>NC_081405.1:271251581-271624050 GCF_030272615.1 Cryptomeria japonica
ACCCTAATTCGAAATTAGGGTTAAAGCTGAAATAAAAGGTGAATTTGACAATCATTTTGGCATGGAGTTGTTTATTTTTTGAGAGAATATTATCATCTACAGGTTAATGAGTTTTGCAGAGTTCTGGAGTGGATTTGGAGACGAAAACCTCCATTTCTTGGTGAAAGGACGAAACCCTTCTCACTTTTCAACATACCGAATTGCCTGGAATGCTTATATTTGGTCAAGGAGGGCTAAAATCAGAGTTTTAATGACAGCTATAGCAGGTTATCATTCTGAAATTCAGATCTGAGCAGGAATTTGATCATTTTCAGTGAAATTTGTGCACACTTGGGGCCATCCGTACTTTCCCAGCTAGACCGTACCATTCTAGCTAGCCTGGGAGATCAAATAAATAAACAAGAGGGTTTTGGAATCAGCTTTCATTTGGGAATTCATTGTTGGGGTTGGATTAAGCCAGATTAGTGGTTATTTCAGAGAATCCATATCTCAAGTGAGCTACATATGCAATTTATTGGGGAAAAGAGGTCAAATTTGGTGACGTCTCCTGGCAAGGTTTTGGAAATCAGTTTGGGTCTGCATAATTCTTCATCATCTGTTTTTGGTAATTCTTTTAGAGACAAATAAAACACATTGATGCTGTTAGTACGTCCTGGAAGCATTTGTAGCATCATTTATTGCAATTCAGTCTCATAAATAAGCCTTGCCAGGCAAACTCAGGACATCTGGTATGTTAGTTTGGCTTTGAATGTTAGTATTTGTTTATTCTTTGAAATTATTGTTAGCTGCAAATAAATCAGAATTCTGCAATTTAGTTCTAGTCAAAATTTCAGTTTGTAATTTGCATATTTTATCATTCTGCATCACTCATCAAACAAGCAAAAAACCATAAAAACCTCAAAATTGTCAAAAACTTCAAACAAATTCTCGCTGGTCAAAGATTCAAATTTGCAACAAACCAATCAGATTTGATCATAGTCCTAAACAACATCTTTCATGTGACAAGTGTCATAAGAGGTAAAAGGGGATAAATGTGAGGAAGACATATGTCCCATGAGGTGGAAGGCTAGGCATGCTCACCCGTGTGAGCTGTTGAAATTAATAGCTAGCTCGGATACCTGATTATCGAATTTTAATGTTGTCAATGACAATTAAAATTCATATGTATTATCTCTCATGTAAATGCATTATTAAGTTGGTCCCAAGCATATAACGTGCAAAGCAATCAAATGTGTTTATTGGGCTGGACCCAAATGTGTAACGTGAGGTAACATGGAAGGCAATTAAATGTAATTATTGGGCTGGACCCAAATGTAACGTGAGGAATGTATAATGACAATGTAATATAATTTAGATAATCATGCAAGCCGACTTGGTGATAATTGGCGCCAAAAGGTTGATATAAAACTATCAACAAATGAAGTCATTCTACAATCAAGACACCATGGATATAATCTGCTCTTCTATATCAGCGAACTCTCCTCTACTTGTGCGAATTTATTTAAGGATATTAGGCGAAGTAGAAGGCTCTCCTTGTGTGATTCTGCTCCAGCCTATCTCAGACATCTGCTGCTGATCTCCTTTAGTCAACTGCTGATTAGAGCTGCATTCTTCATTGCTCTGCCAACTTGCTGTTTGGACAGTGATCTGAGATAAGTTCGCTATATTGTAATTGCCTACATTTGAGATAATACATATCATATTTAAGGCTGGGTTTTTCACCTCCAAGAGGGAGGTTTTCCTAGGGTATTGGTGTCTTGTGTCTTGTGTTTTATTGCTGTTACTGTTTATTCACAGTCTGATTATAATCTAATTGCTTAAATTAACATCTGATTGCCTAAAATTAACATATGAGCAAGGTAGCATGTGTGGAAGATATACTCTCCCATGTGAGACCAAAGGAGTCGGGGTGAGTGAAAAGGTCAAGGGGTGATGTGGAGGCTTAGCATGCCTCCAAGATAGCATGCTCACACATGTGTGAGCAAGGTGTGGGATGCTCACATATGTGGGAGCATGGGGAGAGTGGGGACACATGGCAAATGATGGTGAATTTAGATTTTAATTGATGTGAGGATATTTGATGGCTAGGATTGAAAGTTGAAAGATTAGGGTGATGTAGAATTTAAAAATTAGAAGAATTGTTGATGGGGATTAATTAGCCTTAATTAATTAATCATGGCTTAATTAATTAATTGAGTTGGAGGAAATAAGAGCTAAGTTTTTTTAATTAAATTGGTTTAATTAATTGACCTTAGGGAAGAAAAAATTAATGGCAAAGAATATTTTTTTTTTTGATAAATAGTGGCAAATAGTAATTAATCAAATAATGATTTATTTAATTAATCACAAGATTATGATAAAGTGGTGGATCACGGGTATAATTAATTATTTAATTGTTTAATGGGAAATTGAAATATGAGGGTTTGTGGTGAATTTGGGGTGTCTACAGTACTGTAAGTGATGGATGGTATTTTGTCTTAAGGCCCTATTTTTCTTAAGTGTTAGAAGTTAGAGTATAAAGATCGGTAACTTGGTGATAGTAGAATGTTTGGTCCTGAGGTGGAAGCTCAAAGCATTCCACCATTATTATTCCAATTGCATGTTTTTGTTGGATCCTTATTCATATGACCTCTTGATTTATCTTTTGTTGTTCTCAATCATTTAGAGACAATCAAAGCACCTGGTTAGATAACTTGGCAAAATTTGAGTATCTTGTCCTAAAGTGGATTCCCCTGTGGCATTGGGGCTTGGTAGGGGTGAGTGAAGTAATTCTATCCTCCATATTTGGATCATATGCTTTTGTTTTGTGATTGATAGATGCCATTTTATATTTGTTCCCATATTTCTTGATTGTTTTGAGGCAGTTGTAGTGCCTAGTTTAATAATCATAAAATTGCATTTTGTGTGTGAGGCAATTGTAGTGTCCAATTATTTTGCACTTGCTAAAGAGGGAAATGTTCCAATAGGAAACTGCTTTGATAAATTTTCAAGTGGGGTGATTTTCATCTCTAATTTATGATAGTCTGATATCCTCGAATCTTGGAAACTTTAAAATTTTCTCCTTTTCTCTCATTCTGTAAATTCGAAGTTTCGGCTACTTATATCTTCTATGAATATGACAACATCCTGATTTATGAACCCATTTTTGAAAAATCTGATCTACTCGCCCCTCCAAAATTTTTTGTTTAAAACTTCTTATTTCTTTAACAATTATCAAGTTTTGAAGCATATGTAAATATCTAAAGTAACAACAAATCACACCAATAGCATTGGCATGTTTCCTGTGTTGCATGGGTACCCGTACCCACCCCCCTAGAATGCGTACTGGAGACTGGTATGCGTCTTTGAGTACCCCCGTACCCATGCAACCTTGCATGTTTCCTGTGTGAAGGAAGTCTCACCCCAATATTCTTCTAGAAAAGCAAAATGGTATGTCTGTCCCAGAATAACTGCTGAATGGACTTCAGCATTGTTAGAGTCACCAATGGTCTCAATCCTCTAGGATCACTTGCAAAACCAAAAGATGTCTTCCACAAGTGAGCAGCAAGAGCAAAGTAATGTTTGATTATGGGCACAATGCACTAGATTGAATTGGACATTTCATCACAATGTGTACATATGATGCCTTGCTTATATAGGCAAGCTTAAGAGATAGGATTAGACAAGATCATGACAAGTGTCTTAATCCTATGACTTGAGACAACTAACTTGATAACTACTAAATGACCTTAAACATTAAGTAAATGCCAAGATAAGATCACATGGCAATTAAGATTTCTAGAAAGATTCCGTAGGACCTAAGTAAACTTAAGATGTGAATAGGACCTACTAGCGAACTAGTTAGGTAAAATACCTTATTCACATCAACACCCTCCTTAAGTGCAACCTAGGGAGTAGTAGACATATGCAAATGATGCAAAGATGATAATGATGATTATGATTGAGTCCTAACTAGTAGGCCATGTTAGGTACCCATTTAAGGAAAGGAAAAAACCCAATGGGACAAAACTCCTCTCTAAAAGAGAGAAAAGATACAAACAAACCTGAACAAGTGATGGATGGAGAACACAAGACCCCTCATGGATAAGATCCATCTCAAGTATACAATCAATTGCCTTGTAACCCCTCCCCCCCCTCAATGTGTAATGTCTTGCAAAAATAGCAATCATTTGAAGACAAAACTTGATCCAATGGCTACAAACAACATTTCTCCCTTTGGGAGGAAGATAGACCAAGTACAAATACAGGAATTCTTCCCATTCTGGGTAGGAATTGGTAGGAAGAAGAATCCAAATGTATGAGGGTCGTGTCTCTAAAATTTGCTCATGTGTCGCCAAGTCCTTGGTAGATGATGCCACAATCCAATCAGGTAGATTCCTAATCAAAACAAAAGGTGACAAACTAGCATCAAGTGCTAATTGATGATGGACAAGATCTAAAGACAAAGATGATGTGACGATAGCTGTACCATGACTATCATCAAATAGGAGAGATAAACCTTCAGATTGGTCCTTCAAATCTGAAATGTAAGACTCCACAAACAAGTCTGAAATATCTGTCAAGTAACCATCCCACAAGATTGAATTTGAAAGACATTGATTTACTTGTTGCAAAAAATCATCGAAAGCTCTTGATGAAGCATATCTATAATTCAATGAAGCAATAGGAGATGGATTGGTGACCTCAATTGGAGATGTGGGAGGTGCAAGAGAGGTCTCTTGATCATCAAGCCACTTGAGTGCTGCATCATATTCAAGCTCATTTAAGGTATCATCATCAAAGGGTAGATTATCAACATCATCAAGTGGAATGAGCCAAATTAATGCAAGATCATTTGAGAATGGAGGATTATGTGGATCTCCATAGATCTCCCAAATCTTGGTCCAAATTGTGCATGGGCACCTAATTTTTGAGATCTGATTATAGGTCTCTTTGAAGATGCTAACACAAATGCTTGTATCAATCAATCCTACTATGTGATCATTTCTAATACCCCAAATTGATTTCTTCCATTTTGTCTTTGGCTTAGGGATGAGTCCATAAAGATGAGACAAAAGATTGAGCTACCTATGATATGTCAGGATGCTTTTTTGTCAAGACTCATAATTGGCCTTAGTTAGAATGATTATGGAAGGATGAGTCGCATAACCCATGATTACAACGATGATACACTTCTAAAATGGTAAAATCAGAGCTCAATACATGAAATATGGCTGAAATGAAGTGATTTGATCAAAAGAACACCTTCCCAAGTGCTAACATGTCCAAGTGATCATCCAAAATGTAAATATGGCAAAAATTGAATAAAATGTACAGAGGAATGATCTAGAAAAAGTGCATGGATGGCTTGAAAGAGCTCCTCAATACCTTTTATGGCCAGAATCGTGAAAATCATAGATTGTGGCAAAAATTTATGAGCTTAGGAGCAAAAAATGTAGATTTGACTTCAAATAGCAATTAAAGTTACCAAACAACAAAATCTGAAAAAATAACTTGCTCCATTGCAAAGTACACTAAGCTAGTTTTTTTATGATATCTCATTTTCAAAAAATGAACACCATGGCAAAAAGTAATGACTATTTGAAAAAAAAGCCCAATTATGGCATTATGGGCTTAAATTTTTGCCCCTAGGCACCCATGTGATGACACCGATTGAAAATTGTGAAAAAAACCATTTGTTGGTGGTGTTTGGGTGCGGGGAGAATCCATGTCGCTTGGGGCTTAAACCCCCCTGCAAATGATAGGACCATGAGCTTTGAAATGAGTGCTAAACCAAAAAACAAACCGTTGATTAAAAATAAATGATTTTTTAGTTTAAAACCTTTGTGAATTTGTACACGATTGGTGATATAGGGTGACATAGAGCTAGCACAAAGATTACACCAGCGAAATAATATGTTGCTTGAAACAAGAAATATTCTGCTTGATAGTTTGCAGATCTGTTCATGCGAACAAAGGTACAAAGCCATAAGGGCTCGCTACAATGATGAAATTGTAGAAAAAATCTATTATAGCCTGGGACAAAAATATTGAATTTTGACAATTTGACACTCAATCTTAGGGTTTTTGGGCCTTTCAGATGCAATGTCAAAGTCTATTTTGGCCCAAAGTGCTCCGAAATACCAGCTACCTCTTGGATCTGACAACCATCACCCACATTGAAACTCTCGTAGCTCTAGCCCCATATGTCGGATTTGGACAAAACAAAAGCCAAAACTGACTTTATTAGATGCCTTGAATTGAATGGTGAGGTCCAACTGATGCTAAAGCTCACCTAGCAAAAAACTCAAACTTAATTACCTCCTAGATTAGAGTAGGGGCTTGTGGATTTGAAGCTTTGATACATGTTAGACTAAGCGGTGGACTCAATCCTTTAGGATCACTTGCAAAACCAAAAGATGCCTTCCAAAAGAAAGTAGAAAGAGCAAAATAATGTTTGATTATGGGCACAATGGAATAGATTAAATTGGACATTTCATCTCAATCTGCTCATATGATGCCTTGCTTATATAGACAAGGTTGAAAGATAGGATTAGATAATATCATGACATGTATTTGAATCCTATTGACTTGAGACAACTAACTTAATGATTATTAAATGACCCAAGACAAGAAGTAAATGCCAAGTTAAAATCACATTACAACTAAGACTTCTAGAAAGAGTCCCTAGGACTTGAGTAAACTTAACATGTGAGTAGGACCTACTAGTGAACTAGTTAGGTAAAATATCTTATTTACACTAACAAACTTGATCCATTTTTTCTTTAGCAGGCAACATTTATTCATAAGCCACGGGCTTCTGTAAAAGATAGCTTTTTTATCTTCTTTGGAGGAATAGACTATAGTAAAAAACTTTTTGATTGGATGTAAAGTCCCCTTTTGGGGTATACCCGATTTTTGCCCAAAAATAAACAATTCCAACAATACAACTTATTTACAAAGAGTATTCTATAACTAAATTACATAATAGCTATTGAAATCAAAAGAAATAATTAATTAATATCAATGACAATGAGTATGATGATTCCTATTGTTAAACATTATCTCCTAAATACATTTCGATCCATACCATAGTTTTTTCCAACAACCAATCATACTAGGGATTTGATGGGAAAGCATGATAGGGCACTAGGAGATTGTTCTCCACAACTTAAACCCAAGGGCACAAAACATCCAATCAAGACAGCTCAACCCCTTGGCCCACAAGCAAAACAACTTGGGGTGGTCTACTCAATTGAGGGAACCAGTCTACTGCATCTCCCTATCAACGTTTCACATTGATTCCAAACATGATTGCTGATGGAAATTAGGTAGTCAATTACTACCCGATATTTCTTGATGGATTTGCAATCAATCCCATGAATAAACTTATATAAAGATTCTTTAGAAACTTTCTAGAAATATGCATGTATATGTATATCGCTGGTTATTTTTCAGACTTTCCCGATTCAACGAACAAGCCTCTTGATCGATCCTTTATTAGTGACCTGAATTACTGATCTATTCTTATTCTCATTTCCAATAGCCAACCATATTAGAAATTTGAGGGGAAAGCACAATGGGGCACCAGGAGACTATCCTCCTCAACTAAGCCCAAGAGCACCGAACAACCAACCAAGTCAATCCGACCCCTTGGCCCACAAGTAATCCAACTCAATGGATCTGGAACACTCTCTCTATGATCATTCACCCTAAAATTGCTCAAGGACAAGCAATCTTGGGAAGGGCAGACTGTCTTGCCTCGCCATGAAAACAACGCAAATCATAGCCTCAATAATAATGCCCAAGTAATTAAATAAAAGACATCAAGGGGACGACTGGGAAAAAAATAAATGAGAGGTGATTTCAGATCAGTGACTTACCAAGGAAGGCCGGCTCAATAAAATAAATTATAGAACATTTCATTAGAGGTTGACTAAGATCCAAGTTATAACCTTTTATTAAAGGCCGACCAAGATGCATGAAATTAAATAAGGAGGTCGAATAATATTAACATCTAGAGCATGAAAACTTAAGTAAATAAGAGGACAATTCATTAGGAGAGGCATCCATGAAGGATCAAGAGAAATGAGCAAGCAGATAAATGCGAAATGAATTAAGTTCAGAACTTAGCAAGAGCAGAGAATAATTAAATTATAGCAGAAATCTGATTTATTACCATCAGCCTGGAATTAGTAAGTTCATTTGTGAAAATATGATATGAGTATAGGTAGTGAGGAATCATCAAGTCTGATTCTGAATATAATCCAGAGGAAATACAGCTGTCGATAATATTTATAAAGTGATTGGTATCCAATAGGGTTATATTTACTCTTTACTTGTTTATAAATCAGTTAGGAAGCTTAAAGTTGTTTATTTAATAAAATTGCCAATCCATCAAGGAATAGAAATCTGATCTGGATAAGAAGGCAGTAAGAAATTAGAATTATAAAGCAGTGGTAATTCGAATTATAAGGCAGTAAGATACAACAAACTTTATATTTCTGCAGTAGTTGGTATTGTTGATGTGTTTTTATGCACTATGTAACACAGAATAAAATACTAAGTATTCTATCCTCTGTTGAACAAAATCTTTGCAAGTGCTAAACTTCGTGATCAAATGGGATGACTCCAAGGTTCCGAATGTTTGGTCTTGACGTGCTCTTGGATAGACTCAGTTGTTTATGTGATTTTGCTAGAATCACAAGGTGGACTTATGCTGAATCTTGAATGCTTGATTATTGCTAGAACGTGGAATTTCACTTAACTTTAAAAAAGGAAAAAGGACAGGGTTTAGGAAACTACTCTAATCCTAGGAATGTAAGAGCAATGGACAATCTTTGGTGAAACTCAACTAAGCTTTGCTTTGACATGAAGCCAACATCTCCACAAGGCTAGTGCGATCTTCTAGGGATAGCTAATGATTTTCAAATCATGACCATGAGCATGGACACCATCAAGACGATGCATATCAATGAGGAAGTAGCAATTGAAGTTAAGCTTGGCTAAGATGGATCTAGTTGACTACACAAGACACTTTACAATCAACAAGGTGTTAGTAGTATGGATGTACGAATTTCACCATTGATCATGCACAAAGTTCTTCCATTCATCTAAACAACATGAAAATTAAATGAGAAGTAGAGACCATGCAAATTGTTGAATCAACACATAAAGTTCACCATATTGCAATGATCTGTTCTAATTCTGCCCTTAAAATTTCAGTTTATTGGGTTTGAAATTTTGTCAAACACTTTGCATGAATGGTCAGGTTGTCTAGTTTCTTGTTTGCTGTTTCAGTTTGAGGGTTTATATTTGATGCCAACCACATAATGCATGGAAATGGTAACCAATACTTGCATATGATTTAGACAATAAAAACTTAAGGAAATTGCTTCATGAGAAGCATAAATCAGAACTTATTGTTTACTAAATTATAACTATTACACTTCGTTTCAGACTGTTACTTCATACAAAGAAAGTTCATCATACATCAATATAAATTCTGATTTCAAAATTTCAATACAAGCACAAGACTTCTGAACATATATTTAATTAAACACTTGTCTGGTCATAATTTTCAGGAATGAACATTGATTTCCCAGAGGCATTACTCCAAACACTTTGCACACAAACTTTACTCAATAGATAGTTTACTGTTCTAACTGAGATTATATGCCTTGCTGTTACAGAACTGAAATAAACATAATCACTCCTTTACATACCCGGGACTTGCTTCGAAAACATAACATGGAAGGTTTGGGTCCACGCGTGGTGAAATGACATCCAAGGTGCGGTAGACTTCAATCTTCTAAACCGGATTCTGGAGAGATGTTGAATAAGGTCCAGTCGGATGATATGGCAGCCTTAATACAGTTGTGATGAGCTTAAACATGACTCACGCCACCATTCCACATAATCAGCCACGACAACATTAATAATCGCTTCACAATAGGATATATATGGATTCATTACAGGGCAGAATACTCCTTAGTCGAACCTTTACCCACAATAATCTCAGAAATATCGACAGTTCACAGAGCTAATTCACCGCTATCCACATTCTTTACCCCCAATAATTAAACCCACAGCTTATATCTGTAGAATATCAAAGTCTTTATGCACTGAACTAGCAGCTACCCGGACACTGGAAATGAAAGATTGATACGGCCGGTATGAAGATGGAGATTGCTCCTGACGTGCTTCTGGTTTTGCATCCAAAACAGCTCTAGGGTTTTTTCCAGAGCTCAGTGAATGCCTTATGCGACAGAAAACATTAAAACAAAAACAATATTTGTGAATAATCTCCTTCCTGTGCATGATATAACTTTATAATTTGCCATTCCTTTCTTTCATCGCATTACTCCATATAATAATAATAATATTTCATTTTGCAAAAAGCTGCTCCGCTTAGAATAAATCGATTTAACTTAGGCACATACTATTAATTGCCAATTATTAATTAAATCACTTTTCAAAAGAGGTGTACTTCAAATCACAATGAATAATTTTAATAAAATTATCTTTCGTCCAAAGGGGCCGTCCACTTCTAGAAGGCTCTTAAAAATTAAATAAAAATCATCTTATAATTTGCCTTAGTAAAATAAAGTCACTTAAGTGACTTTATATTTATAATTTAATTTCATAACAAAAAATGACTAATAATGTTATTTTATAAGCCCCCAAAATAATATTTCTCCACCAATTAAATATATAACAATTGCCGGCCTTATATCCCTTAAATTTCCAAATTAGCCTATCGGGATGACTGGACGCCACCTTTGCTAGCTCATTGTAACTCATCACACGTTGTAAATGAATGAGGCATATCTCTTTATACTCAACATTATCCAAGCACCTACAGTGGAGAACAGGGTGATGGTGGGAGATACTCTCAAATTGTATCATCTTCCTGACTCTGATTAACTCTTCGGAAACTACCTCCCGTCTTGATCACCTTCGCCCCGGAGCTTCCATCTTGCTATACTGGCAATGATTTTTGGATTTTTGGAGGAAATTCAAGATTGTGCAAAATTTCTTCCATGAGTGCTTGATCTTCCTTATACAATGTTATCTTCTTCATGCGGTGGAAATCCTTCATTTCAAGCCTGGAGTTTTCTTGTTCTCTCCTCGATGTAGATGATTCCTGCTCTTGCCTTATGGTCTGTGATGATGATCCTATCAGCTGCCTTGTATGAGCTTGAGACTTGAAATGCTGCAATGTCTTCTTTGGGCTCTTGTCTTTGCTTATGTGGTGAAGTCTTGATGATGTATGTGAGCTGATGAGCCTTCATCTTGGACGTGATCCTCATCACTTGCTGCTAAGTTCTCCCGTAGCTTGAATCTCTTTCTCTAGCTTGCCTTAAGTGTTTTGTGTTTGATCCTTCGAGCCTTGATTCGCCCTCTTGCATGTGAGTGATGTTCCTTCCACACCTTGAAGTCTTGACCCTCTTCACATTCATTTGCATGTTCATCTCACTTGCATCAAACCTGAAACAAACATAATTTGAATCAAAACATTGTAAACGGTACTTGATCAAGCTTCCCACTACCTTCTCTAAATCTGGAAATTAATTTTCTGATCATGGAAACATCTGATTTTAAGTCTGGTTTCCCTTTTTTTGACTTAATTCTCATCAATTTGAGTCTGGTTTTGTGTCACAGGCCAGATTTATGTCCAATTTCTCACTTTTATATGTCTGATTGGATAGGTTTCAGGTCTGAGACATGCGTGATTTGCATTGGTTTCAGGTGGCGAAGGAAGTTTGTGGTTCTCATTTGGCAAAGGAAGTGACCTCTTCCTTCTGTTCTAAGCAACCTCACCAATCTTAAGACAACAATCACTTCCAGAACCTTAAGCACTTTCTCCATCCAGCATTCAACTCACCAAAACAAGAACATGTCGTGCCTGATCGTACTTTTAGGGAGGCATTGATAATGACCTCAAGCTTGATCGTGGATCTGACCAGGCAAAGGAAGAGCTTGAGGGAAGGTCGCGGTTTTGGGAGGGCAAAGGAAATCCCTCCAAGGGAGTTTGCTGATTTGGAAGGGCAAAGGAAATTCACGCTTTTGGGTGACCAAAGGAAGTTCGCGCTTTTGGTGACTGTTGTCATTTTATGACACCCTCGGTCCATCAGTGAGAACCGATCAGAGATATGTTCCATGGACCAGCGCTGCCCAGTTGATCAAGGAGAAAAGCAGTGAAATCATGGTTTGAAGTGTTGTCTTGTCGGAAGTTCCTTGGTCCTCTCTTTCTCTAGCCTGGAACTTCCGACCCCCGAGGTTCCAAGTTTCTTTGCCTTAGCTTCTTTCTTTCCTGCTCCGGAACTCCGGAACTCCAAGTTTCCGAAGTTCCCTCCTTCCCTTAGCTTTTCTCCTATTCTCTACCCCGGAACTACGGAACCCCCAGGTTCCGAAGTTCCTTAGTCTTCTACCCTGAAACTCCGGAACCCCCAGGTTTTGAAGTTCCTTAGTCTTCAACCCCGAAACTCCGAAACCCCCAGGTTTCGAAGTTCCTTGCCCGGTTCCGAAGTTCCCCAACTACGGTGACCCTGGTCTCCGAAGTTTTCCGAACTACTTCCGACTTGCAACACTTCTGGATGACGTGATCGACACTCAAAGCTTTAAATGCTCCGACAGTTTTGGTGACTTATGCACTTTTTTTTGTGAGCCACAGGGGTGCATTTAATGTTTTTGGCAGGATTTCCATCAAGGGAGGTACGGGGCCATGCTTGGTGACTTATGTCATGCCTGACTTTGGAAGGTCAGTCAATCTATCCTTCTGAGAATTGCCTTTGGAGGTATGGCTAGGTTGCTTGCATGTACAAGTTAGGTGCATGCACTTCCCTGCACTTCCAGACTGACATGCAGGGGTTATGATCACCATTGTAACCCATTTTTCCATATAAGGCTATTAAGCCTCATTGTAAAGGGTTCTCTCCCTGTTGCCTGGAGTTTTCTTATGCTCTCTTCTTCTCTTGAAGACTTGTAATCTTTGCATTTCTGCAACTGTAAGATTGGCGTTTGGCCTTATGATTAATTGAAGAACACTATTCTTGCCTCCTTTCAACCTATATATGTTGTGTATGCCTTCTTACCTTCATCATAGGTGTATGTTGTGGCTCTTTCTCTTCATATATGCTATGTTAATTGGTTTTCTGAGTGTGACTTGTGGGAATTCTTCTCCCCTCTTGGCATTCGGTGGATTCTAACCTTCATCTATGCATTGGGGTTACTCATACAACTGAAAGTTGTGCATCTTCAAGGTGTTTCAGTTAATTACTTGTGTCATTTCGGTAGGGAGAGGAACTATCTCTTCTTGGTGCATCACCTCCCTTTGTTTTCAAGCAATTTCTCTCCTCTTTTCCCTTGCAAGTTGTTAGGGTAGGCTTAGGAATTAGCTTTGAAGTGTTGAGTTGGTTCAACACCTGCACCTAGATAGAGAAGGAAGTCGACCTTCTCCGGAGATTCGACCCCCTTGCGCAAGGTCCCACACTTCGGGGTTGTTTCCGTGTTTCACAAGGTTGTTGAGTTGATAGCTCAGCAAGGGTGCAAGCTTTTGTGATAACAATTTTTGGTACGCCTGGTGGGACTTATTCAATTCACATGCTAAGGATTTAGTGCTATTCTTAGTGTTTTGGCCTTTTGAGGCAGTCATCTCTCAAGCACTTGGCGACTCTGCTCAAGGACCAGTTCGTGCTCACACAAGGTTCATAACTCTGGGACCCCGGAACCCCCAGGTTCCCAAGTCATCGTAGCTCTGCTTACTCTGGAACCTCGGAACCCCCAGGTTCCGAAGTCAGTGAAGCCATCTTACTCCAGAATCTCGGAACCCCCAGGTTCCGAGCTCCCAAGCTTCCTCACTCCGGACATCCGAGCTCCTGTGGTGCCGAAGTGGTCATACCCCGCAACTCCGGACCCCCGAGCTCCCGAGGGCGGTTGCAGATTTCATGCCCAGAATTCATACAAGGGCATCTTCTAGGGGCAGTTTCCAATTCATAGAGCTTCCATTTGCAGGCTCTAGAAGGAGAGGTAGACCTTCATTATCACCAGTCAGGGGTGACGAGGTTGTAAACACTCCATCTCCCAGGTCTCATTCTACTCCTCCATTTACAAGACCTTTTCTATCAAGGGCTCCCACCACTCATATCAATAGACCATTGTTTCACATGGCGAGAAATCAAGTCTTTGTTACCTTCAATGGGGGGAGTCCCCTTGTTTTGACTCAATGGAATGACATACCAGTGGCTGCGTTGAAGAGTATACCATACTTCACTGGTGAAACAACTACTACACCCATTGAGCACATTCAAGACATTGCTAACATTTGCTTCGTCCATAACGTCACTCAGGATGATGTTGCTGTCAGACTCTTGGCCACATCTTTGAAAGGCAAAGCCTTGTAGTGGTATAGAGGGTTGCCGTCTAGCTCCATCCACAATTGGGACGAATTGGGGGAGAAATTGTGCAACCATTTTGAAGACAAAAGTGATCACCTATCACTTGTGGAGCAGTTAACTACGATCAAGAGGGCACCCCACGAGTTCATGGGAGACTTCAACTTCAGATTCCATAAGACATGGAATAGGATCCCTGCTCTAGTGAAGCCATCTCCAAATCATGCATTCTTGTATTATTGTAGAGCTCTCAACAGCGATATAGCTGTCATGATCCAATCAATGGGTGGAGCCTCTCTAACGGGTGCATACGACATAGCCATAAGAGCAGAAAATTGTTTGATCCAGGCTGGGAAGATAGCTCCAAGGCCTCCAATGCCTCTCTTCCCAGAAGCTCCTACTCAACAGCCAACCTTGGCTCCTATTCCCATGGCATCTGCAAGTCAACCATCCACGCCATCTATGTCCTCTAATGAGCTCCATGAGGTCAAGGCTCTATTACAAAACTTTGGCAATGAATTGGTGGCACTAAAAAGACAACAAACTCAGTATAACAGACCTTACCAAGCACAAGGTCAAAATTATCAGCAAAGCAGGCCACCCTTTCAAGGGCAAAACCAATGGAGCAATGCCCGGCCTTTGAATAGTGTAAACCCCACAAACGCAAGCAGCTCAAAGGCGATAGTTCCAATGCAAAAAACCTTGCCCAAGAGCAAGATTGGTGTCAACCATGTAATCAGCCACACAACCAAGGTGTATGCCAAAATGGAGGGTTTGCCCAAACCTTAGTGGTGCAAGATGAGCCGACCACTTCTGGCCAGCAATATGACCCAAATCAACCTAGTGTTGGTCCCTAGGCTCACTTACAAGGGTATTCTACCTTTGTCAATTGGCAGGAGGCAGAATTTTGTGGTTTGAACCAAACAAATGGTGAGTCCATGCTGTAGTATGCGAGGTCAAAGAAGAGAGCCATGGAGGCTACCTCACCTTCAACATCAGTCCAAGCTCCAACACCCAATGTAGCTGTCCATGATACAAGCCAAAGTACCATGCAAGGGAACAAGAGGCATGAAGAGGTCCAAGTCGTCCAAAGAGCAAAAGTAGACCTTGTAGCCTCAAAGGGGCCTCTAAAGTCAGTTGGTGTTCCTTTCAACATAGTTGATCAGATGAAGAAGGCCAACCTCAATGTCACTATGTGGGAGGCCCTTTCAATCCCATCCCAAAGGGATTTGCTTAAAGAGGCATTAAAGGATGTCAATCAGTCAGGTGGTGAGGCAGCAGTCAATGAAACGACAGCCTCCACCAGCTTGGTGTAACACAAGGAGGAAGAAGATTCAAGCAAGATCAGCAAGCCTCCCCCTTTCTATCTCTCCTTGATCATAGGAGACAATTTGGTTCACAACTGCATGATAGATTCAGAAGCTAGTAGCTCAGTCATGCCTAAGAAGGTAGCTGATCTTCTTGGCATAGAATATGAACCCGTGACCAAAGGGGTGGTCCAGTTAGATGGCACTTCTATTAAGGCAATAGGGTGGTAAACAATTTGAAGTTAACCTTGCATGCATGCCCTAGTTGCACTATCTTGCAAGACGTATCAATCATCGACCTCCTTGCCTTCTTTGCCATCTGCTTGTTTAGAGACTTTGCCGCCAAGATAGGTGGGTACTTGTCTTCTGATTGGTCCCACATGTTATTTCGAACAAGGTATGGTACCAAGGTCACCATAAGGGCAGAGCCCATTGCCCAAAACCACATTGAGCCCTACACCCCTAGCCCTATAAACATGAATTGTACTTTGCATGAAGAGGGGGAGAAGGGCGCTATCCGTGAGCCTGCTACTCTCCTGCAGGAGGTCCCTAATTGCCTGTTGGACGAATGGGCCAATGCTTTTCAGTTTGATCCATTAGCTGAGACTGAAGAGACCGGGCTTGGCACCTATTGTATCCATGAAGAGGATACTCCTATCCCTAACCTCATCAAGATGCAAGGAGATTCAGAGGGGTTATTGAGCATGTTTTTTGATGGTTCAAGAAACAAGAATGGTGCAGGCGCCGGGGTGATGCTTGTTTCTCCTGAGCAGGAGAAATATTTCTTCTTTTTTAGGCTTCAATTTGGTTGCACCAACAATGTCGCTGAGTATGAAGCCTTGATCCAAGGCCTCCAACTTGCACAAAGCAGAAAGATCAGATCTTTGCAAGTATTTGGAGATAGTGAGTTGGTTGTTAAACACATCCGAGCCCAAAGTGTAGCAAAAAATAACCTACTCAAATCATACAAACACAGGGTTTGGGATTTGATTGAAGGATTTGAGGCCTTCAATATCCAAAGCATTCCTAGGGGTCAGAACAAGCATGCTAATAGGCTTGCAGCGGTTGGTGCTCAGTTCGACATACCAACCCATGTTGCAAGGGAGAAGGAGCAACACATCAGACTTGTTGTGAGGCCTGTTGTCCTGAACAATCAAGTGAATTGGCAAGTGTTTGAAAGCGATCAGCAGATCGTCAACTTCTTGCAAAATGAAGCAGAATTTTCTGCTAAAAATCAGTCCAAGCTGTAAGACCAGTATGGAGATCAAATCATGCAGCTCAACTCCAACAAGGTGCCAAAAGGTCTAGTTACCTTGGAGGGCTTTTTCAACTCGGATGATCAGTTGAAGAAGAGGATGAACTTGGCTGCAAAGAGGGGTGATTACAAGCCAGTTGTTGTTGTTGAGGGTAGGTCCTTGAACATGGGCAAGGTGTGTTCCTCAACCGAGCAAGAGGCCTTCGTTGAGCTTTGCCAACAATATGATGACATAGTTGCTTGGACCTATGAAGACTTGAAGGGTTTTGATCCTAGCTTAGCCTAGCATACCATAGAGCTAAACTCGGATGCAAAGCCAGTTAGACAAAAACAAAGGCTAATAAACCCCAAAATTGAGCCACTAATGAGGAAGGAGTTGACCAAGCTCATAGAAGCCAATATCATCTTCCCTATCAAGCACTCCTCCTGGGTGGCCAACCTTGTCCCTGTAAGGAAGAAGAATGGGGAGATCAGACTATGTGTAGACTTTAGGGATCTCAATAGAGCCTCCCGTAAAGATCACTATCCCCTTCCCTCTATGGAGCAGATTCTCCAAAAGGTCAGTGGCTCAGAAAGATTTTCATTCTTGGATGGGTATTCAGGCTACAATCAGATCTTGGTCCAGGAATCAGACCAATACAAAACTGCATTTACTACTAAGTGGGGCACCTATGCTTATTGTAAAATGCCCTTGGGCTAACCAATGCAGGTGCCACGTTCCAAAGAGAAATGGACATGGCCTTCAAGGGTGTATTAGCAAGGTTTGTGCTTGTATACCTTGATGACATAATTGTTTATTTGAAGCATGCAGCTGATCATCTTGGTCATCTTGAGCAAGTGTTCATGAAATGCAGGGAGTATGGTGTGTCCTTGAACCCTAGCAAGTGTGTATTTGCTACTGATCAAGGAAGATTGCTCGGACACATCGTATCAAAGGAGGGTTTGACCATGTTGGCGGCATTATTGTACACGGGAATAACATTAGTTAATTATGTGTAATTGTTTTGGTTAGTTGGCAACCGAAGGGTGGAAGTTGCGGTGCGACGGTTGGCGCTCGCACCCCCTCGGTACCCTTTTATACTTCGGAATGTAACTTGTAACATACACTTGTTATGAACAGAACATCTGATATACTTTGTCTGATATTTACGACATTATTCTGCGTTATGTTCTTGATGTCTTAAGTTATTCACCCGAGAGGGCAAACATTTGGCGCCGTTGCCTAGACGAACTCGGGAAGGGAAGACACGGATGGCGCACAGACACAATGGGCCTACCCGTTGGTGAGGTAAACCCGGAGGCCGACGACGCGCGGACAGAACTGTACACAGGAGAGGACACGGCAACGCGAGAATTTTCGATTTTGCTCCAGGTAGCCATTCAGACATATGTTCGACGAGAGGCGGCGGAGGCAGAAATCCCACCAAGTGCCGTGTGGACAGCGCTGGAGGTTAGCCCGGCAGTAAACCGGTTGATGAACCACCTCCCCCGGTTGCTTGCACAGGCATCGCTGGCACAACAGGCCCGCCTGGAGGAGATTGCCCAGGAAGAGCGACGACAACAAATCCTGCAACGCTACGAAGAGAACAGCCGACAGGACACGGAAAGAGATGGCACCAGGCCAGGAGGGAATTGAACTGTGAACTTATTTTCAAATAAAAGTGTCATTGACACGAGTTGTACTTGAGCAGATGAATTAATAAAGACATGTTTTGATTAAAGAATTGAGAGTTATGGAAATGTGTGACAATTAATGCCAAACCTATCGAATAAAGATAGAAATAGAAAACCGGAAACGAACGAGTGGGAGGCCGCGCAGAGGGCTTTGATTCTGGAGCAGCAGGTAGAACGTAGACGGAGGTTGAGGCAACTTGCCGAAGGACGACCTGCCAAAGGGGGGCCCGAGGGGAACCAAGGAGGTGTCACGGAAGGTGCAAAGGCCGACGGAAATTTCTACGCATCGCCAGATCATCGTAGGACGCGGAGCCACTTAGAATTTTTAGAAGAAACAAGGTTACGACGAAATCTAGTCGAGGAGACTCGGGATTAGTTTAGGAACTTATCCCTCACGCCACGGAGTGAAGATCACCAACGGGAAGTAGGAGTAGGAGCGTGTCAGAACGAAGGGGAGGGCAACAGTACGGGTGTAGGTGCCACACGCGACAGGCAAAACACTGTACCTCTAGGACACAACACCAACACTACCGGAGGTAGTAGCGCAGGGCCACAGACACAGCCACAGACACAGACACAACCGCCTCTAGGAAGACGACCAGGGATGGCGAGCAAACAAAAGTTACCAAAGTTTACAGGGGACGGCAAGGAAGATCCCTTACGGCACTGCCGTACATGTGAGACCATTTGGTCCGCCAACGGAGTAATAGACCACGATGATTGGGTACAGCAGTTCCCAACCACGTTACGTGGAGTCGCCATAGATTGGTACTCCGTTGTAGATAAGCAAAAAGTGGCCACATGGGCTACCCTACAGAAGGAATTCACGGAGGAGTTTCGGTTGCTTCGTGATGACAACGAAATTGTGACAGAGATATATAGTACCAAGCAAGGTACCAAGGAGATAGTACGGGCATAAAGTCGGAGGCTGAAAGAACTCTTGGGTAAAATGGAGAGCCAGCTGGCTGAGGGCCTAAAAAAACAATGGTTTGTGGCAGGATTGAAATCCTCCCTACGAAAAAAAATGAAGATTGTACCCCCGACGTCATATGACGACGCCTATAACAGGGCAATGGATCTAGAAAGTGAGTACAAAACATCAAGAAAGAAGAAAAGTAATAGATATTCATCTGACGATGATGAAGATTCTGACGGAGAGAGCAGTAGCAGTAGTGAATCGGGTAAAAAGGTACACGCGCTCCAGAAGGACATGGAACGAATGCTGAGAGAATTCAAGGCCATGAAAGGGAGTACAAGTAAGACGGAAGAAATTGAAGTGTGGTGTACAGACTGCAGGAGTGAGGGACACACAAAGGGTACTTGCCCGAAGAAGGCATTCTGTGAAATTTGCCAAATGATGGGACACTCCACCAAGGAGTGCCCATACAATATGAAAACCCGAAGCACGAACCAAGTGTTGTTCATAGAGCAGGCCACAACATCCGCACCAGCGGGTACGGGCCAGCAAACTAACACAACGGCATCATTTGGAGGATACCGGGATAATAGATGTGGCGGAGGCGGAATAAATAATAACAATAACAACAACAACAAAAACCAGATCCAGTACGATGCCAAGGGCCGGCCGATGATTCAATGTAGGGCCTGCAATCAATGGGGACACTTCGCCCATGATTGCACGAAGGAAGCCAACCCTCAGCACCTCTACCGATGGTGCGGGCCAGGCGACCATGAGGACGCAAATTGCCCGAAGCCTGGTGTACACCTTCTAAACATAGAACCTACGAAGGCAAAAGTATTGGCAATCACAAGGGCATAGGCTAAAAAGATTGCTTACCCAAATCCCCACACGGAGATCGAGAGAGTGCGGGAGGCCAGAGACGAGATCACAAGGGAAATGGCCGCACAAGGACAGAACAGTCACCAGACAGCAAGTTCACCACGGACAAAGGGAGAAGAGGAAATCTTACGGCAAATATTGCAGGTAGAGGTACCCGTGAGAATTCAAAACCTCCTGGAGACTATGCCGCAGCTAAAAACGGCTATTTTAAACTCTGTACCCCCACAAGTAAAAACGAGGGAGGTCGCGAGCCCCACAACCAACCCCGTGTTTAGGGAGGTCGTGAGCCCTGCGGTCGACCCCATGTTGTTGGTAGTCAACAGCGGACGCCACCCGACGGTGGTAGAAATGGGTATACTAGGGACCACCTTAACAGACACTATTGTGGACGGAGGATCAGGAGTAAATGTACTCCCAGAAGCGACATGGAAAAAATTGGGGAAGCCTACATTGTGGCCCCCTACGTTCAATCTGCTAGGGGCAGACCAACATGGGATTAAACCCATTGGTACCCTCATGGGCCAGCAGGTGATGGTCGGCATGCAGCCATTCGTGCTGGGTTTTGTGGTAATCCCCTTAAAGCAGAAAGGATATGACACCATCCTGGGGCGGGGGTGGCTAATTGCAGCAAAAGCGAACCATAACTGGAAGCGGAATACCCTTTCTTTGGAAAACGTCGGGAGGAAGTACGTAATCGATCTCCGTACGCAGATGGTGAGCGAGGAGTTAGCCTCTTCCTCCGACTTGGAATCAGAGGGACACCAGTTAGCGGAGGGTGGAAATAGATGCCGCATGGAGCCTAGTGATGAAGGGGTGTTAGAACTGGAGGCATGCTCAGGGGACGATGGGGGCTCCTTGAATGGCCTCTTCCATTGGCAAATGGGAGATTATGAACTATTTACACCCTCGTGCAACGTATTGAGCATCGAAGAAGAACCAGATATATTTCCCCCAGAATATGGCGAGTATAAGGAAGGGGAGGCAGCAGTGAATGAGACGCTGGCACACCAATTTCCGAAGGGGGAGCCTATTAAGTATCAGGAAGTCAAGTTAAAAGAAATGAATCTTGGGGGGACAAGTGACCCCAAGATCATCCTTTTCGGAGATGACTGGAATCCAGTGTTGAAGGCCACAGCCTTCAAAATTTTCCTGGAATACAAGGATGTCTTTGCATGGACATACAAGGACTTGAAGGGCGTGCCCCCAGAGCTATGTGTGCACCGAATAATGTTGGTACCAGGAGCCCAGCCAATGAGGAAGCGGCCATACCGAATGAACAAAAATTATGCTGTACGGGTGAACGACGAAATTGAGCAGATGTTGGAAGCGGGCATAATCTTCAGAGTACAGACAAGCGAATGGGTGTCCCCCATTGTGATTTCCCTCAAGAAAGAGGCCAATCAGATCCGGATCTGTGTAGACTTCCGGTGCCTAAACGCTGTCACTGTTAAAGACCCGTTTCCCATACCCTTCACAGACAACATCTTGGAGGAAGTAGCTGGACATGAAATCTATTCCTTCATGGATGGATTCTTTGGTTACAACCAGATATCCATCGCGGAGGAAGATAAGCTGAAAACAACCTTCGTGGTGGAGGACGGTGCGTACGCATACAACCGAATGCCCTTCGGTCTATGCAATGCGCTTGCCACCTTCCAGCGCATTATCTTGCACATCTTCGACAAGATGTCGGTGGGGAACTTCAAAGCATTCCTGGATGATTGGTCTATTTACAGCGAATAGGACATCCACTTAAAAACTCTCGGAGAATGCCTGGAGAGGTGTCGGAGGGCACGGTTGGCCCTCAACTCGAAGAAATGTAGATTCATGGTACCACAAGGAAGATTGTTGGGACACATTGTGTGTAAAGAAGGATTGAAAACGGACCCGGACAAGATTCGGGTAATAGTAGAAATGGAACCTCTGACGGATGTCACGGGGGTAAAGTCCTTCCTTGGTCATGTGGGGTACTACAGGAGGTTCATCAAGAACTTCGCTGAGGTGTCCCACCCGTTGGATAAGTTGACAAGGAAAGGGGAACCATACATTTGGACAGAGCCACAAAGCAAGGCCTTCGAAGAGCTGAGGACAAGGTTGATGGCAGCGCCCATACTGGCGTACCCGAACTGGGATAAGGAATTCCACGTTCACGTAGATGCCTCAAACTATGCCATCGGGGCTACATTAGCCCAAGTAGGAGGACACGGGCTGGACCACCCCGTTTATTTTGCCAGCAGATTGCTCTCGAAGGCGGAGAAAAACTATAGTACCACAGAACATGAAGCACTCAGTATGGTCTATGCCGTACAGAAATTCCGTCATTACCTCCTGGCCACACCATTCACATTTTACGCAGATCACCAGGCACTCATGTATTTAGTAAACAAGCCCATTATCCAGGGGAGGATAAGTTGTTGGCTATTGCTACTATAGGAGTTCACATTTTTAATTGTGGTAAGACCAGGGCGAAGCCATGTCATCGCCGACCAGCTGTCGCGGATTAAGTCGGGGGAACCTCCAAAGGGAGTAAATGACAATTTTCCGGATGCACACTTGTTCCAAATAGCCGTACTCCCTTCGTGGTACAGGAAGATTGGAGAGTACCTTCCCGATTTCCGGAGGGTATGCCTCCAGGAGAACGAAGAAAGCTCGCATTAAGGAGCAGGACTTTTTCGCTCATTAACGGGTTACTCTACAAAATGGGGCCGGACCAGATATTAAGGCGTTGTGTCATGGAAGAAGAAATCTCGAGTGTACTCAGGGAGGCACACGAAGGGCCCGCAGGTGGACACATGGGTCCAGACACCACAGCCCGAAAGGTGCTTCTCGCCGGACTATGGTGGCCAACGGTATATCACGACGCCAGGGAGTGGGTCGTGAGGTGCGACACTTGCCAACGGGCGGGCAAACCTCTGAAGTGGGACTTCATGCCCCTCAACCCGTCGCATGCACAAGAACTATTTGAGCGATGGGGACTCGACTTTGTGGGTCCTCTTAAGGCCAGCCGCACACGACGGTGCCGGTACATTATAGTTGCGACAGAATACTTGACCAAGTGGGTGGAGGCAAGGGCTCTCCAGGATAATTCGGCAGTAAGCACAGCGAAGTTTATTTATGAACAAATCATTACGCGATATGGTATACCTATTCAGTTGACCAGTGACCGGAGAGGCCACTTCGTGAACCATGTCATACACCGGTTGACATCAGACTTCAAGATTTTTCACTCATTCTCAAGTCCGTACTACCCACGTGCCAATGGCCAGGCGGAGGCCACAAATAAAATAATAATGTCGGTGATATATAAGTCTTGCGGAGTAGAGAGGGAGGTCTGGGAGGAGCGCCTACCGTCAGTACTTTGGGCATACCGAACAACTTACAAGGTAACTACTGGATAGACTCCCTTCCAGCTAATGTATGGACAAGAAGCCGTGGTGCCAGTTGAATTCATGGTGCCGAGTCTACGGATTGCCATCGATAATCGCCTTGGCGACATGGAAAGCCTGAGGGAGAGGCTATACGCGTTGAACAAATTGGACGAACGAAGGATGATGGCTCAGTGGGCGACAGAAGCAGCCCAGCAAAGACGGAAGATGTGGCACGACAAGCATCTCCGGCGAATGAATTTTACTCCCGGATAGCTGGTATTAAAGTTCAATGGGAAGAACGAAATTAAACCTGGGAAATTCAAAGTCCGTTGGTTAGGGCCCTTCCGGATACGTGAGGTCAATACGAACGGGGCGATAAAGTTGTGGACGCTAGAGGGGAAGGAGATACTAGACGCAGTCAACGAGTCGAAATTAAAGATCTATCACGAATGGAATAGAGGGAACCAGGACCCCCCAGTTAGTCAGCCCGCTAGAGAAAATTGAAAAAAAATAATATATATATATAAAAGAAAATTTGGAAAAATATATATAAAAGAAAATTTGGAAAAAAAAACAAAAAAAAACAAAAAAAAAAAAGGGGAAAAAGTGGCCACCGTACGGTGGGACCACCGAAGGTGGCATCACCGCACGATGGAACCACCGATGGTGGAACCATCATGCGGTGGAACCACTGTGCGGTGGAACCATCGTGCGGTGGACACACCGTGCGGTGGTCACACCGTGCGGTGGGAGCCACCGAAGGCCGCGCAAGGAGATAAAACGTCGCACGAAGACACCGCCGAGGGAAGGAAGAGACACCACGCCGCACAAAGAAGCCACCACACCGCACAGCCGACCTTGGCAACAAAACCCCGCGGAGGAAGAAGACACCGAACACCGTCGAAGGAAGAACATAGGGACGCACCGCACAGCAAGTATGGAGAACAAATACACCATTTGTGTGGACAAGCATGTACCTCCACCGTGCGGTGGGTAAAATCGCAACAAGGGGACCGCTTAGGGAGAACGGGATTTCGTGGCCAACAAAGAAAACGGGAGGAACGGCGTCACCTAATTCTGCAACTCCTTGTCGCCTAGCGGACATTACACGGCGGCGGCATTTGTCGTGCACGTTTTCTTGGAGGTAGTTACCACCGCACGGCCAGACCAAGTCTGCACAATCCCACGCAGCCACACCACAAGTAGACCAAACAGCAAGGGTTACGCGCAACAGCCGCAAATGGAAGAATAGAGCCACAGGTAGACCAAGCAGCCGCACGAAAAAGAAGGCCGTTACGAAGGGTAGAATTTTTATAAACAAATTGGTTACAGGGAGATTAATGGATTCAGCAGGGAAAAGAAGCTGGAAGAAACAGCTGCACGCTTCCTCCAGTAGCAGCCAGAGGGATAGGAATAGCAACATCAGGGTCTTAGCATCGGGAGTACGTGTTGCAGGCGGCACCATGGATGCCAGTGCTTGGCAAAAACAAAAACAGAAAGCACCACAGGCCGCTGCAAGTGCGAAAAACACAGTGACGCCATAGAATGTTACTTTCGAGGGCCTGAATGGATTCGAATGCCGAAAATGGTGGCAGGACACCCCCGATAATGACCTAGTAAAGCAAAACCTCCGGAAAGCACAAGTAGAGTGGGCTATTCGGATGCCCGTGTTCCCTATCCGGGAGTACGAGGGTGCCCTACGCTTCATGGTGGACACCTTCGACAGGCATACATGCACCAGCACGTTTGAATACCTTCGAAGGGATGTCACTATATCCTTCAAAGCAAGGGATTTCACAAGGGTATTCGGCATTCCGGGCAGCCAGGGCAAGAAATAGACTTGAAGGCCAAGAAGATGACACAGGAGGAGAAGGAGCGGTGGATTAAATTAGTCTCCCGGAATTTGACCACAGCGGAGTTGGACAGCGTGGCTAGAGCCACGAAGAGTCGCGGAATCCGTAAGACTTTTGTTGCGGAGGGCCACTGGAGATGCATTATGGATGTCATCAAGAGCAGATTGACAGGGTCGGGTAGGGCGTCGGACATTGCCCTCCCTCAGATTATGCTGATGAATGGACTGATGAATGGCATCGTATATGACTCGGCAGCGTTATTGGCAGAGCGTATGTATGAGTTTTTGATGCTCCAGCATCGCACTTTCTATATGCCTCATTACGCTATAGGATTATTCCTGGAGGCCACACGGGAAGTAGTGCTGGAGGATGAGTTGGAGGTACGGCCACAGGGACCGTTGACAGCGGGAGAGCCTCCAATAATGTATTGGAGGCACTTGGACATTGGGCACTCTTCTGCGAAGCGGAAACGGGCGATGGATAGGGCCTCGGCCTCAGGGGAGCCTGACAGCGGGAGGGAGTCCAGCAGCACAGAGGATTCGGAGGAGGAAGATGAGGAGGACGATAGCAGTCAGGCAACGGAGGAGCTTGTACGAGTTCGGTTTGCCCCACCTCTGTTACCGATGGGCACGACTGTGCCAGCATTTGGAGTAGGCGACACCTGTATTCCGGCCTTCGGGCAGAGCCATATGCCTGTTACACTTGGTCCCCTCTAGCACGAGCACCAGGGAGCACCGTCGGGCCCAACCACAGCGGCACTTACCGAGGACATGGCAGAGTCAGGGACGGAGGAGTCACCGCATCAGATAGTGGGCGTTGAGGAGCAGGGGCCTACGGAGGTGGAGGATACCGAGCCTCACGTGCGGTTGGACGTCGTGGGTAGTGACGTTGTGGTGACTGTTTCTGCTTCGTTGTTGGAGGAGCCGACGACAGCAACCCATCCCCCGGTCACAGAGATGCGTGCTGACCTCGAGGCTATGCAGAGCTGGCTCACACAGCGGTTTCAGATGACACTGGCACAGCCAGAGGGAGCTGTTGTATTCTCACCGTGTCGAGAGACTAGAGCAGAGGTAGTCGACTTGGATGACTCGTCAGGGGAGGCACATAAACCCACAGTTGGGCACGAGGCAGGGGAGGTCGCCTCTGCTGGGCAGGCACCAGGAGATGGTGCACCTTCGGTGGCGGAGGCGGTACCTTCACAGTAGGATACAGTAGTGCCCGTTCCACCAGGGATTTCCCAGTCTTCGGCACAGACGGGGGAGGATGTTGAGACCTATCTCGCTGACATGGCTGATATGGTAACGAGGGGTAGGCGGGTGGTGGCCGCTGCCCAGACGCAAGAACTGCAGTAGGTGGTGGTGGAGCTAGAGCAGGTCCTACAGTTTATGCGGGTGGGCTGCCCGACAGCCTTTGCTACCTGCTTTGAGTCTCAGGGGTGGCCGACTACGGAGACAGAGGAGATGCTCCAGGCTTGGAGGCTGTGTTAGCCCATTGTGGAGAGTCGAGTGACGGCAGTGGTCCGTGAGATCGAGCAGGTCTACTGGGATGCCTATTATACATTGAGGCGTACACAACAGGAGTCTGCAGTCAGGGAGGCTGCCCGAGTAGCGTTGGAGAGAGAGGTGGCCAGTCAGCAGGCCTCATGGGCAGCCGAGAGGGCGCAGTTGTTGGCACAGCTGGAGGTGGCCCGCACAGAGACGGCCGCGATCCGGACAACGAAGGTCGAGGTAGAGACCCGCCTGGCAGCCGAGCAGACACGGTTGGCCTGCGCGACGGAGGCAGTGGATACAAAAGAGAAGGAGTTACTGGAGGCAGCACACATGGTGAAGACAGCTTTAGAGAAGGTCCTCGTAGCGGAACGGGATGTGGCTGCACGTACTCAGCAGGTGTATGAGCTTCGGGCCCGCTTGGCGACCCAGACATCGACATCTCACACTTCTACTTCAGGGACGCCTTCTCAGCCCCCTCCCTAGTCTTTTCGATATATTGTATAGGTTGCATTATCTCCATTTTTGTAAGTCGCTTGGAGACGACTTTTCCTTTTTGGGGGGATGATGTTGGCGACATTATTGTACACGAGAATAACATTAGTTAATTATGTGTAATTGTTTTGGTTAGTTGGCAACCGAAGGGTGGAAGTTGCGGTGCGATAGTTGGCGCTTGCACCCCCTCGGTACCCTTTTATACTTTGGAATGTAACTTGTAACATACACTTGTTATGAATAGAACATCTGATATACTTTGTTTGATATTTACGGCATTATTTTGCGTTATGTTCTTGATGTCTTAAGTTATTCACCCGAGAGGGCAAACAGACCATTGATCCAGAGCGAGTGGAGGCTATTTTTTCTCTTCCACTCCCCAGTCACAAGAAAGGATTGCAAAGTTTCCTTGGTAGGATCAACTTTGTGAGGAGATTCATTCCCAACCTTGCCACCATGGTAAAACCCCTCACTTCCATGTTGAAGAAAAACTTGGTTTTCAGTTGGACCAAGGAAGGAAGGGCCGGTTTCGAAGAGATCAAACAAGCAATTGCTCAGGCCCCTACCCTCGTCAATCCTAATTATGAAAGGGATTTTATCCTCTATACCTTTGGAGGAGAATCCAGCATTTCAGCTGTCTTACACAGCTGAATGATGACAAGTTGGAGCAACCTATTGCTTTCTTTAGTGAGGGGCTAAAGGACTATGAACTTAAATATAGCTATGTAGAGAAGCAAGTCCTCACTGTTGTAAGGGCATTAAAAAAGTTCAGGCACATGTTGTCCAACAACAGGATCCAGCTCTTAGTTCTGCATGCAAGTGTCAAGGATTTCCTTCTAAACAAGGATATCAGTGAGAAGAGGGCTGGGTGGATAACCAAGGTCATGGAGTATGACATCAACATCAAGATCACCAAGCTTGTAAGAGGCAGGGGCCTATGTGAACAACTTGTCTCATCTTTTGAGACTACTTCAGAGGTCGCCCTTGTGTTACAAGAGGATCAACCAACTAACAACAACACTCAATTCAGTTGGGTAAGTGACATGACCACCTTCTTAATGGAAGGTAGATACCCCCAAGGTCTGGACCGGACCAAAAGAAGACATTTCAGGTTGCAGTCCATTCCCTATGTCTTAGTGAATGACACTCTTTTTCGAAAAGACTCCAATGGAGTCTTACTAAGATGCATTGAGCAAAACCAAGTCAGCAGATTGTTAGAGGAATTTCATGATGGCTCTTCAGGGGGCCACTTCTCGGCAAGGACTACGACTATCAAAATAATGAGGGCTGGTTGTTACTGGCCATTCTTATTCAGTGACTCACATAGATGGGTGAAGAATTGCAAGAAATGTGCTCTCTTCTTTGGGAAGCAAAGACTAGCTGCCCTACCCCTTCATCCCATCCAAACAGATCAACCATTCGCCCAATGGGGTTTAGACTTAATTGGCATGATAAACCCACCTTCTAGTGCTGGCCATAAGTGGATCTTGGCCACAACAGATTACTTCACTAGGTGGACAAAGGCAGTTGCATTGAGGGATGCTACTGAGGCCTCAGTGTTAGAATTCCTTGAGGGAATTGTGACAAGATTCGGTATCCCCTCCACCATCATATTAGACAATGCCAGGGCATTTGTTGGAACCCAAATCAGTTCTTGGGCAGTTAAGCATGGTGTATACTTGAAGACATCATCCAACTATTACCCTCAGGGTAACGGCTTGGCTGAATCTTCCAACAAGAACCTCATCAGGATAATTAAAAGGACAATTGAAGACAATCAGAGGGCATGGCACACTAAGTTGAGGACAGCCTTATGGGCTGACAGGATCACACCCAAGAGGGCGATTCGCAACTCCCCTTTCATGCTAGTATATGGGAAAGAAGCAAGACTCCCAACTTCCCTAGAGTTACCCTCTCTTGAGCTAGCACTTCAGTTGGAATTAATAGAGAATGATGCCATGACAGTAAGACTAGTTGAGCTGATGGAGCTGGAGGAAGTTAGAAGTCAGTCTATGCATACACTTAAGACTCATCAAGAGTAGGTTAAGAAGGTTTTTGACAAAACGGCTACTAATAGGGTCTTCAAAGAGGGAGATCTAGTTCTCAAGTGGGATGCAGACATAGCCAAAGCTAGGCAACACTCCAAATTTGATGCTATCTGGAGTGGTCCATATGTCATTAATAGCTGCAAGGAGGCCAATGAATTTCATCTCTCCAAGCTTGATGGCAAAGTTCTTCCAATTCCAGTGAATGGGATTCATCTCAAGCCTTGCTTCTAAAGAGGGTGTTGATGACTATGTAAATATTAGACTAGAGGTTGTTTTGCTTTCATAAGTGCTTATGCACATGCCGCATTCTCCTTAAGAGGGTGTATGCTTTAGTTTTTCAGTTTCCTCCAAGTGATGGTGCACACATGTTTGGGTTTTCCATGACTCAATGCCCAATGGATGCTTAAGGCTTCTAGACTTCATGCTTAGCAGACAAGCATCCCGCAGAAATCGCCAAAAATGTTGTCATTTTATGACACCCTCGGTCCATCAGCGAGAACCGATCAAAGATATGTTCCATGGACCAGCGCTGCCCAGTTGATCAAGGAGAAAAGCAGTGAAATCATGGTTTGAAGTGTTGTCTTGTCAGAAGTTCCTTGGCCCTCTCTTTCTCTAGCCCGGAACTTCCGACCCCCGAGGTTTCGATTTTCTTTGCCTTAGCTTCTTTCTTTCTTGCTCCAAAACTCCGGAACTCCAAGTTTCCGAAGTTCCCTTCCTTCCCTTAGCTTTTCTTCCGTTCTCTACCCCGAAACTCCGGAACCCCCAGGTTTCGAAGTTCCTTAGTCTTCTACCCTGGAACTCCGGAACCCCCAAGTTCCGAAGTTGCTTAGTCTTCAACCCCGGAACTCTGGAATCCCCAGGTTCCAAAGTTCCTTGTCCAACTACGGAGACCCTGGTCTCCGAAGTTCCCCAACTATGGTGACCCCGGTCTCTGAAGTTTTCCAAACTACTTCCGGCTTGCAACACTTCTGGATGGCGTGATCGACACTCAAAGCTTTAAATGCTCCGACAGTTTTGGTGACATGCACTTTTTTTTGTGGAGCCACAGGGGTGCATTTAATGTTTTTGGCAGGATTTCCATCAAGGGAGGTATGGGGCCATGCTTGGTGACTTATGTCATGCTTGACTTTGGAAGGTTAGTCAATCTATCCTCTTGAGAATTGCCTTTGGAGGTATGGCTAGGTTGCTTGCATGTACAAGTCAGGTGCATGCACTTCCCTGCACTTCCAGACTGACATGCAGGGGTCATGATCACCATTGTAACCCATTTTTCTATTTAAGGCTGTTAAGCCTCATTGTAAAGGGTTCTCTCCCTGTTGCCTGGAGTTTTCTTATGCTGTCCTCTTCTCTTGAAGACTTGTAATCTTTGCATTTCTGCAACTGTAAGATTGACGTTTGGCCTTATGATTAATTGAAGAACACTATTCTTGCCTCCTTTCAACCTATATATGTTGTGTATGCTTTCTTACCTTCATCATAGGTGTATGTTGTGGCTCTTTCTCTTCATATATGCTGTGTTAATTGGTTTTCTGAGTGTGACTTGTGGGAATTCTTCTCCCCTCTTGGCATTCGGTGGATTCTAACCTTCATCTATGCATTGGGGTTACTCATACAATTGAAAGTTGTGCATCTTCAGGGTGTTTCAGTTAATTACTTGTGTCATTTTGGTAGGGAGAGGAACTATCTCTTCTTGGTGCATCACCTCCCTTTGTTTTCAAGCAATTTCTCTCTTCTCTTTTCCTCTGCAAGTTGTTAGGGTAGGCTTAGGAATTAGCTTTGAAGTGTTGAGTTGGTTCAACACCTGCACCTAGATAGAGAAGGAAGTCGACCTTCTCCGGAGATTGAACCCCCTTGCCCAAATTCCCACACTTTGGGATTGTTTCCATGTTTCACAAGTTTGCTGAGTTGATAGCTCAGCAAGGGTGCAAGCTTTTGTGATAACAGTGACCAAAGGAAGTGACATGGTGAAAGTTCGCATTTTGAGGGGGGCAAAGGAAATGATGAGGTAAAAGTTTGCGCTTCGAGGAGGCGAAGGAAATGCTATGGTAAAAGTTCGCTCTTTTGGGATCCCAAAGGAAATGCTAAGGTCGATGTTTGAAGGAGCATTGATAGCGATTCATCACTTGTTAATCGACTTGTTACTGCATTCGCTCCCTTCGCTTGCCACGGATCAGACTTCTGATAGCTTTTTAGCAGTGTTCTAGCATGATTGTAATCATCATCAAGCAAAGGAAATGTGTAAGAGAGGGGCACTGTTTTGAGGTGTCAAAGGAAGCGGTGAGGTGAAAAGTCGCTGATTTTGGGGAGCAAAGGAAGTGACTCAAAGTGCAGTTCGCTGATTTTGGGAAGCAAAGGAAGTGCTTCAAAGTGCGCTTACCTTGTTCGCTCAAGTTCATCATCTTCCCAAATCACTGAAAAGAACATCAAATGCTCCACCTTAGTCAAATTAGAGGTTTCCAAGCTAGATTGCAACTTTGGGGGTCAAAGGAAATGCATGAGAGAAAGATCGCACTTGGGGGGTCAAAGGAAGCGGCACATGAAAGGTCGTGGTTTTGACACCCCAAAGGAAGTTCATGGATTTGGGATTCCAAAGGAAGTTTGCTGATTTGAGATCCCATAGAAAGTGGCACCATGCTAATCGGAGATTTTGGGGGTTAAAGACAATGGCAGGCCAGATTTTCAAGGGGGCCAATGACTATGCCTTAGTCACATTTTGGGCCTTCAAGTGGAAGCAGCTTCCAATCTCTATCACATCATGCTTTCACTTCATTGATGATTCATTTGATCTCTCTTTGTCTTACCTGACTCATTGAATTGATCTTACCTCCACCACTAACATGATCATTGACTTAGACATTTTCATTCAACCTTGGAAGCTAATTGACGTCAATCCAACTCAAAGAGAGAGACTTGACATGATTACCTCCTGGCCACCTAAGACACTATACCTCCTCAAGCACAAGGTTAATAGCCAAAGACTCCACGACCAACCTAGAAAGCAAAAAATAGTGGGGGTCTCCATTTGCAATGTGGCAATCTGTGAAAACGTCACAATAGGTATGCCACATATTTGAATCCAATATTTATTAGTTTGTAGATTTAGTAAAGAACATATTTATTTATTTAATTAACTTGTCAATCCATCAAGAATCTTAGGATTAGTAATTATTCATTTGATTTTCATAAAGCAATCAAATTAGGAATTGGCAAGGAAACATAAAAGGGAGCGTAGGAGTATGGATTCCCTCAATTAAGTAGACCACCCAATGAGTTGGATTGCTTTTGGGCCAAGGGGTCGGATTGACTTGGTTGGTTGTTCAATGCTCTTGGGCTTAGTTGTGGAGAACAGTCTCCGGGCCCCCTATTGTGCTTTCCCCTCAAGTTTCTAATATCCTTGGTTATTAGGAATAAGCTATAGTGTACCTGTTTACAGTAAGAATCGTTATTATCATTTTGTTTGATGTTAATTGATTATTTTCCTAAATTCAATTGCTATTGTGTAATTTAGTGAAAGAATACTCTTGTAAATAAATTGTATTATTGGATTTATTATTTTTGGGCAAAAATCAGGTATCTTACAACAGGGGACATTACATTGGAGTAAGGCATTTCTTGGTAGGATCATTACATGAAATGGAATTGGTTATATTCAATCATCAACAATCTAATCTCTCAGTTCAAACATTTGCTTTTGCATGTGGGCTTATGAAATCGCAGAGGAAAGCTTGCTCTTATAGACTCCACATATGAAATTCTACCTTTTGCAAAGGTTTTTCTGTCAGGTGCACAACATCAGCCTTCCTATAGAAACAATTTGATACTCTTGAAGAAGCCAAAAGCCAAATAGCCACATAATGAACATGCTTCTGCACAAATTGCAGAAGTTCCTCTCTGGATGGTTGTACAGACTTAGCTAAAACCACTAAATTGGAGGAAGTTTGGGGTCTAGAAGGGGAAGCCACAGGTCCCTCCCAGAAACTTTTGAAATTGAAAAATCTATTGGAATTTAGTTAGGTAGACAGCAGGTTACTGGTCAGGAATCAAATAACCGAGCCCTGAAAATTGCTGCTACTGCAATGCATCACTGAGTCTAGAGCAATTTTGAGCTCCTCAAAGAGAACACCTTTTTATAAATATCAATATATGCATAAAAAATATTATATATGTGCAGTGCAATGAATTCTATGTATAGCAGTTGCCATGATTACTCTTCCCGTATGAGTAGAATAATAGTATAGAAACACAGGTTGGAAATTTAGCAAGATTTTTTGTGTCAGAGTTTTTATCTTTGATAAAGTTGGACAATAGTAATATTGGCATGAACAAAAATGTTATATTCGTCAGCATGTTTTGAAATATAAAGGTGGTATCTTTTTCTGATTTCTAATTATTTTGTTTAGTGGACTTATATTCAGCCCCTGGTTGTTTTCAAAGTTCAAACTCAATCTAAAATAATGGGCCATAATAGCAGCATTTTGCATTGGATTTTTGAGTCCTTTTCACCTGTTTTATTTCTTTATTTCATATTATTGTATACTTCTTGGACTGGGTTGTCAAGGGGATTTCGGGGTAGAGAGAACTACCTGACAATGAGGCTGGTGGTTTGAAGGTGCAAGGTGTAAGCTATCGTGTACCTGGTACCCAACATAATCTTTTAAATCGAGTTTCTTTTTCTCTGCCAGAAAAGAGGTGCACAATGATACTAAACTTCTTCCATTATAAATATGGATTTGCAAAGTAGATACCCAGCATAATCTTTTAAATCAAGTTACTCCTTCCCTTCCAGAAAAGAGTTGTATGATAATTTAAAAGTTCCCAGGATCTTCAATCAAACCTTACGTATTCACATGCTTTTGATATGTTCATTATTGAATTGCATGGGCTTTCAACTGATTCGTTGTGTGAGATTCAGCTTAGGTTTGATATATGGACGCAGTGGCAGTGGTAAGACAACATTGTTGCAGGCAAGTTTCTAATATTTTCATGCATTTTCTCAATTCAAATTGCCTGGCATATTTTGATTCCAAAACTGTCTTGAAAGCATCATACTATCAACATTTTCAGGAATTACTTTATTTTACATTTTGTAGGTTCTCAGTGGCTTAGCAAAACCGACAGCGGGGTCAATCTGTTTAAAAAAGAAAAGGCTAGATGGACAGTCAAACGAGTCTGAAGAAATTTTATCAGCTTCAAAAGTGGGCCTTGTTTTCCAGTTTCCAGAGAGGTAACGGCCCCAGTATAATATGGTTTTGTTTATGGAGATAATTTCATCCTTATCTTTAATCACTACTGCTAATATGTGTGAATTCTAATGCCTGCTAGCTGTTGATGTGTTTTTCATGCAGCTCAAACATAGAATAAAATACCAAGTTATTCTATCCTCTCTTGAACAAAGAAACCTTGCTGAATGATGTGATCAAATAAGGAAACTCCAAGGTTTACAACGCGAACTATGTGACTTAAATGTTGTGGATAGACTCAATAAATATGATGCGATTTTGCGGGAATCACAAGGGGACTTACATTTACGAAGTCTTGCTAGAATGGGAAATCTAACTAACTTGCTTGGAAAACAAAGGCAAAAGAGATAAAGGGATAGGAAATCTAATCTACCCCTAAGAATATAGGAAATGATTGTTGAATTGGTGGCACCAAACCAAACTTTACTTCGCCATGTAGGAATGATTACACAAAGATAGTGCAATCTCCTAAGGGTAAGCAAATGATTTTCATATCACCAATGCACACCGACATTATGAACAGTGAGCATATAGCAATTGAAGTTAAGCTATTAATCAAGTTCATTTTAGCCACACACTGGAATTTGGAATCGACATACTCCAAGCAGTATGAACATAGGTTCACCATTCATCAACAATAAGATCTTCCATCCATCTAGCAAACATTTACACTATGAGAAGTAGAGACCATGCAACAAGTTGAAATAGCACACAACATCCACCATAACTTCAATGAAAATAGTATGTCTATTTACAACTAGCCTCGGCAACAATCTCCTTTCCTCCTACTCTATTGCTAGCTACTAATGATATACTAACTCCTAACCTTTACAAATGAGAGGTTTGAGCATTATATAGAGCTCTCATTACATTTCAAAGGCTCAGATTGATTCAAGATCAATGGTCAAAATCTAACAATAAAACCCTAATTAGGGCTTGTTACAACAAACTCCCTCTTGACTAATGAATAATTACAATGATTTGGACACATGTCCTTCCTTGAACGTTAACCATTGAAACATGAGGTTAGGTACTTGGAACTTTGTGCCACCACATGTGGCAATTATCCTCTTCGTGGGATGAGTCAGGTTCAATGATCCCGGATGCTTTGACTTCGAATAATGTGGCACAATCGGATCGGTTGGATGATGAATTGGATGCCAACTCAACCTGCCTTTTAGATGATCACAAGGTGTTTGTGGTTGAACAGTATCTCTTGATACTCAATATTGTCCAGTTATTCAATGTGGTGAAGATAGTGAGACATATTCCCAAATTGTATCATCTTAGCATGATCAAGTTATCTTTCTAACTTTGATTAACTCTTCCGAAACTATCTGCTTGATCACATTTTACTTTCTGTTTTCTTGTTTGGGAATTTTCCTTCTCTTGTGATGCATTTCCATCCTCAATTCTGGAATAATGAATTACTTCTGTTCTGGCATTCTTCATGATGTTTGGAATTCCTTGTGATGCAATGAACTTATCTTGGACATCTTGACTCCTCCCTCTTGATAGTCTTTAATCTTGAAGTGTGGAACACGACCCCTTGGATGTGACTGATTTCTTTGTAGTTGTAAAGCATGTTGAATTTGGGATCTTGGATAATTCAAGATAATTGTAGTTGTATCCATCCTCATATGCCATATCCCCCCATTTTTAATAGTTTCATTGCTTCAAATATTCCCATTCGATTAAAAAATTATTGTATTACTCACAATAAATTTACCCACAATTTATTAATAGACATCCTTGTTTATTAGCGTTTATTATTAACACCCTTGTTATTATTAATATTCATTTTTATTAATGTTCATTATTATTAATAATCATATTTATTATTAATGTGTAAATGATTATCCACAATTTATTAATATTTATTGATGTCATTTATTAATGCTCATATTTATTAATATTTATTTTATTAATGTTCATGTTTATTAATATTCACTACCCATCCCTTACCCACGATGGTCAATGATTTTAATGCACCGATCTGCATTTAATTAGAATAGACGTGACCCATTGGTGAGGCACGTATGGAGAAGTGGGGCTTTTGGGAGGGGTCACAACCGGTCAATTGTCTTAAATACCATTGACTCATACACAGGATACTGTCACACAGAATAAGGAAAAGGGAGGGATACGAAGGTAGCACAGCAGTCAGGTTGACTTTAAAAAAAAGGAAACACACACATGGGAAAAAGATAAGGAGAAAATACGGCAAGAAAGAACTGTTCAAGCAGACATTCAGCCCAGGTACGTGCACAAGATAACTATATGATAAATGGACTTGGTCCCTGCAATAAATAATTAATTTATGGACACAGTCACAATAAATATAATATAACAATACAATTGATCATATGGGAAATGATCATTCAAATGAATATAATTCAGTAATATAGCTGATCATCTGCTAAACGATCATAGTTATACAATAAATATAGTGGATACTATAATTTGATACATGAACATAATCAGATATCTAAGTTGCCGGTCCCGGTTCGGATTCGCATGCTGGTTCGAGATTTGGGTTCACAAATTCATTCAATTTTTTTTTTTGGGTGGGTTTGGTTTCACTTTGGGTTCATCCATACAAAAACATATAAAAATGAAAAATAAAAAATATGTACATATATGCAGCAGCAAATAAGTTCATAATACACCAAAGTCAAGTGTCAACTATGCTAGTAGACTAATGGTAAAGTAACATAGCAAAATACACCACCATATCTATTAATGTTTTAGTCCAAATGGCAAATAACATAGCAAATTGCCAAAATATACCAACATATCAATGTTTCAGTTCAAAAATAATACTGTCTTGTCAACATTATTAGAATATTTAATTCTATGTTAGTCACCTATTTTTAGTTCCTTGGTTAATGGTCATTTACTTTTTTTTATGTAATTAGCTTTTAAGCTTAATTTAGCTTTCACGCTTAATTTAGCATTTAGCTCTTTAGTCTTTTACTTTAACGTTATGTTCTAATTATAGAACATCGTCTTGTAACCTCTATATATACATGTGTATATTGTTCAATGTAATTATCTGATTATTGAATACTTCATTCAATATATTTTTCATGGTATCAGAGCATGGAAATTAAAAATTTCGAAAGTTTTTGTTATTAAAATTTTTCGAAGTTTTAATTGAAGAGATTTTTTTTAAAACTGCTTTTTTAAAAAAAAAGAAAAAAAAGCAGGTTCTTTTTCTCTTCCTGGGTGGATTTTTTTTTTCCTAGAGTTTTGACCCTTCAGTTCAAGTCGAAATTTTATTCTGGTTGTAGATTCTTGGTGGGTTTTTCGAGACCTCAACTGAGATTGTTGACAGATTTTTTTTGGGTGCATCGTTTTCCGTGCCTCAATTTTTGAGCCGGTGGAACTGCATTCTGTTTTCAGATTCTTGGTGGGTTTTTCGAGAGCTTTTCTGGGTTGGTCTCAAAATTTTTTGGGTGTCTCGTTTTCTGTGCCTCAAATTTTGTGTCAGCGAATTTGCCTTGGAATTTAAAAACAGTTTGCAATTTCTGCTAATTCTGTGGACGTCGGGAATTTTGCTGTCTTCTGGGCACCATTTATGCCTTTTTTAAGTTTGTAGAAAATTTAATTTCTGGGTTCCTTCCACCTCGAAATTCGTGCCTTGGAATTCGTGTCAGAATTCTCCTATAGGGTTTCAATTTTTTCAGCAGTTGCTTCTATTCTGATTTTAAAAAAAAATCAGATTCTTCTGTCTCTTGCTTTCACTTAGTTGACCTTGATCAACTTCGATTTTCGTGACGGCATCATTAACCAACATCATGTTGGAACACAGTCAAAAGTTCAACGGCCGCAACTACAACACCTGGAAACAGCGTATGCTTACCATCTTTGAGTATCGTTGCCTTGATCAGCTTGTTTTGGGCAAGGAATCTCGTCTTACAACAACAGGTGATGATCAAGACAAACATGATGTGAAGAATCGAGAGGCTGTCATGCTTATCAAACTCTCCGTCACAGATGATCAACTCCCACAGGTGCCTTCAGGTAAAACAACAAAAGAGATCTGGGATCTTTTGAAGGATCTTCATGAAACGTTCGACAAGAGCCGAGCTTTCTTTCTAAAGAATATGCTGTTTTCTATCATGATGGATGAGAAGTCATCTATCCAGGCACATCTTACGAAGATCAAGGACAATTGTGATCAGTTGGAAGCTATAGGCCAAACCATGGTGGAAGAGGATATGGTAGTGATCATGTTGAAAAGCCCTCCCAGATCCTACGAGCATTTCATTGATACGCTCAATATCTCCTCTACTAGTGTTGATTTGAAGTTTCCTGATCTTTGCAACAAGCTACTACAACAGGATCGATGGAAGCAACAGTTTGGAAGTAGCGCTAGTTCATCCACTGAACAAGCTTTCATAGCCTCAGCTTCGCATAAGTGCAAGGGTAAAGCTCCGTCCTTCCAGCAGAAAGGACAAGGTCAAGGTCAACCTCAACAGTCTTCCAAAAAGAAGAGCTTATAGTGTTCCTACTGTCATATATATTAATGCTTTAGTCCAAATGGCAAATAACATAGCAAATTGCCAAAATACACCACCATATCAATGTTTCAGTTCAAAAATAATAATGTCAAGTTGTCAACATTAACAATCAACCATCATTGATCAAATATCATTACAAGTCATCAAACATATCATTATCATCATTAAAAAAATGTGTTTAGTGCCCAAATTCAGCCCAGTTCTGCCACTGAATTTGAAATTCGTTGCAAATTTCCCAAAATTCTTCTTGGGTCCTTCTTTGCGAACCCACAGGGCAAATTTGGGAGCCTGGAAGAATTTGCAGCGAATTTGTAAAGGATCATAATTTCTGTAGAACCAAACCGGGACCTTGAGAAATTCTGGAAGAATCTGGCAACTCGGTCAGATATAATAAGAATATAAATGTGATGGGAATTAATTCTATAATGATGATAACTTCAAATATAAAGGGATAAATGTAACCTATAAAGCTGACAATGAATGTAATTTAATGCTGTCACAATCTGATATAACCTAATAATACAGACAATATAAGGATTGATTAATATGATGGTATAATAATGTTAAACTAAGGGAACTTGTAACCCCTACAAGACTGTTATAAAATCACATCAATTGCAAACTCATTGCTTAATGTACGTGGGATCGTCTCTTAGGTATGCCACTCCATAGTGGATGCCTAACCCCTGCCACATGGAGCCAAGAGGGATGAAGCATATGGTCTTGGGCTTAAGAGAGGAGGTGGTTGTGATGAGGGGGAACAGCAATAGGACATCTCACTGGGTACGCCACTCCATGATGGATGCTTAACACCTGCCACATGGAGCCTAGAGGGATGTAGCATTTGCTCTTGGGCCTAGGGTGGAGGGTCGCTTGGACACCCTATCCAGCTAGCCTACCCTATTGCACTTAGAATTGGATAATTAAGAATGACAAGTAACCTACAATCTGATTTTATCTAACAAAAATAATACTAATGGTAATTAATACATCAAAGAATTGTATCGCTCAATCTAACTCATTAGTATATGTTTAAGTTTATAAGTATTACTTCATATGTGCTCTCTAATTTTGTGTTGCAGGAAAACAGTAAACAAAGGTACTCCCATAAACTTAATTACCTATTTTAGATTTGGGCAAATTTAGGTTAATTTAAAGTATAACTAATTAGGGGACATTGCTTTATACTGATCTTTACACTTGCACCTTGCAACCACTTGATTTTCATGAATGTCTTGATGTTGATGTCCTTGCAAATATTGTGAAATCTCCTTCATGCTTGGAAATTCTCCTTGTTCTCTCCTTGATGGTGGAGTTCTTGAATGTAGAATATGTTGCAATCACATTATGCATCTTGACGCTTGCAATGTTAAAGTGTCCTTCATATCTTACACTTGTAGACTTTATCCTTGATGTGATGGTTGTATTGTTGAGATTGTAAAATCCTCCATCTTGCTTATGTGCATCCTTGAAGGTGTAATGCTTTGAGTCCTCCATCCCTTCATTTGGTTAAGTCCTCAGCTCACCTTTACTCCTTTGTGTCCACGTTGAAAAGGAAACGTTTTGAATCAAAACACAAGTGAAAATAAAATGAACATTCATAACCCACAAATAAAAATAATGTCAATCCCTTCACTAACTCGGTCTTAAAATTTGTTTATGAAATCTGGGAGCAATTCCCCTAAATTTTGTTGACGGCTGTTTTACAACCACACCAACACAGAATAAAGTTTCCAACGGTCACTCCAAGGTTCCTATTGCAAACTTGCGACTTTATGTTGGATATGAGCTCGTTTGGCTTGATGTTTTGCTGGTAATCCAAGGGGGACTTACGTGTAGTGAAAAGGACTTGAACAAATTTGTGTTTCAAGGAAATCTTGCGAATGGATTTGGCAATGATAAGTGTTTTTTGGAACTTTTCTCAATAAAATACGCAGAAAGTAAATAGGAAAGGGTTTTAGAGAGATTCTAATCTAATCTATGGAACTCAAGAGACAACAAAGGCTTAGGTGAAATCAACCACACTTTGTTTCGCCAACATCAGACAACTACGCAAAGAGAAGTGCAATCACCAAAGGTTGTGCATAAGATTTTTCATATCACCAATGAATACCATCAAGACGAACAATATTCATTTGATAATCGAAGTTACACATACACATTCATGAGGCTCAGTCAAACCTTGCATTGCAAGTAGAAATCATCTACTTACAAAAGGTATGAGTGTATGATTTTACCATGAAACAATGCTATCTATCTCATTCATCTACTTGCTTGAAAACAAATCTAATCTAAGTGAGGAAGAGAGACCATGTAACTTTAAAATGACTCAAGTAATCACCAAAATCAATGAATCACTCTTATTATCTTGACAGCTAAAAGCAACAATTTCTTACAAATTCTCCCTCTTTTACAAATGAAGGGGTGAACCCCTTTTATAGGCCCCCAAATGAAAATGGACGACCCAGATTACAATAAGATCAATGGCTAAGATTTACCCATGCAAAACCCTAATTAAGGTTTGACCAAGAATGACCATATGTGGTGCCAAGTAGTGGGCATGGTCATAAATAAGGAATCACGTCTGTGCAATAAATAGCCCATCACTCCTAAATTTGGCGTCCACCTTGCATTAAATGATCCACTAATCCATCAAAGCGCCCACCATGTAATAAATGACCCATTACTCCATCATGCATTTAATAGATTCTCGTCCAAAATAGGATGGCCATTATCTCTTTCTTTGATGGCAAATGCGATGAATCTAGTCACAACGACCTTGAGTTCTCCTACGGAGACACTTGGAACTTTTTCCAACTTGTATTCCAACATGGCAGATTCCTTTTATTACTTGGAGAAAAACTTCTCCCATCTTGGCACAGTCTCCTGGGTCTTGCGCATTATGCTTGAGATCAAGGAAATATTCTCTAGATGTTCCTTTGAGAAGGATTCCACGAAGAAGAATTCATGCAGCCTATCCTTCAGGTTGTCCACTGTTAGCTCCTCATCAATTAATCTTCTTGCAAACAATGCCTCAACAACATTGAGGATTTCCTCCTGAACCTTTTTGACTGCTGCCTTCAATAGTGCTGACTCGATGTTGGATCTTTCAAAGAATTCTTTTCCAGTGCTTACTGAATAGAACCATTGAAGGAATCGTATGCCTCATTTTCCTTGATGACCTCTCCATTAATTAATGCTTGCCTGGGGGTTTTCATTAGTGCCTTAAGACGTGGAATTTTTAGGTCTTGATGAATGTGTGCATCATCCCATGAGTTGTCCACACTTTCCAATCTGCCAAGGATAGCTAGGATCCTCCAGTAGAAATGAGCCAAGTCCTCAATGAATTTGTAAGTTGTAGTGAAGACATCTTCTACCCATTCCTTAGAACATTGAGTCATTTTCCTTATTTCTTCAAGTCCATCCATGGATTCCTTTAGAAGAGAAGAAAGAGGAACGAAAGTCTGATCTTCCTCTTTGAATGGACACATCAAATGTTGTACATACTCACATAAGGCTTTGTTTCACTATTCAACTTCCTGTCTTTCTCATCCACTTTTTTCATCCGCTCCTTCAATGCTAAGGAAGATTCATCAAATTCTTCTATCACTTGTGCCTTGGTGGCATGCCCTAGGTCAACTGCTGTAACATCATACTCATTCGGAGTAATCTCATTTCTGTCCTTGTCAACCCTGGGTACAGCTATATGCAAAGGTTCAAGGTTGTGAAATAAAAGATTCTAAATCAGGAAAATTAATAGTTGAAGGTAAAAGAACTGAAAGTAATGTCTATGACGCAAGGGAAGTAAAAAGTAGAAGTTGTTTGATAAGTCAGACTGATGAAAGCTGCCTTTGGCATAGAAGACTTGGTCATGTTAATATTGATAATCTTGTAAAAATTAGTTCTTTGAATTCATTGAGATGTATGCCCAAGATTGTGAAACCTAAGAATATTATTTGCAAAGAATGTCAACAGGGTAAGCGGACTAGAATCAGTTTTATCCTAAAGAATTTACAAGTTTTCAACCTCTTGAATTAATCCATATTGATCTTTGTGGTCCTACAAGAACTAAAGGTTTGAAAAATGAAAGGTTCTTTATGTTGTTTGTGGATGATTTTTCTCAAATGACGGGTAAAATTTTTAAAGGAAAAATCAGAAGCATTTGATAGGTTTAAGATTTTTAGGGCAATGGTAGAAAAAGAAAGTGATTTTTAAATTAAATGTCTTTGATCTGACAAGGGTGGAGAATTTCTTTCTAATGAATTTGTGACTTATTGTGAAGAGCATGGCATAAAGAGGCAATATTCTACAGCCAGATTACCACAACAAAATGGTGTGGTGGAAAGACGAAACATAACAGTCAAAGAAATGGCATGAACTTTGCTTAATGAAGCAAAAATTTCTGAGAGGTTTTGGGTGGAAGTAGTTCATATAGTGGTCTACATTCTCAACAAAATTCAGTTGAGGCCTAATAGTAAAAGCACTCCATATGAATTATGGTATGGTAAGTTTGCTTTAGTTAAATATTTCAAAGTTTTTGGCAATAACTGCTTTATTAAAAGAGAAGATGATGGATTGGGTAGCTTTGATTATTGATGTGATGAAGGATTGTTTTTGGGATATTCTACTTATAGTAAAGCCAATAAATGCTATAACAATAGGTTGAAAAGAGTGATTGAAAGTGTTAATGTAAAAATTGATGAAGAAATTCAAAATGATAATTGTGAAGAATCTAATAATGTTATAGAAGTCAATCCTAATACTTCTTCAAATAATTCTGGTGCAATTAATCGTGCAACAAATACTTCCAATAATGATGATGAATCTAATTTAGAGACTGCCAGTGATATTTCTTTTGAAAACATTGGTGAAAAGAAACCTTATAAGTTTGTTAGAAGACATCTTCCCGAACAACAAATAATAGGGCATAAAGATGATGGAATTCAAACAAGGAAAAAGGTTGTTAAAATTTATAATGAAGAAGCATATCTCTCTTTATTGTCTGAAATGGAACTTAAATTTTACAAAGAAGCTAGTTTAGATGTTAATTGGAGTGATGCAATGAAAGAGGAATTCGCTCAAATTGAGAAAAATAACACCTGGGAGTTGGTTCCCAGACCTTCTAACAAAAATGTCATTGGTGCAAAGTGGGTATTTAGAAATAAACAGTGTTCCACGGAAATGCGTTTCCCCCTCCCAGGCCCAAGTCCCCCTGTCCTCGAAACTTTTTCCCTTTTTCCCCTCGTCCCCGAAGCCCGTCCCCCTGTCCTCGAAACTTTTTCCCTTTTTCCCCTCGTCCCCGAAGCCCGTCCCCCTGTCTCCCCGTCTCCCCGTCCCTAACATCTGTGGAACACTGGAAATAAATTGAATGAAAATGGCAAAATTGTTATCAATAAAGATAGATAGGTTTGTAAGGGTTATGCACAAATAGAAGGGATTGGTTTTGATGAGACTTTTGCCCCTGTAGCCAGATTAGAGGCAATTCATATGGAATTCAAACAAGGAAAAAGGTTGGTAAAATTTATATTGAAGAAGCATATCTCTCTTTATTGTCTGAAATGGAACCTAAATCTTACAAAGAAGCTAGTTTAGATGTTAATTGGAGTGATGCAATGAAAGAGGAATTCGCTCAAATTGAGAAAAATAACACCTGGGAGTTGTTTCCCAGACCTTCTAACAAAAATGTCATTGGTGCAAAGTGGGTATTTAGAAATAAATAGTGTTCCATGGAAACGCGTTTCCCCCTCCCAGGCCCAAGTCCCCCCGTTCCCGAAACTTTTTCCCTTTGTTCTCCCGTCCCCGAAGTCCGTCCCCTTGTCTCTCCGTCTCTCCGTCCCCAACATCCGTGGAACACTAGAAATAAATTGAATGAAAATGGCAAAATTGTTATCAATAAAGATAGATAGGTTTGTAAGGGTTATGCACAAATAGAAGGGATTGGTTTTGATGAGACTTTTGCCCCTGTAGCCAGATTAGAGGCAATTCATATGTTTTTGACATTCTCAGTTTATAAGAACTTCAAAGGTTAGCAGATGGATGTAAAATCAATCTTTCTTAATGGTTTTTTGGAAGAAGAGGTTTATATGAAATAACCAGAAGGTTTTGTGTGTGCAGGTAAAGAGGATTATGTGTGCAGGCTTAAAAAGGCTTTGTATGGTCTTAATCAGGCCCCTAGGGCTTGGTATTCTAGGCTTGATCAACATCTTCTACAACAGGGTTTTCACAAAGTTAATGCTAGAAGTAATTTGTATTTCAAATCCATTGAAGATCAGGTGTTTGTTGTGGTAGTATACGTTGATGATATTATTTTTGGTGGGAATGATGAAGTTTGTAAGGATTTTGCTAATCAAATGCAAACAACATTTGAAATGTCTATAATAGGGGAATTATCATATTTTCTTGGATTGCAAGTGTCATAGTTGGATGCAGGCATATTTTTGTCACAGACTAAATATACCAAGGAGATGCTTAAAAAGTTTCAGATGGAGGATTGCAAGCTAGTCAGCACACCAATGATTATTGGTTGCAAACTGAGTAAGGATGATGATTCACCAACCATGGATCAAACAAAATACAGGTCAATGATAGGCAGTTTATTGTATCTCACAGCATCAAACCTTGATATTATGCAATCGGTTTGTATGGTTGCTCGTTTTCAGGCTACCCCTAAGGTTTCACATCTTAATGCAGTTAAAAGGATTTTCAGGTATCTCAAAGGTACTATAGATTATGGTTTGTGAATCCTCGAACTGATGATTTTACCTTGACAACATATATAGATGCCGACTGGGCATGTTGTGTTGATGATAGACGAAGCACTAGTGGTGGTGCATTCTTTTTGGGAAACCGGCTGGTTGTATGGTTGAGCAAGAAATAGGATTCTGTCACTTTGTCTACATTAGATGCGGAATATGTTGCTGCTGCCTCTTGTTGCACAGAGGTTTTGTGGATGAAGTAAACCCTCACAAATTTGAATGTGATATTTGTTTGTCCAACATCCATATTTTGTGATAATTCTAGTGCTATTAACATTTACAAAAATCATGTTCTTCATTTTCGAACTCAACATATCTTTATCAAATATCATTTTTTGAAAGAATGGGTTGTTGATCATGAGGTTTGTCTTGAGTATGTTAATACTAAACAACAGTTGGTTGATATCTTCACAAAACCTCTTCCTTCAACCACTTTTGAACTTCTTTGTGCCTTGGCAATCTTTTGTTATAACATTTATATGCTTTGATTTCATTAGAATAACCAAGAAATATCCCTTCATCACATCTAGGATCAAACTTTCCAATGGAATCATCTCTTTTGGCTATAGATTAGCATTTGCTTAGGGGGAGTATCTTCTTGTTTCACCCCTCTCCTTTGTCATTGATGTCAAAGAGGGAGAAAAGGTGTGTTTTCGGCAGTTTGTATGTTCTGACATGAATTTAGTGATCTGTTTCAGATTTCAGATTTGTTGTCATTGTGTTGATTATTGGCATTATGTTCAAACTTGACATTTTCATCCCGATTGGTTGGGCTGTATGTTCAGCTTATTGTTTCCAACTTGCAATGGTTCAGTAATTTGGTTTTTGAACCGGCGTGTGAAGATTAGACAGTTGCCATCAATGCCAAAGGGGGAGATTGTTGGTGTGTTTGTCAGTGATGTCGTGCTTGCAAATACAGTTTGTATTAATGATCTTACCGAAGTATAGGTTGATGGAAATCAGAAATCTACACAAAGATCACAGTTTACATTAATTTCAGATTCACAGGACTTTAGATTAAAATCTGGTTTACCTGTTTATACAGTATTCGTATCATTGGATTTTTATTCAGATACATTCTGTACAGACTGGTAAAACTATATTCTGTTGATTGGTCTTCTATACACTGAATCAATCATTGTTTTGGATCAAAAGATGAATTGCACAGTACCTTATTCAGACTCTGATGACGGATCAAAAGATGAAATGCACAGTATTGTATTCAGACTGTGATGACTTTGGCTATTGATATGGTCATGAACTTCATTGTTATTGCTGCATTTCTCCTGTCAAAAGAAGACTTTGTAATCATAAAGTCTTAAATTCTTCAACGAATTTCAGTTGAGCAAATTCGGTTGTGATAATTACATTATTATAATTCGATATGCATATAAGTCAAAAGTATTCGGTTTGAGAGAAACTAATTATTAATTATCATAATAATTGCAGTTGTTAGTTATTTGTTATCAACTAACAATTGTAACTGTTGCCAAAGTAGTTAGAAGTTCGAACTGAAGAATTCATCTCTTTTATGAGATAGATAATCTATTTAAATGGTGCCTTGATTCGCTGAAGAGAAGTTGCTGGTGTGTTATGGCATTCTTCTTATGAGAAAGAAAAACATTATTATTGAATATCTAAAACAAAGTCTATGTTATAAGTGGTGAAGGTTACGTGTATTTTGAAGAGAATTATATGGACGTTGCTGATGGGAAAACCGGATAATTACAGTCTACAATTATGAGTTTTGTTTGATGCTTCTTGATTCAGGTATAACTTGTTTTACAGTCCGATATATTATTTCTACATTTTCAGATAAAGTTTCAAATCAGTTTCTACACTGTCACAGAACTGATTGAAGTTATCGAGAAACTTGACAGTATTGAGGAAGTATTGCAGATCTCAGTAATGGCTGATGCCTTTTTCAAAGATTGATAATATGCTGGATAATATTGTGCAGAGTTCTGTGTTTTAGATATGTGGCGTCATAATATTTTATTGAAAATTTGTAGGAATTCAGATTCTGAATGTTTTATATATCTGTCTCTAAAATTTGGTGATTATTAAAGTTGAAATCAGTGGTATTGTGTATCTATCTTTTTGATAAAGTTAATATTTGTAAAAACCTTGAGTTGGTGCTCAAAGGGTTTGGATTGAAAGTGTTGGTCCACTCATGGATAGGGGTTTGGAGACTCCTTAGGGTTGGTGCCCTTAAACATTGTATTTGGAGTTTTGATTGTGAGGCTGGATTATGACAGTAGATCCTAGCACCATGCTCACCATGGTTTTCCCAAACTTGGTTTCCACATAAATATCTTCTGTTGTGTGTTCTTGTTATTGCATCTCTTTCAGTTTCAGTTTGCTATATCCCTCAACTTTCAGTTTGCAATTAATAAAAGATTCTGAATTAAAGATTTTAAAGATTTCAGTCTACTACTGATTCATCCCCCCTCTCAGTAGTAGTTACGTGTTCTACAGTTACAATCATAGGTTGGTTGACGCTTGTGTTCCTCTTGGCAAGTATTGGGTCCTTTAAATATGTTGTGTATCATCATGGAATGTAGTATGATATTAGTTCAATCAACTCCGATCCTTAGCTGATTATCTTGGTCTTCTTTTGCATTTTTTGTGCGAATAAAGATATATTTTACTCCTATATCTGGTATGTATTATCATCTTTATTCATGTATTTGATTTATCAGATATAGCAGTAAACAATTGGTGTCGTTGCCTTAAAAGAAGTTAGGTCAGATTTGAGAGATTCATGCCCTTAGATCCCAATAAAAGCAAGAAGAGGCCACAAGGTGGTCAAGACTAAGAGATCAAGCAATCTTTAAAGATTGTAGAACAAAGAGAATGAAGAAGAAGATTACAAGAAACATTTGAAGAAGATGTAGTCGGATGATTCCCAAGTAAAAGCCCTTCTCAAGAATGAAATAAAAGTTGAAGTGTTAGTCGAAGCCGTAGTCAGGAAGAGAGGAAACCTTCATTGAAGAACTCTCGAAGGGAGAGTTAGAAGAAATTGCCAGACACTTGCCGCTTCTTGATGAAATATACCAAGACCTTGTTGACTAAGCAAGACAATCATCCATATAGATAGCATCGGACGACGACGAAGAAGAAAGACTTTAGACATGAATTAACTGAAGCATTTGAGAATAACATACGTTGCATCTGAGAACTATCCATCTTGGTAGAAGAGCCGGGAATTGAAGGATCCGAGCCAAAGACCCCCAGATGGAAGGAGTGCAGAAACGATCCTCATGATAACTAGAGTGCAGAGAATGTTGAAGGTGGAAGAGTGAAGGACTTGTACATGGCCATGAGTGCGGAATAGGCACTAGAATGTATAGAGTGAAATAGTCCAAACAATTCCAATGCACAAGGAACATATTGAGGAGAGAGAATGGTGACTTCTTTGGCGAGTTCAATTGTGGAAAGATAGAAACTCTCGAAGTTCATGCGGAATTGTCTGAAGATCTTGTGAGGCACTACAAGACGTGCGAAACTATCTGGATAGCTTCGGCTAGGTATACAAAGATTATTGGCTGAGAGTGTTCCTAGGAACACAGCGGGGTATTGCCATTGACGGGTTCATGGAACTTGATTAAGAATCAAAATCTCTTAGGATGCACTGAAGAAGGCATTCGAGGCAGAGAGATGACAATGAGATTGTGGTGGATATCTACAACACTAAACAAGGGGAAAATGAGAACATATGAGCTTATAATTGTAGGCTCAAGGAGTTGCTTGTAAAGTTGGAGAATCAACCAGCTGACGGATTGAAGAAGTAGTCGTTCATCAAGGGATTGATCCCCTCCCTGCGCAAGATGAAAGTGATGCTTCCATCTTCGTATGCCAATGCTTACAATTAGGCGATGGACATCGAGAGTGAAAATAAAACATCCTCTCGAAGGAAGAGGAAGTCAGAGTATGACGAGAGCACTAAAGTTAGCAACGATGAAGAATTGAAAACGATCGAAGCCCTATGACGGGATATGATGAGAATGATGAAAGAATTGAAGGTAGAGAAGAAAACCAATAAAGAAACTAACGAACTATGGTGTATTGAGTGCAAAGCTGTGGGGCACACAAAAGGTAATTGTCCTACAAAGATGTTTTGTGAGATTTGCGAGGTGATGGGTCATTTAATAAAGGAGTATCCATATAATTTGAAGACCAGGAGTACACAAGTGCTCTTTATGCAAGGAGAGTCATCCACTCCATTGAAGCCACAAAATGCATCGCTAGGAGGTTATTGAAATCAACGAGGGTGAAATCAAATATAGTACGACTCTAAAGGACATCCTATCATACAATGCTGACATTGTAGTGAATAGGGACACTTTGTAAGACATTGCTAGATTAAAAAAGACAATGTACAATTAATTGTGTAAATGGTGTAGACCAAGTGACCATGAAGACACTGACTGCCTGAAGCAAAAGGGTATCAATATGTTGGACGTGGAGGAACAAGACAAGCTAGTTCTGACAATTACAAGTGCATAGGGGAAGAAGGTGGTGTACCTAGACCTACTTACAGAGAAGGAATGACTTTGAAGAGCCATAGTAGAAGTAGAACAAGCGATGGCGAAGGAACGAAGAACCTCCAATGGAATTGCAAGTACGTCATTTCAGTTAGAGCCAAAGAACATAGCACAATAGGTGCTACAGACCAAAGAAGTCGTTTGGGGAATTAATTTGCAAAACAAAAGTATAAGATTTTTTGAAAAAATAAAGAAAAAATTGGAAAAAAATCCGATATACAAAAAAACGTAAAAAATTGCAGACTAATAGTCAAAAACTACTTTTTAATATATTTATAGACATTTCCATAGCATAGAGATATTGTAAGCAAATAAAATAGATTTCAACACATAGATTAGAAAATAGATTTTATTTATTTATATTTATATACAATAATATTAAATTCATACAAATATTTCAAATCAAATTAAATTATACAATATTTCTCTATTTATATTTAGTATTTACTTTAATTGATCCATTTCAAATCAACTTAATTCTCTCACTTTCTCTCTCACACACATAGATATATTAAGATATATTACTCTAATAATATATTAAATAACTAATTTAATCAATAATATTAAATAAGTTATGTAATATTAAATAAATTACAATATACTAGTAATATTACAATAATATAAAATAAATTATAGTATATTAGTAATATTACAATAATATAAAATAAATTACAGTATATTACAATAATTTTATCTTAAAACATTAAATTACTGATTTAATATTTTAAGATAAATTACTATAACTTATTTAATAATATTGCAAATTTATTTAATATTTTAAGATATATTACAATCAGTAATTTATTTTAAAATGTTACAATTTAATAAATTACAATATATTAATTAATGATTTTAAATAATCTATATTAAAAAAACTAACTGTATATAATTTTTTTTAATTATTAAATAGTTATAATAAAATAAATTATAAGTAAATTACAATCAGTAATATATGTTAAAACATATTACATTTTAAAAATTACGATTCCAAATAATCTATATTAAAAAATTAACTATATATTAAAAATTTCTTAAATTATTAAATAATTATAATAAAATAAATTATTAAGATATTATTATTGAACAAAAGGTTGGGATTGGGCTCAATATGGGAGTGGAATGGCCATTGATGGTGGGTCCGTTTGATTTAGAAAAATAATAAATCAAGAAATTCAGAAAAAATGCATTTGTTGTGATTTATTATGAACATTCAGAAAAAACTTCAATAACTTGTTGTGAAGATTAGAATTTCGAACTTTCAGGGAAAATTTTCAATAATTTATCGTGAACATTAGAATTATCGCCTAATACTTGGACCTTGCCTGCCGTGATTAATTTACGGGCTTGCCGTGATTAATTTATAGTCTTCTTTGCACTGCTCACTGGTCTGGTCTTTGCCGCTAGAATGCATTTTAACCCTTGCAACAATTATGCGGCATTTTTTTTGTAGGTTTTGTTGCATTCTAGGGTTTTCGCGAATGACGATTTTTTGGACAATATTTAACATTAAATTGTGCGATTAAATCGCAATTAAACGCCCTAAAAATTGTGGAAAATCGTTGATCGATTTTTCCACCATTTTTTGGGGGGAAAAGTCGGTATTGCAGATGATCGCCGATTAGTTGCGATCAGGTGTGATTTGTTTCCAGATTAATGCTACTATGCTAAAAACAACCATACCAATCAAGGTGATAGATGTTCTTCAAACCATGTTGCATTTGAGAGTGGCAATTGCCAACACAATCGGCGATGACCAAAGTCGGCGACAAGAAGACCCAAGTAAAGACATGATAGTAGAGTTGCCACTCGAGGGCGAACAAGTCATTGACCCAATGCTACTGATGGTGAACATCAAGAAGAAGCTTTTTGTCGTTTACATGGAAATCATGGGGAAGAACCTCACAAATGCCATCGTCAATGGAGGCTCAAGAGTAAATGTACTACGAGAAGACACTTGGAAGTGCCCCAGGAAACCAACCCTTTGGCCATCAACATTTCACCTGGTAGGTGCCAACCAACATGGAATCAAGCCATTGGTGACACTGATGGAGCAAAAGGTAATGATCTAGACCCAACAAATCCTCCTAAATTTAGTGGTCATCTCGTTGCAGAAGAAAGCATACAATGCATTACTTTGGAGAGGATGGTTGGTAGTAGCCAAATTCGATCACAATTGGAAAAATAATACAATCTCCATTGTAAACAAGGGTCAAAAGTATGTAATTGATTTAAAGAATCAAGCCGTTTGTGAGGAAGTAGCTTCCTTGGATTTGTCTTATTTAGACTTTGGAGAAGAATGGGTGGAGTGTCAAGCTCAAATGGAACTAAACATCAAAGGAATTTTGGAGTTGCAATCATGCTTGGAGGATGAAACAAATTCTTGTCACAACCCTCCTTTATCATTTCTTTTTTTGATTTAAATACAAAACTTTATTTGTACTCTTTGGATGAATTATTGAATATTGTAAGGGAATAAATTAATAAACCACACACACATGGAAAATGCATTTTTAATTTAGTTATTTAATTTCCCTCACATTAAGGCACATGTTGTAGGAGGAATAAGAAGCTTCTAGAGGCTTCTCCACCTCCTTGCATGTAACTCCTCCCACTAAGCCCAATTAATTTGCATGGAGGCCAAATTGGGAGAGAATCTCATTTTTTTCAATTTAAAATTAGGTAGTGGGAATTTGAAATTTGCTTTATAAAATAGGTACAAGTTTCAAAAGAAAGCTAGCTATTCCATAAGAAAATTCTGCAATTTCTCCTTTGTAGTCCATTTTTCATTTGCAGCCAAGGTTTTGCTGGGAGTATTTCTCTTCAATTTGGAGGATCAAGGAAGACTCTACATCATTTTTTTTGCAAGCATCCAGGTTCCTTCAAGCTTAGTTTGTGCATCTTGTTCTTGTTGTAGATTAAATCAGATTATTTTATGAAAATGAAATTCATTCGTGAAATTAGTTTCAGACATTGATAAGAATTAGATTAAAATGTTTTAAATTGTTTATTCATTGTTTGGATTCTTGATTTTGGAAAATAAATTGTTGATTCATTATTCAGATTTTGATAAAATTTAGTCCAGATTTGGAGTAGATTAAAATGTTTGATAGAAAGAAAAATAAATTTGTTGATTCATTGTTTCAAACTTTGATAAAATTTAGTTTTAAATTTTGGAGTAGAATAGAACAATTGTTGATTAATAGTTTCAGATTCTTGATAAGGAAGTAGATTAAATTTGCTTGACAAAGAATTAGATTTACTGTTTTTTAAAAAAAAATATAATGTAATATTAAATCTAGATCCAGATTTAAATTGTTCCTCTTATTCTTTTTGATTCTGGCTAAGAAGAACCATCTTTCATCTCTCTGGTTATTGTTATCCAAATCTCATTTAAGGAGTATTCTTATTATTATTTTCTTTTTGAAAACTCTTTGTGGATTGAATAAAGAGCTCACTGAAATTACCAGTTGAATAAATCCTCCTGGACTCTGAGAATAACCCTGGAAACAAACCAATTTCCTGAGAAGTCTGAGAACAACTCCCTTCCTGTAATGGCTGGATAAATCTTTCTCTCTCTCTTTCTGTGATTCTGATTTATAAAAAAAAAATATATATATACATACATTAAAGGTCTGGTTTCTGTAAGGAGACAAACCAAGAATTACTCAGTTATTTTACCTGTTCTTACCTTCTTGAATAAAAATTATCCTGTAAAGAATTTGAAACCATATATATATATATATATATATATATATAGATTATATAACCCCATTGTCAATTTGCAATTTAAATGATACATTATCAATCACTGCGTACGCACAGACCCCAAAATAACCGCACGTACGCACAGACCCGAAAATAACCATTCGAGCGCAGAAGGGCGTTACCGTAAGCCGACAGGGTTAGTGGTACCCCCACTACCCTGCGGTCACTGCAAGTGGCCGCAGGGGAGTGGAGGGGACCACGTGGCCCCGTCAACCCCTACGGGCCTGCACATGCAGGACCGTAGGGAGTGGCGGGACCCGTGGTCCCCACCCCCGGTTCTATATACAATAATTAAAACGAGATTGCCATGGGAAATTTCGATGGAAGTTTAACATTCGATTTAACATTTAAGTATTTTTTTTTGTGTATCGTTTTAAATTAAAATTAAATTAATTTCTTTTTTTGTGTACATTTGTTTAGCTAAATTTAATTTCCTTAAAATTAACAAGAGTTGAATTCAATGTATTATTTCAAATCCTTAGAGAAATGAATGGATTATTTGACCCATAACTTTTGAGATAAGTAAAGTCTCATTATTATTCAATTTGGTCACTCATGAGAAATTTGTAACCTTATAACTAATTAAGTCTTGCGATAGAGAAAAACATTTCTGCATTTTGAATATAAATGACGTTACTTTTGCATTGCATTATGATTATTTCGTATTCCTTAATTTTCATGCGATTACTTGTAAGTTCACAATTATCTTTACCATGCCAATACATGTATTAATCTAATTAACTGTAGAATAATGATATTCTTTGTTCAAATAGTATTTAAGGTTTAAAATTATGTACATCCATTTCATAATTATGTTCAAGTATGATGTTAGTTTAGAAAACTAAACAAATGGAGTTGGAAAACTAAAACTAGCAGCGTTCGGTATATACGGTGCCCCTGGGTCACGCTTACGGGTAATGCCGTCGTGTTGAACTACTGCACTTAACGCCTAATAAAGCTGCATTAACGACGTCTGTGGCATCGTCCCTATAAATCGTCGGGGAGTAATAAGGGACATTTGGAAGTTAAAAATCCAAGGGGCGGGTAATCCCTCTTGGATCGATAATTTAATAAGATAACTTTTAATTGAATTCCACATCCGTTGAGATAAACCATAGTAAACCCCTCTTAGGGATGGTCAAGTTAAGAGCTCTCGTGAAATTTACTTATTTTTTTATTTTACTTAATTATTCACCTCGAAGGGATATTGGTGATTTGCAATTGGGTGACGCTCATGATAAGAATTAGGTTCTAGTTATTTTGTTAGGCCACAAGCAATGGGCCATCTTGAGCCTTCGCTTAAATGCTACCTTCGTGGGTAGCAACCGCAGAGAAACTGTCTGGGACACTGACCCTAGAAAGGGTTGCGTACCCACAAAAATCAGTTTACATCAAACCATAGATTAGAAAATAGAACTACATACTTTACGCCTTGATCCCGTGCCGAAGCGGGTATGTAGGCAGTCTTGGGATGGAGTTGTCCCTCGTACTCAGGCGTTCGTGGGTGGGGTCTAGGCTTGGTTGAGTAAGAATCCTAATTGAAAGATAAGTTAATCAAATTTAATTCAATGCATACTCGGAAGGAATCCCGTATGGATTCGCTTGACTTCCCGAGGCTTTAAGCCAAATTCCGAGGCGGAATTCAAGCTTGTATTATTTTCTTATTACTCCTAAGGACGGCGACCTCGGTGCATTCTTGTTAGAGGAATGTAGTACTTAGTGAGTGGCTCAGGACCCGAATGGTCCCGATGAGTCTAAGTCTCTGGCCAGAGCATCTCCTATCCCGTTTGGATGGATGCCTACCCCGTATGGGTAGATGCCTATCCCGTATTGGATAGATGGAATTTACGTCCCGTATGGACAATTGCCTAACCCGTATGGTTAGAAGCTCCTCCCGAATGGATGAATGCCCAATCCTATTGGATGGATGCCCAGAGTATGCAATTGAATAAAACATAATAAAGAAAAAAAAAAATTATACTCAATTTTTGTTGGATGAATCATGGTGGGTTACTACATGTGGTATCAGAGCCAAGTTTCAAATCTAGGCCTTGTGCTCACTTCAATTTATTCAACTAAGGGAATGTTTTACAATAATAGAAATTAAATTTTATTCCACAAAAAGAAAACTAACTACATAATTTAACTTTCAGGTAAAACCTAGAATGGCAAGAGGAAGAGGAAGAGGAAGAGGAAGAGGAAGAGGAAGAGGAAGAGGAATAGGAATGGGTAATGGAAGACGTACCAGGAGTCAAAGGGGGGATAACCATGAGGAAAACCATGAGGAAAACCATGTGGAAAACCATGAGGAAGATCATGAAGAGGATCGACACAACCTAGGGAATAACGGAGATGGGGTTCAGGCTATAATCGACCTTCTAACCGAACAGAGAGATAAAATCAACTTCCTGGAACAATCACTACAGGATCTTAGGGAAAGGCAGAATGACTATGAGAATAGAAGCGGTACCGAGAATGGAAACCCTGGTAGCAATCAAGGAAATGTGATGGGTAAAGGAAAGGAAAATAACATATTAGAACTCTCCAAGGATTTGAAGAAAATCACCCCTCCTAAGTTCGATGGGAGGCAAATTGGTGAAGGGGCTGAGAATTGGCTAAATGAAATGGAGAAATATTTTGAGCTAAGAGATTTCAGCGAAACAACTAAGGCTTTATGGGGCTCCTATCAACTCACAGGGGAGGCGGCTAGTTGGTGGACCAACACCAAGGAACAAAATGGGTATAACAGGGATACAATCACATGGGATCAATTTGTTCACCATTTTCGAGATAGGTGGCTCCCCCAATTGTTCTTTGATGAGAAAGTGACAGAATTCCATAATCTACGTCAAGGGTCCCTATCCGTTCAACAATATTGGGATAAATTCGCCAAGTTGCTTAAGTATGTGCCTATGTACCAAAGGGATGAAGAAGGCCAAGCAAGGAAATTCATTTTGGGGCTGAATACCAACATAGGGGCAGAGGTTGATATGCATGGACCCAGAAACATGAATGAAGTTCTTGAAAAGTCTCTAAGGCAAGAGAGGAAGATTCAAACACTAGCAGGACGAAACTATAATGGGAATCACTCATTCAAAAGGAAGCAAGAATTCAATGGAAACACTAATTTCACCAAGGGTCAAAGGAATAACTCTTCCGAAAGGAGACCACCACCTAATCAATATCAGAGGAATGGAAATGATAATAACAGGGGCAACAATAATAGGGGCAATGATAACAGGGGCAATAATAACAGGGGCAATGATAACAGAGGCAACTATAACAGGAATGACCAGCAGAACAGGATAACTTATCCACCCAGGGGAAATGAAACAAGGAATGATCCCCCTAGAAATCAAGGTAGGAGAGGTCCTCCAGGCGGATGTTTTATGTGCGGGGAAAATCATTTTGGTAGAGACTGCCCCAGGATGCAAGGGCAAATTAGAGCCAATCAACCCCAACAAGGGCCCCAACAGAGGATTCATGCAGCAGTTAGGAACCAAAGAAGAAGATACCAGAATGTCCCCGTGGAAACTACAGGTACACTATTTGAACAACCAATATCAATTCTAATTGACACTGGATCATCTGAATGTTTCATCTCACCTGAATTAGTGAACAAATATGCATTAAAAGTTAATCAAATGGAGTCATCATGGACGGTTCAATATGGGGATAAGGCAACTAGAGAAGTAACTAAGTGTTTACCAAGGGCAAAGGTACAATTCCCTGAGTTCGAAACAAGGGTAGATCTCTATGTGGCACCCTTAGGACTATATGATGTAATTATGGGAATGAGTTGGTTAGCAGACCACCAAGCTAATGTAGATTGTTATAGCAAAATTGTGGAATGTTTGGATGATGGGGGGAAAAGGGTCAAAATCCAAGGAAAGTTTAAACCCATTAATATAGAAACTATCTCAGCAATGCAATTAAAGAAGGAAAGGAGAAGAGGAGGACAAATCTTTATGGTTGAAATTGATGAAGGAAAGGAGGAAAATACCCCAACTTTTGAAAATACCCCTTTCTTAAAGGAGTTTAGGGATGTTTTTCCAGAAGAACTACCCGGTTTACCCCCTAAGAGAAAGTTTGACTTTTCTATCGAAGTACTCCCAGGAGCTGAACCAGTATCAAAGGCACCTTACCGGATGAACACAACCGAATTACAGGAGCTCAAAATGCAATTAGAGGAACTCTTAGCTAAGGGATTAATAAGGCCAAGTGTATCACCATGGGGAGCGCCAGTTTTATTTGTTAAGAAGAAAGATGGAACCTTAAGGCTATGCATCGACTATAGGATGTTGAACAAAGTTACCATAAAGAATAGGTATCCCTTACCTCGCATAGAGGACCTTTTTGACCAAATGAAAGGAGCGGCAGTTTTCTCGAAAATAGATCTTCGGTCAGGGTATCATCAACTCAGAATTAAGGAAGAAGACATTCCGAAGACAGCTTTCAGGACGAGATATGGACACTATGAATTCACAGTAGTTCCTTTTGGAGTAACTAATGCCCCAGCTGCATTCATGAACCTGATGAATAGCGTATTCCATGACTACTTGGATAAGTTTGTCTTGGTATTCTTGGATGACATTTTGATTTACTCTAGAAATGAAGAGGAACATTTAGCGCACCTACAAATTGTTTTGCAAAGATTGAGAGAACATAAGTTATATGGAAAATTGTCCAAATGCGCCTTCTTTGAGGAAAAGATTCACTATCTTGGGCATATAATATCAAAGGAAGGAATAGCAGTCGACCCAGATAAAATAAAGGCGATAGTAGAATGGCCAGTCCCTAAGAATGTTTCAGAGGTAAGAAGCTTTATGGGGCTAGCAGGTTACTATAGGAGGTTTGTGGAAGGATTCTCTAAGATAGCAAATCCCATCACCTCGTTGCAAAGGAAGGGCAAAAGGTTTGTATGGACCGAGCAAAGTGATAAGGCTTTTCAAATCTTGAAGGGAAAACTAACTTCAGCACCCATTCTAAAGGTACCAGACCCAAATGGACACTTCACAGTTGTAACAGATGCTTCTATTGAAGGGTTAGGAGGAGTACTTGTCCAAGATGAAGGGGTAGTGGCTTATGAATCTAGGAAGCTAAAAACTCATGAAGTCAATTATGCACCCCACGACTTAGAGTTGGCAGCAATTGTGCATGCCCTGCAAAAGTGGAGACACTTCTTACTTGGGAAGCCCTTTGAGCTTAAGTCGGACAACCAAGGACTAAAATACATCTTTACCCAACCTCACTTAAACGCCAGACAAAGAAGGTGGTTAGAGTTTCTAAGTGAATATGACTTTGAGATTGAATATATTAAGGGGAAAGAAAATAGGGTGGCAGATGCCTTAAGTAGGAGAAGACACTTGATGACTATAGCAACCTTCAAAACCTCTTTCAAAAGGCAAGTAATGGATGAGCAAGGACATGACCCATGGTATGAGCAAGTCAAATTAACTATAAGACACAACCCGACCGACCCTAAGGTCGAAGGGTATACATTTGATGAAGATGGGCTACTCAGATACAATAACAGAATCTATGTTCCTAATTCAGGGAATTTAAGGGAAGTAGTTTTATCGGAGGCTCACAATGCCCCTTATTCAGGCCACCCAGGAGTTAACAAACTTTATGCAGATCTAAAGAAGTTATACTTTTGGCAAGGGTTGAAGAGCGATATTGTCAAGTATGTAGCTAAATGTTTGGAATGTCAAAGAGTAAAGGCAGAACATAGGCACCCAGCTGGATTGTTACAATTGCACGATGTACCTCAACATAAGTGGCAAGTTATTAGTATGGATTTTGTACAAGGGTTACCCATGTCACCTTCTAGGCATGATGCAATAATGGTGGTAATTGACAAACTCACTAAGGTGGCACACTTTATACCAGGGAATCTGACAGATGATGCACCCACCTTGGCTAGACGTTTCATTAAGGAGATAGTTAGGTTGCATGGAGTACCAGAGAAAATCATATCAGACAGAGATGCAAGATTCACTTCCAGGTTTGGACCACTCTTCAATCAGCTCTAGGGACTCAACTAAATTTTAGCACCGCATACCACCCGGAAACGGACGGTCAGACAGAAAGGACAAATCAGATTATGGAAGACCTGCTTCGTATGTACTGCATGGACCAACAGAGAAAATGGGAAGAGTACCTACCTTTGGTAGAGTTTGCCTACAATAATACATATCAAACATCTTTGGGAATGGCACCTTTTGAAGCTTTGTATGGTAGACCATGTCGAACACCCTTGAGTTGGGATAGTCTTGAGGATAGAGTGATTATTGGGCCAGATATGTTGAAAGAAATGGAAAGGAAAACTAAGGAAATTAGGCAAAGGTTGAAGGAAGCCTCGGATAGGCAGAAAAGTTATGCAGATAAAAACAGAACACCAAGGGAGTTTGGAGTAGGAGAGAAAGTCTTCCTAAGGGTTAGGCCACACAAGAGTTCTATAAGATTTGGGAAAAAGACTAAGCTTGCACCTCGTTATGTTGGACCCTTTGAAATACTGGGAAGAATTAATCCAGTTGCTTATCGGTTGGCCTTGCCTCCCCAATTGAGCCGAATCCATGATGTCTTCCATGTATCTCTTCTTAAGAAGTATGTACCTGACGAGAAACACATTTTGAATTGGGATGCCTTGCAGGTCCAAGAAATGGGGGGAATAATGATAGAGCCATTCAGAATCTTGGAGAGGCGCCAGTGCCAGTTGCGCAACAGAGAGGTTGATCAGTGCAAGGTGCAATGGGACCAGTACGACGAAAAGAATGCCACGTGGGAGGATACTAAGGAGATGCAGCAGCTATTTCCCTTTTTATTTTGAACATGAACTATAACTCTTTGAATGCATTTAATAAGTGCATCGGGACGATGCACAGATTAAGGGGGGGAGGATGTCACAACCCTCCTTTATCATTTCTTTTTTTGATTTAAATACAAAAATTTATTTGTACTCTTTGGATGAATTATTGAATATTGTAAGGGAATAAATTAATAAACCACACACACATGGAAAATGCATTTTTAATTTAGTTATTTAATTTTCCTCACATTAAGGCACATGTTGTAGGAGGAATAAGAAGCTTCTAGAGGCTTCTCCACCTCCTTGCATGTAACTCCTCCCACTAAGCCCAATTAATTTGCATGGAGGCCAAATTGGGAGAGAATCTCATTTTTTTCAATTTAAAATTGGGTAGTGGGAATTTGAAATTTGCTTTATAAAATAGGTACAAGTTTCAAAAGAAAGCTAGCTATTCCATAAGAAAATTTTGCAATTTCTCCTTTGTAGTCCATTTTTCATTTGCAGCCAAGGTTTTGCTGGGAGTATTTCTCTTCAATTTGGAGGATCAAGGAAGACTCTACATCATTTTTTTTGCAAGCATCCAGGTTCCTTCAAGCTTAGTTTGTGCATCTTGTTCTTGTTGTAGATTAAATCAGATTATTTTATGAAAATGAAATTCATTCGTGAAATTAGTTTCAGACTTTGATAAGAATTAGATTAAAATGTTTTAAATTGTTTATTCATTGTTTGGATTCTTGATTTTGGAAAATAAATTGTTGATTCATTATTCAGATTTTGATAAAATTTAGTCCAGATTTGGAGTAGATTAAAATGTTTGATAGAAAGAAAAATAAATTTGTTGATTCATTGTTTCAAACTTTGATAAAATTTAGTTTTAAATTTTGGAGTAGAATAGAACAATTGTTGATTAATAGTTTCAGATTCTTGATAAGGAAGTAGATTAAATTTGCTTGACAAAGAATTAGATTTACTGTTTTTAAAAAAAAAATATAATGTAATATTAAATCTAGATCCAGATTTAAATTGTTCCTCTTATTCTTTTTGATTCTGGCTAAGAAGAACCATCTTTCATCTCTCTGGTTATTGTTATCCAAATCTCATTTAAGGAGTATTCTTATTATTATTTTCTTTTTGAAAACTCTTTGTGGATTGAATAAAGAGCTCACTGAAATTACCAGTTGAATAAATCCTCCTGGACTCTGAGAATAACCCTGGAAACAAACCAATTTCCTGAGAAGTCTGAGAACAACTCCCTTCCTGTAATGGCTGGATAAATCTTTCTCTCTCTCTTTCTGTGATTCTGATTTATAAAAAAAAAATATATATATACATACATTAAAGGTCTGGTTTCTGTAAGGAGACAAACCAAGAATTACTCAGTTATTTTACCTGTTCTTACCTTCTTGAATAAAAATTATCCTGTAAAGAATTTGAAACCATATATATATATATATATATATATATATAGATTATATAACCCCATTGTCAATTTGCAATTTAAATGATACATTATCAATCACTGCGTACGCACAGACCCCAAAATAACCGCACGTACGCACAGACCCGAAAATAACCATTCGAGCGCAGAAGGGCGTTACTGTAAGCCGGCAGGGTTAGTGGTACCCCCCACTACCCTGCGGTCACTGCAAGTGGCCGCAGGGGAGTGGAGGGGACCACGTGGCCCCGTCAACCCCTACGGGCCTGCACATGCAGGACCGTAGGGAGTGGCGGGACCCGTGGTCCCCACCCCCGGTTCTATATACAATAATTAAAACGAGATTGCCATGGGAAATTTCGATGGAAGTTTAACATTCGATTTAACATTTAAGTATTTTTTTTTGTGTATCGTTTTAAATTAAAATTAAATTAATTTCTTTTTTTGTGTACATTTGTTTAGCTAAATTTAATTTCCTTAAAATTAACAAGAGTTGAATTCAATGTATTATTTCAAATCCTTAGAGAAATGAATGGATTATTTGACCCATAACTTTTGAGATAAGTAAAGTCTCATTATTATTCAATTTGGTCACTCATGAGAAATTTGTAACCTTATAACTAATTAAGTCTTGCGATAGAGAAAAACATTTCTGCATTTTGAATATAAATGACGTTACTTTTGCATTGCATTATGATTATTTCGTATTCCTTAATTTTCATGCGATTACTTGTAAGTTCACAATTATCTTTACCATGCCAATACATGTATTAATCTAATTAACTGTAGAATAATGATATTCTTTGTTCAAATAGTATTTAAGGTTTAAAATTATGTACATCCATTTCATAATTATGTTCAAGTATGATGTTAGTTTAGAAAACTAAACAAATGGAGTTGGAAAACTAAAACTAGCAGCGTTCGGTATATACGGTGCCTCTGGGTCACGCTTACGGGTAATGCCGTCGTGTTGAACTACTGCACTTAACGCCTAATAAAGCTGCATTAACGACGTCTGTGGCATCGTCCCTATAAATCGTCGGGGAGTAATAAGGGACATTTGGAAGTTAAAAATCCAAGGGGCGGGTAATCCCTCTTGGATCGATAATTTAATAAGATAACTTTTAATTGAATTCCACATCCGTTGAGATAAACCATAGTAAACCCCTCTTAGGGATGGTCAAGTTAAGAGCTCTCGTGAAATTTACTTATTTTTTTATTTTACTTAATTATTCACCTCGAAGGGATATTGGTGATTTGCAATTGGGTGACGCTCATGATAAGAATTAGGTTCTAGTTATTTTGTTAGGCCACAAGCAATGGGCCATCTTGAGCCTTCGCTTAAATGCTACCTTCGTGGGTAGCAACCGCAGAGAAACTGTCTGGGACACTGACCCTAGAAAGGGTTGCGTACCCACAAAAATCAGTTTACATCAAACCATAGATTAGAAAATAGAACTACATACTTTACGCCTTGATCCCGTGCCGAAGCGGGTATGTAGGCAGTCTTGGGATGGAGTTGTCCCTCGTACTCAGGCGTTCGTGGGTGGGGTCTAGGCTTGGTTGAGTAAGAATCCTAATTGAAAGATAAGTTAATCAAATTTAATTCAATGCATACTCGGAAGGAATCCCGTATGGATTCGCTTGACTTCCCGAGGCTTTAAGCCAAATTCCGAGGCGGAATTCAAGCTTGTTTTATTTTCTTATTACTCCTAAGGACGGCGACCTCGGTGCATTCTTGTTAGAGGAATGTAGTACTTAGTGAGTGGCTCAGGACCCGAATGGTCCCGATGAGTCTAAGTCTTTGGCCAGAGCATCTCCTATCCCGTTTGGATGGATGCCTACCCCGTATGGGTAGATGCCTATCCCGTATTGGATAGATGGAATTTACGTCCCGTATGGACAATTGCCTAACCCGTATGGTTAGAAGCTCCTCCCGAATGGATGAATGCCCAATCCTATTGGATGGATGCCCAGAGTATGCAATTGAATAAAACATAATAAAGAAAAAAAAAAATTATACTCAATTTTTGTTGGATGAATCATGGTGGGTTACTACAATTCTCTCCATGGCTTGTTTCATTGGGAAACGAAGGACTACGAGGCTTTTCTGTCAATGTAATGCCCCATTAGGAACCCTAAAGGAAAACAACACAACTAGGCAACTAAAGGGTGAAATATTTTTTTTTTTCTAAGATTAAGTGCATTAATTATAACAATATCACGTTTAATAACACAGTGGAAGTCTAACACATGATTTCCTAAGGGTTACCAACGAAGATTAATTCATAGATTATATTAACATCATGGTTAATCCAATTGTCCATTTAATTAGAAAAATTAGATGCTTAAAATTAAGCCTACACATACATCTAGATTCCACAATGAAAGAATCAAAGTATTCCAATGCATTTATTTATCCATATTTCATTTATGCATAAGATCAAAGCAACTGAATTAACATACATTCCACCAATATAATATTACAATATCCATAAATACATGGCTTCCAAAAATACCATGGTATCCAAAAGTTACAATGCCAAGGTTACATAATTGTTTGATACAATGACCACAAGGTCTCAACTGAACAATGATCACGAACAAGAGCTGGTACATGAACCACGAACCAAGAAACACCAGCGAAGCCTTTCCTCGCCTGAAGATACAATCCAGAACATTTGATGGGAAGGGGCACTACCACCTGACCATGTGATCCCAAAATGGAAACACCCCACCGTGCTAGGAGATAGTAGAAGACCCTCAAGCAAGCAAAATAAAATAAGTACAACAGTACTACATGACTTCGTAAACATCCATGTGACTCTACTCACAAACACTAGTGACTCTAAGGAGAGAGTGTCATCGCATGGCTTAAGGTGGTTACCCTGGTAGGCCTCCATAGGTCCCAGGCCCCATCCTGGGTTATCCTGGTAACCTCTCTCGAACCTCTGGCTCCATCTAAGCCTCATGCGGACCCTACCAATCCTTTCGTGAAGACAATGTGGTAAGTTTGCCATTCCAGGCCTTCTCACCACATCCTGAGCCTATACAAGCACTCAACTATGTGCGAGGCACATTATCTTAATTAATATTTTATCTACCCACCCCCTAATCAATTATTAGGTTATCACTTCTTAACTGACTTTCGAGGGGTTATCCTGCCATCTACTTCGGGCGCGGCCCTCGCTTGAAAGCCACTCTCTCTCATAGGACACTAACAGGAAAGGTCTCTCTACGAGAACTCTATGGCAAAACTGACAGCCATATCTAATCTCGACAAATCACAGGTGAAGGATACACAATCACTAACCCAGGATTGACCTTTTGGAACAAAACACACAATGGCTCACATCAACGAGGTTATACAACAACACTTGACCAAGGGGGTATAACAACATATGACATAATGACAACTCAAACAGAATTATAACGAAATTAAGCTTGACTGCAAACATCATTTATACAAGATCCTAATACAGGCAATCTTTTTTTTAAACAGCCAAAAGCATAATACACCTGCAATTAAAGATTTTCCAGAAAATAAGAAAATACAACTATATTAATACAAGGAAATCAATGTCCCCAATGGCTTGATTCCATGTTGGTTGGCACCTATAAGGCACGCTCAGACCTGTGAAGCCAGGTGGAGACGATACCCCGTACCTACCCGGTACTTGTACCTACAGTATCCTGCATCACCGAACCACACATGCATATATACAATATAGAAAACACGACATGCACATCGATGAAGGAGAATCGCGACGTTCCCTGTCTAACCGGAGTGAGTGAAGGAAAATCGTCCCCTTGCATCCAATACACTCGCAGACACGCAACATATAATTTCACATTGCATAGATAAAGTAAAGTGTCAGTACATAACAATAATCCATAAAATGCCATAAATCACAAGTACTGAAATACTGCAAATAAATTACGCATCTCCTATCCAGATAAAGCATGAAATAATGTCATAGAAGTCTGAATAACACATCATGGTAATGTATCCACTGAAAGTAAACAATAATAAAATATGAGTCTAATAAGTTCAACCAAGGAGGGGTACTACAGTCAACATGTAATTTTCATCAAGCCACAACTCTTGGTGTACGAAGAGTAGAATATATAATGTGGAGCATACAAATAATTGTCAAGGGAAATCAACTTCACCGAAAATTTAAAGGAAAAGAAAGAAAAAATTAAGAGGGATGAAAAATAGAAAGAAGAAATAAAAAATAATCGAGTCGGAAAATAAAAAACTTGAAAGTGCAATCCCTCATTGAGAGAGTACAACATTTAGAAGAATTTCACAAAGAAAAGAATCAAATTCCCCTTGGCATATGACTCCCAAGATACACCATCGTATGACTTCCATGATACACCACCGTATGACCTTGGTACGATTCATTCCCATCGACACCATTTTCCAAAGTACAACAAGGTTTAAAAAGCAGCATGCCTACGGATTTCTCTTTCTCACATTGTACAGACTTCATTTGCTTTCTTGTACGACTAGCTTGTTATGGTGTATGAATCACATCATATCTCATTGTACAACAAGGTCATCATTATTGTGCATGGAAGCAAAGAACTGGTCATAACATTGTCTGACTCTCCATCCTACGACAGCTCCATTCATTGGACATACGACCTTGGTATTCATTCCTAGCGTATGACTCTTAGCAACATTCATCTCTAACATATGGCTTCTAATTGCCTCCAACGCACTACGGTTCACATGCTATGTATGACCATTCTTGTGTCATGCTGTACGAGCCTCTTCAAGTTTCATTCGTATGGCCCTTGTGTGTGCAAATTTGGTTTCAGCGTATGCCAATTGCGATCCTCAGGTCATGGTCATTCGTGCATCGTGTTGAAGGTGCGATTCCACAACATAGTACGACCACCATTTTTCATAGTACGACGGTTGCAATCCTTAGGTCGTGTATGGGTCTCTATCATACAATTATGACATCATTGGCAAAAGACAAATTCCTTCACCACTCAATGTCGTCTTTCCTTAACAGTACGACGAAGGGGATTCTTCACAACACATCTAAATTTACTATGTGGCATATGTTGGTTAAATACTCCAAAATTGCTATTTTATGGCTTTATTAGCTTTGCTTTTGGCCTCCTAAAAAATTGCAAAAATGATGTGCACCATGGAGTTTTGTGTCGTTTTGAAGGTCTTAATTTGGGTTGCTCCTAGACGCCCAAAAGGGGTGTTGCCCCTTGACACTACTGAGGGTCTTGCCCCCAGATCCCCATCACACTTATTTGATTTTCAAAGCATAGTCCAGGTTTGAGTTTGCACAGTACAAGTTATTGTCTACACTATCGTTATAAGTCTTTCCTTGTGTTACTTGAGGGCCAATAGGAGTAAGTGACATCTTACTCTATAATGATTCATGAAATGAATTACTCCACCTTTATCGAGCCCTACTCTCTTGCCAGACACGTATAAATAGTTGGGGCATCTTTAATAATATCAATAAGGGATTTTATACTAATCCAAATATTGTAGAGAAACATACCTAGTAGATCCTATTTGAGCAAGACCTACCTCATTGTAGTAGTTGGACCTAGCCTTGAAAACAAGCAAATGAATCGAGCAGGTTCCTATTAATCAATTCATGATTGTTTCACACACTCCTAACCAAATATTCTTCTTTCTCACTAATGTACTTGAGGTAGTACCATATACCTATGTATCAAAGATAGTGTCGTATACCAACCCGTCTATGCGTTGATTGCAGCATTTCAGTATTCACCTATGGCTAACTTATTGATGAAATGACAAAATTGCCAAGGTTGTAATGAGAATGCTGGAATGGCTGAGGATGGCCCTATGACCTTGTCCTTGCATTAGCTTGCATTACTATTTTAAGTCAAATGATCACCTTGGAATAACAAGTGGAGAAAAACAAATGTTGTGAAACATTTTGCAGCCATCTGCTCGCTAATTACTACTACATATGTTGTTTAGGGGTAGAACTGATTATTAATTACTGGTTGTGGAGGGGAGGCACCTATATACCAATTATAGATGGGGGGAGGGCCTCATTACTATAAATTAGAGTATGTCAATTATATTAGGTATAGAATTTGGTACCCCTCTTTCTTCATTTAGTTAGGTGGTAGGGATTGCGACATCAAGATGCACCCATTGGTCATCTTTGGTTGGTGATGAGATAGCAATCTAGAGATGGGATGTACTATGAAGGTCTATCTAGATTGCATCACCTCACTCCATACTCTATATGTTATATGATCCATCATGTTATACAATCCATTGGTCCCCAACAAGTGAACTTGATATATCATGGAAATCAAGGGCGGTAATGCACTTGATTTAATAATAGGTACCAACCTATCTATAGTAGTGGAGATAGAGGAAATTTAGGTCTCAAGTGTAGGGAGAGGGAGCACAATCAATGATATTAAGAGTGAGGGGTGTGATATGCCTTACTGTACCTATTAGTGCTAGGGATGGGGTGACAAGAAGACCATGATGTTGTAGATAGAGATGCAGTAGTAGGTAGAGAATCAAGTAACGATAGTGGGTAGGGCAGTCATCTCACATCTAATCAAGGATTGGCCAAGGTGTTGTGAAGAGAGATGATTGATTGGCCATGGTGTCGACTGGCAATAAGTAGGGAGAGATGGTTGATCAACGATAATAGTGAATCAAGTGGAGTAGCTGGATGATTGGCCATCTCATCATATTGGCATAATCTACTAATGAGGGCTATGATACTATGATTAGAGATTAGTGGGTAGAGAGTGAATCAGTGCAACTATAGTGGCATTTTGAGCCTCCTATCTTTTTGAACAAACCATTCCGAACAAATCCCAGTATCAAACTTTTGGAACTTCGGCTAGGGTCGATTAGATTATGAGATCCTTCATTTTTAGTTTTTTTGGAAAGAAAATTTACTGTGGGTGGGAGAAGGTAAGCTCTATTGAAGGATGCAATAATGGATAGATGGAAGCAAGGATGGACCCATGCCAACAATGATGCAAGCATCCATAAGCATTTACATATCAACCCATTATATTATGGCTTAGTTACATCTAGGAGAGGATATTCTAGTAGACGACCACTTCAGTTTCTTTAGGACCAATCCTAGGTTGGGGAAATGAACCCATTCAACTACTTTTCATACATTTTCTTGTTAGGCAACTAGCCACCTTAGTACACATCCATCACACCAAGCCAAAACTACTTCCTCTATGTTGCATTACATGGATGCTTGTTTATTTGCATCAAAGTGGATACATCCTAGGAACCTCCTTGGAAGATAATAGAGAGCTAATATGAGACCATCGTCTATGACACCTACTTGTATGGACATCAATTGATCTCTCGAAGTAGTTAAGTGGAGCCTAAGTCCATATGGGTGAGATTAGTATAAGCAATCAATTAGCAATTCATGAAACTAGCTTAGTAAATCATTAGATATACTTGAAGTTTCATTTGATAAAGATACCCATGCACTCAAATAACACAAATGTATAGATTTAATGATTAATTGATAGAATGTCATGCATCTATGCTTATTTCAGCAATCCTTGTTTTTCTTGTGTGCACAAATTCCTCTACTTTACAATCTACTTATAAATTTGTGCATGTGTGTGTTTCTAGAAAACCCATAAAATCTTTGCATCAAGAGCTAAGTTGTTGAAGAAATACAGGCTGATTTCAGGTATGAAATGCCTCAAAATTTGACTTTGGTTCAAATTGCCTATGTATTCAATTTTTTGGTGCCCATAATGCTTCTAGTAACCAGTAGTTGAACTCGATTCACTCTACCGATGACATGATGATTTTCAATCAAATCCAAGGGTAGATGCAACTTTGACGTTTTTTTGACTCTTTGACTGAATAACCTCTGAAGTGTAGCATTTTGGTTATTTCACTTGTTTTATATGTCAGGGGAGGTAACAACGATTGCAAATGATGAAAGCTTTTTCCTAAGTTTATTTCAGTTATTCCATAAGCTTTATTCACCATAGAGTTGTTGGGTGCTAGTAGACATTTATTTCATTGCTTGTTTAAGACTAGCTACATAGCATATGCTGTGTTTTGCCAAAACTCTAGCTCAAACTAGCAACTAACAAGTTTGTTTTCTCATTTTAATTATTTAATATTTTATGAAGTTCAGTTTTGACTGAAACCTATAAACTCTATATTGTGATTACTTTTAAAGTTTATATGATACTTCAAAGTGACATTGCACTGATTAAATTTTATTTTTAATATAAACAGATATGGGAAAATCTAAGTTATTACAAATTTACACAAACTATTGAGTTAAATTAACAATTTAACAACTATTAGAGTTTCTTATTTTAAAACTATTTTAGTTTGAGTCTTCCATTTATAAATTCTGTTTCGTTTGTTTGGATTCTTCCCTCTAGAACATATTGTTCAATGTTTGTTTTTCAAACTTTTTTGTTGTAGGCTTGTAGGGATTACATTGTTATAGTGGTAGCTACTTGTATTTTTGCCTGCCAACTCTCCCTTAAAATTGACCCAAGTTCACCTTTGGGGAAATATGTAGAAATAATATAGTAACTTCCATGTAGTAAGCCATATGTTTGGATATGCACTGAGTGTGGTTAGAGGTACGCCACACTGTAAAATTGGGTGAAAGCACTTTTGTGTGTCATTCTTAGAATAATAATCATATCTTATCTAGGAATGAATGGTGTACTATGCCAGCTCATAAAATATTAGAATATACCAAAGTGCAGGGGGATGTAGATGCAAGAGTTGTTATTAGAACACAGGTTCCTTTGAGGAGCAGGAGGTGGTCATGGAGTCCACCTGCTTCTCCCTCTCATAGTGATGTCCTTGATGTTGTAGTAGAGAGTGACCTATATTTGGTTAGGAATGAAGAAGGCACTGCTAATGTGAAGAGAACAAGGTGATCACTAGAGAGGGCATTTCAAAATGATGCTAGAGAGAGTGTTGATCAAGGCGTTGAAAGATGCTTCTATTCAAATGGTTTGTCTTTCTATGTTGTTCAATCAACATATTGGCAAGATATGACATGAAAAGTAAATATTGCTTCCATAGGGTACATGGGCCTTGGTTGTGAGGTGTGCAACATGTTATTGTTAAAGGAGGTCAAAAACATGAAAACTTTATTGCCTTCCTTGAGGGCCTTATGGAAACATAGCTGTCCATCATTTTTGATGTATGGAAGGATGCAAGAAATAGGCTGTTAATCAACATAATTGTAGTGTCCTAAAAGGGCATGTTTTTGAAAAGCATGAATTGTGAGGGGTAGGTAAAGGATGCCCAATTTATTGCTAACACTTTTTTTATAGTGCATTCAACAAGAGTCCTCAAAAAGTTGTCCAAGTCATAATGGACAATGCAAAGAATTTTAAAGTGGTTAGTATGTTGGTTGAGACACGGCTCCCGCATATATTTTTGACAAAAGTTGGGCAGGAAAATATATTTGATCAATTAAGTCTATGTTGAGGCTGAAGAGAACCAAATGCTCACCACAAACCACCACATGCCATTCTTGTTGTCATATTCCCTATAGCAAATTGCCAAATACACGTGTCTTGTTTCCCCGCGACAACTTGAATAACAAAAGGATAGAAGGATATTGCATGCATTTGGTTCAGCAAGTGCTTAAGGGACAAAACTGTGTTAAGAATAGAGTAATCACCACGTGTTAAGGAAGAGCATAAAGTGTGTTCCTTTAAGAGATTGGCTTATTCACTTAATGGTTTGTTAAGGCAACAAGTAGTTAAGGAAGCAGCGATCAAGTTTTAAAGAGGAGACACCACCTTTCAAGATAAAGGTCCACCTCAAACAACACATCCTTTCAGCGACGGAGAAAGGTATAAAAAGGGAAGACAGGAGGGTAGAGGAAGAATAATCAGCAATAATTCAAAACACATCTTCAGAAACATTAATATCGATATCAGCAGTTCAGCAGTCAATCAATCACAAATCAGAAAACCAGCATCAAAGAACACAGGAACATCAGCAGGATTGGTTCCATCAGACTTGAGCATCAAACGAGGAAGAAGCAATACTAGTCAAGAAATTGGATTGTAGCAGAGCTCTAAGGATCTCAGCTTTCTGTTATCATAACTAACATTTTGTGGTATATCTCTTGCATTTATATTCCTTTGATCATGATATCTATGTGTATACATGTTGATCATGCATACTAGTGAATGCTTCAATATATGTTTATATGATAAATATATGAGATGTATACTTGTTTGAAATCCACCTTGTGGAGGAAGGCCTGAGGTATAAGAGAAGGGTGGTAAGCGAGCTCGTAAGTACTCCGTCCTAGAAGGACCATTGCGGCCTAGGACAAAGAGGGCACTTACAGAGTCAAGTAAACCCCTCACAATCTCTGCCCAATTCCACATGATGGAAACTAACTATAGGGAGACGAGGCATGATTGGGGAAAGCAGGTACAAGCCGCCAAGCAAGTGGGCTGTGGTAGACATCCACTCTTAGGCTTGGTACAAAAGGCTTTGGGTGGACCCATTGTGTCTCTTCTTCCAAACCCTAATATGCTTGCATTATTGATAATCTATGAATATGATGTAATTGCCTAATCCTAATGATTAAACATATATATGTGTATATTTGCATACGTTGTTCATGTTGTGATCGCAGGATTCAAATCCAAGATTGCATCATTAAAAAGATATTTATTTGGTAATACATAGCCCTAACCCTAATTTGTTGAAATTGTGATTTTAGGGCAAATTGGGAAGGGGACATTACACTTGTGATTAGAGCCATTGGAGATAACTGAAACAATGCAATACTTAAATTTAATGTTTCATTTTAGTAAATTTAAAAAAAAAAAATCTAAGTATGCATTCTTCTTTGTTTTAAATTTTTTTATAGGTTTTTGTCACCAAATTTTTATCCAACACAATCATCTTGAGATGACTTTTGAAGGTGCAAGATGTGCTTTCTATTTTAGTCATCAACCAATATTTATCTATATGGAGACAATTTAATATTGAGAGGGCATAAATTTAAAGGAAATGATTTGAGATGACATTCGATGGGATTGTGTGGAATATTTTCTTAGTTTTCCTGACCCTGTCATGAGTATGATCTACTCTATTAAAATGGATAGGCCATGCTTGGGAGAGACTTATGATTTATCGATTCAATGATTGAGAAGATGAAGGCCATCATAAATGAAAATGAACAAGATTATGAATGAACTTTCTTCAAAGAGGTTTAGTCAATTTGTGTTGAATAGTGGAACAAAATGACCACCCCATTCCATCTTGTTGCCTTTGCATGGACTCCCAAAGTGAAGAGATCCTTGCTATTTTGACAAAGATGCCACCTTACCATGATGCAAAAGTCAGCAAAAGGTATAGGAAAGCATTTGACTTTTCTTTGATCTTGATATGAAGGATGCAGTTAATGAGCGAGTTTACTGATTTGTAGCCTCCATTGGTCGAAGTATTTCTGCTCTCCATGTTAAGTATAGAAACGATGCTCACTCTTGGTGGTACCTCAATGGCAGTAAATTGCCACACATCTAGATTATTGCAATCAAAATTTTATTGCAAGTAAGTTTATTAATTTTTACTGCAATCTCTAAATTTGATTTTTTTTTTCATTTAAAAAACTACTATTTTCAAATTTAAAGTTTGATTTACAATTTATTAATTTAACAACTCTAATTCCCTCACTTTGCTTCAATAGGTTGCCAATTCCTTTTTATTTGAATGGAGTTGAAGTACATACTCCTTGCTCTTAGTGAAGCACAGATAATTGGCATCTATTTAAGTAGAGGAGCTAGTTTACTTGCATTCCAACTTGCGCCTTCTTATTCACAAACATAATGAGCACAAGGAATGAACAATGAAATTGTGGAATGTGGACCCAAAGTGAACTGACTTTGATATCTCTCCTGTTGGATAATCTTTACTTTTCGAGGAGTCAAGTGGCCAACATACTTTTAGTGCAAGTGGTAGTAAGGTTCCATGTTGTTCTCCTAATCTACTTGCATCATCTGAAATTAATGATGATGATGTTGGCCTTAATGATGACCCATATGATGCTGACCACTAATTGTATTGATTTAATATTGAACAATGATTATCTATCATGACATTCAAGTTTGATAAATTGATATCAAATTGGTATTATATACATTTGTTTGGATGGATGCACCCCAACCCAAAAAAACTAAAATAAAAAAATCTACCATACTAGCATGTTGTACCCATGTACCGATACTTGTATCTAATGCCAATTTGGCAACTTAGATGAAGAGTTTAGTATCTATTTCAGTCAATGTCCTGTGCAAAGGCCCAAAAATCTTCCATTGCATATTTACTTTGTGTATTATTCTAAATCGCTAGGTCAAAGTTGTGAATATTGTAAGTGTTGTAAATAATTTATTTATTTATTTAGTTTTATGCACTAGGGAGATACCCCTTTCAATGTAGAGGGAAATCACACGTTTTCTAGTATCTTCCCAAATATTATCAGTAGAAATTGTGACTGCTCATTAGGTGAGTTGCATAAATTTTTTTAGATTGGAGGGGACATTTTCAAACATGTAGCACTCTTTTAGTTGTATTATTGCATGTCATTGACTTTCATAAGCAAAGCAGTCTGACTCTTCTTGTCAATGCCCCTTTTGTTATTGGATTCCCTCATACAACCATTGGAGACTTTGAAGGTTTGGGCTGTTTGGCCTGGTAAGAGTCTTGGTTTATCCATTTGGTAGTTGGCTTGGAGGTCATTTCTCAGCTCATATCTTTTAGTTATTTTGTGGTCTTTGTTCCTGGGCATACAGCTGCATCAAGAATTGACTTCACTATACTCTGCAGATCAGAAAAGTAAAGTGAATATCAATCTTGATCTTCATATGTGTAGTGGTTAGTTGCATGAAAATGACTCCAAAGTCATAGTTTAATAGGTACTTTTTGAATGACTCTGTAATTCTGATTCAGTGTCAGCCTAGTGTGTATTCTTAATGCCAAAGCTAAATGAATATTAGAATGAATTTGTTTTAGGTGCATTTTTTTCTGTCACCACAGTCAAAGGAATTGCTTGTTCAAAGTTTACTGTTTAAATTATGTCTGCCTTGCATTGACCTGGAGAGCTCTGTCATTCTGCCAACTTTTGCTTTTGGTAGATAGCCTTCCTTGTTAGAAAGGAAAGATGGGGATAGCTCCACCACACTTAAGGGGCCTGCATAAAGTATTATTTCCACTGTAGTTCTCAGATCAGAAAAGAAATGAACATAAATGTGTACTGTGCAGAATGGTTAGCTACATGCTAAGTGATTCAAGAGATCTTCTTTTTTAAGGACTTCTGAAAGGCTGCGTGGTTGTAATATATGGTCTATACTAAAGAAGCAATAATCTGCAAAAACTCAATTATTCTCGATTAATTGCGAATCGTGGAGCCAGCCGATTTAGTCCCTGAAAAAATCTCGATTCACAAAAGAATTGTTGACCCAATTCAACAATTTTTCGCATTTAAATTGTGTTAAAGTCATGTTAAACACCCCCCCCCCCCCACCCAAAACTAAAAAAAAAAAAAAAGAAAAAGTGAAAAAAATCATTGCCAAAACCCACGAAACCCTAGAAAAACTTGTGAAATTACCGAATTGCTCAAAATAGGGCCGATCTGAGATGGAAACAAAGTCAGCGCGGAATCAACGTGAAAACGGTTTGTTAGTTTGTCCATTAGTTTGCTTTCCGACCTTTGAAAATTCCTAAATAGAGGAGCGGGAGGAGCAATGGCAGTCATCAACTGAATTTGAAAGGGCCTCAATCATCCTAAATTGTGGGGGGCATATTGAGATAGTGTTGAAGCAGCTAGCAAATCTCTTCTAAATAGCTGGCTTCGATATGACTCAAGCTGGCACACCCCTCGCCCCATGGATTTTGATGTGAACAAGTATATAATTAATACTATACACTAACTTTAAAATTATTACTATTATAGATGGCACTTTGACAGGGAAGGAGCAAACCCCTATAGTTTATAATCTACATTCCACGGTGTTTTGGGGATGGGGATAGGGTTTAAAAGGGGACATGTTTCCAGGATGTCCCCTAGAGGGCCATTTTTAGGAGATGGTAGAGGACGACATACACAAACTATTTAATATATAAATATATTAATGTATTATAGAGAGAGAGAGGGCAAGAGAGAGAGATGTCAATAAATGATAACAACAATATTATAATGTAAATAAATCATGAGAGCAGTAGTATAATGGCATAATAAATTTCAATAAAGCATTGTAACAGCAGTCTCAAACATCAATACAATAGTCTATGAAACTAAACCTCATTCGGGCTATCTGAGTCACATCACCCTCTTGTAGATGTGGATCATCCAATGGTAGCCCAACTGGTCTTGGTTGCTTGGATAGTGTTTTGTTTTGGTTTATGTCAAATTAGGGTTCCTTTGTGGTTTAGAAGTCCTTGTGGGCCCCCCATGGACTGATAGGAGCAAATCAAATAAAATAAAAAATTATTTTTTATGTTTTTGTAAGCCTGGAATCATTCCCAGCCGCAAGGGATGGCTAGCTGTTTTAAGGATGGGGGACGCCAAGGGGATGCCCTCTTGCCATCTCGGGGACAACTAGCCGTTTTAGGGATGAGGGACGGCAAGGGGACATCCCCTTGCTGTCTCGGGGACGGGAAGTTGTCCCCAAACAGTCGGGGATGTTTCTTGGCATTTCCTAGGTTTTTTGGTGTAGTGAGGACAGCAAGGGGACATCCCCTTGGCATCCCCCTGTCGCTAAAACGGCTAGGGGACGAGGACACGTCCTTGTGAAAGCTAGTATATAATACTATAAAGTAGTTTTAAAATTTAAACTATTATAGACTATTAATATATATTAATGTTTATATAATAAACTATAAATCAAAAATAATGTAAAATTTATTATGTACATATTTAATTATCAATATATTATATAATATATAATATATATATTTTTTTGATTGAGGAAACTTGGGTTTTTAGTTTGGTCTGAGCCCAAAGAGACCATTTACAGAGGATCTCTTCCCATGAGGCCATTTTTGTGAGGCCATAACTCCCCACACTTCATTTATTCAAACCCGCGAGCTCAACAGCCTAGCGAAGGTACAAGGCATGCTAGCTCAGTGGCCCAGCAGGGTTTGAACCTTGGTGGCTGCCTCACCAATGAAGTGTTTTTACCACGACACTAAATGCCCAAAGACATATAATATATATAGATGTAGATAAAGATATAGATATATGATTTTCAATTTATAACTGATATAGTTATTTTTTGCTCAGACAAAGACATATAACTCATTATATGAGCAATATATCCAAAGTGCTCCATGAAACAAATCTGAATAAAATAGCCTCCAACACATAATCATTATCATTTGTCTCCAACTAAAATAATGGTTGCAAGCTAGGTATTGCCAAAACCAATGGCTTGCTATTCTTTTACTTCAACTAAACAAAAGCCTTTTGTTGAATTCTACCCCATAAAGGACTTGCCAATTGACACTAGGGAATAGAAAGAATTGCAATTGTGGAATATGATTTGATAAGCTTTCTCAAATATTGAACTACCCCTAGAAAACTCTTTGCCTCAATCACAATGAAGGTCTTGGATCACTTCAAAATGGCTTCCTCTTTTACTAAATTATCAACAGTAGCTGGAATGCTGGCTGATAAATTTGATCTCAGTTACTTCATAGACTTAAGGTAATATTTGATCTCAGACTTAGACAACTATTTGGTGTATTTGGTGACTGCCCTTTTAAAAAGGTAACTGAATATTTGCCTATGTAGTCAGCAATATGAATGTAAACAACAAAAATCCATTTTCTACAATTCATGAGTTAAACTCTATTTTATTTGCTCTCTATATCTCTGTGCTATGGAAATGCCCTTAAGTTTTTAAAATAAAAGTAGTTATTTTCTTTTTTTCTACAAGTTTTTAAAATCTTATTTTTTCAAAAAATCTTAAGACTTATGGTTGCCGATTTTTTCTGCAAACGTTTGCTGCTATGGTCTTTACACTATAATCTTAATGCAAATGCTCAACATGTGAATTTGCGCTTTTGATTTAGGTACTTTTTGGCTGATACTGTGGCTGGGGAACTGACTTTTGGATTCAAAAAGCGATTGGAAGATCAATTCTTCATGCAGCAATTTAGAATGAGACTTGAGTCAGCTATTTTAGCTGTATGACATAAATTTGAATTTTTCTGTTATTGTGGTTTTAGTGAATTTTTGTGATCTATTACGATTTTAGCTGTATGATGTCAATTTTTGTTCTCTCTTAAATATTGACTTTTTTCATTTATGGTCTTTGATTATCATTGAAGAGTAAACATTATGGTACCACTTGTATAACTTTTTATGGTCGTGTAATTTTTTTGCATGGACATGTTGTAGGTTGGACTTAATGGCATTGCCTTGGATCTTGATCCCCGTTCTTTAAGTGATGGCTTTAAGCGTCGTCTTGCACTAGCAGTTCAGCTTGTAAGTAACCATCAACTTGCTATTTATCAAAATTATACATAGACACCGATATTATATTTGAGAAAAGTCTAGAGTTCTCTCTTTCATAGATATAAACTTTTCTAAATAAATTAAGCAAAAGTTTGCTGATTACTATATTGTTCAATTAATGACAGGTACGCATGCCGGATATTTTATTGTTAGATGAGCCTCTTGCGGGTCTTGGTAGTCCTCTTCATTTCTCATATTTTAACTGATTTCAAATTTACTTTCAAGGAAAACTTATAATTTTGTGCCAAAAAGCATTTTAAAATGTTCTATTACCATCTTTGGGTATTGATAAAATCATGGGACTCAATTGTTTTCAAAGAGACTATAGGCAACATGTTAGGCTTTTATTAAAATGGAGATTCAATCTATGATTCTTTTACATGTGAATATTTTAGAAAGATGTTTATTCTTGTAAGCGAATGGTGTTTTGGCAGGATGTTTGAAGATTAAAATCAAAGTTAATTTAAAATTAGCAATGAACAAACTTGAATGCCTTAAATGTTTCACATGGAAAACTTTGAGTTGAGGATGTAATGTCCCCTTCCAAGGAGTAGTCGAAGGCGACCACTAAGCCTATTTTTATTCCCATAGGCTAACGTTGGAAAGTAAGGGAATAAAGTAAATTAATTATTTTAAGTTGTCCAATAAAGTATCATTTTACAATAACTTATTTTAATTAATTTATTAAAGTGACTAAAGTGAAAATTAAAAGAATTATTAAAATGGTCACATTATTATTGAGTTTAATGAAATAATAAAAAGTGGGAAATTGAAATGGCCTTTGAGAAAGTTCTTTGGTTTATTATAAAAGAATGTTTTGGAGCTCATTTTTTCATGCTTAAATTAGTTTCTTTTTTCTGGATTTAGAGAGTTTCTTGTGGACCAAAAGCCCTAGGATGAAAACCCTAAGGGCAATTGAAATATCTACCCTAGTTTGTTGATGGTGGAGCCACTTAGGTTTCACATTGGGTTTCAACAATTTGGAGTTGCCGAAATTTGTGAAGTCTTGTTGCAAGACAATTTTCGGAATTTTGAGGATTTTAAGGAGATTGCTAAGACAAATTGGGACACCATTGTTAAGCTTTCTTGCTGGGTGATAGAGGATTTGCAGGAGGTTGCTGGAAAGACTTAACATTTGCACCTTGGGGGCTGGTCGATAACATTATTAAGTTGGATGCTATTTATGTGTTGAATTGAGCGATGGTTTTGGTGTGGGTTATTGAGTCAATCCTTGGCATGGGTTATTGAGTCTATCCTTGGTGTGAGAGCTGATATTGCTGGGCATAAGGAATGAGTTCGCTGGAGTTGGAGTTTGCTCTAGGTGTGAATAGTGTAAAATGCTGGCCTCCAAATACCCATAAGTAGGGCGTAGGACTCTGCAAAATAGATTGTTAGGTTTTATCTGCATTGAGGAGTGGTGTATGACAATCATCTGGCAAGTCGAGCATCTTAAGCTGCTGCTACGAATGTAATATGCTGAGAAGACACATTTATGCTGGTTGATTTGAGGTTTCCTAGAAGTGTATGATTGCCGAGAGTGGCATGGGAGTTCTTGTTGCCATCACAAGCTTGGCATGATGATTTCCAATGCAAATTTGTAAATACAGATCTGTGGACTTGGTTAATATTCCAAATAAATGCGCTGGTTTCATTCACATTTCTCTCTGAGTTGAGATCAGATCCTTCTATATATTTATTCCTATGTATTTCTGCTACTGTTTTTGCAATCATCGAAATAAAATACTATATTCTGTTCTGTTCTGAATAGCTCAGTCATTTCTACATTTAAATTTGAATGTACAAGTGTGGTAGTGAATGTGGATAAGAGTATTGCAAAAGACACACGCTATAGACTTACAAATCTGAAACCTTACACTTTCATGCATTCAACAATATTTGATGAAATTCCTATTCACTGAAAGTGGAGAGAAGTGGTAGTTTGGTGAAAAATTGGTTGGGGTCTTGTTGGTGTACGTTTTATCATATACTGAACATTAGAATAAAATATCCAAGGATACTCTATCCTCTCTTGAACAAAATCACTACTTGTGCCAAGATTGTGAGAAAGACCACAAGGCGACTCCAAGGTCTATATGTGCGAACAGGCGACTTTATGTTGGATAGCTTCCTTGGTTATGTATGCTGAAATACAAGGGGGACTTACGCTTGACAAAGATGTCATTCACAAGCTAGGACTTGGACAAATGTGGCAATGAATGTTCTCTTTTTTTGTTTATTTTTGGATTTTCAGATTTTGGACTTACTCAAAAAAAAAAGGATAAAAAGATAAGGGTTCAGAAGTTCTATGCTACTTTTAAGCTATTCCTATGAACTCAAGAGATGGTAAAGACTAGGTGAAACCAATAACAACACTTTGTTTCGCCACTCTTGGACAACTACGCAAAGCGGGTGCAATCTTCTAAGGTTGTGCTCAAGATTTTCATACTTATGAATAATACCAACAATTGAACAATATTATTCAAAGTAGAAGTTAAGCATCCACATCAAAAGCTCAAGCTAACTTTACACATTGAACGAAAATCATCCATCCAAAGAAAGTATGAGCAAAAGTTTCACCAATCTAAACTATCAAATCCTTCATTCATTTAACAACTTTGAAAGCAAATCTACTTTAAGCAAATCTATTTTATTCTATTCTACTATTGAAGAAAGATACGCAAGCATGCAACCACTTAATAACAATAAGATCTCAAGGAAAACACTTGCAAATGAACTTTTATTATTCAAGTAGCTGTAAGCAACAATTTCATAAATCTCTCCACAACAACAATGAAATGAGAGAATTAGAGTTTATATAGAGTTTTTGAAAAATGAATGAATGGCCGAGATCAATCTAAGATCAACGGCTGAGATTAAGACACCAGCCCTAGATTGAGTTTCTAAAAATAAAACTAGAGACAAATGCATGCTAGACAAGAGGCCTAGTTAGCCATCTCCTAAGAGGGTGCATCCTTATCCTTGCAGGCACTAGTGTGTTCAATGAATCTGGACACAATTGAGTCGACCTCTTCCATGGTGACATGTGGCAACATGTTGATCTTGTATTCCCATCCGTCTAGATCATCTGCGCAAGCGACAAAAACAATCTCCCACTCTAGCTTCTGTTTCTGGAAGGCATCTCAGATGGACAAGAATTTTGATGCCTTAGCCAAATTTTGCTTCAGGAGTGGTCCTATGATGTAGAAGAAAATCTCCTGAATTCTAAGCTTTAGGCTTTCCAACTGCATATCACTTTCTCTAATTGTTTCTTTCTCAAGCACATCTGCAGCTATAAGGAAGATCTTATCCTGAATCTCTTTTATTTGCTCCTCGACGTTAGCACTATTTGCATTTACCTTCTCCAAATCTTCACTGTGTGCAACTAATGTCCAATGCCATGCATTAAAATCTAAGATATCGGGTTCACCCTTGGACCCCCTTGGTACCGGTCCTGGTTTGAATGGGTTCGTGGTTTGGGTCCGGTTCGGATTGGGTTCGACCAGGGTTTGAAAAACCCAGAGGTGGTTTGTCCTTGGTCGAACCCAGGTCGAACCCAGGTCAAACCTAGTCGAACCCAATCGAACCCAGTCGAACCCAAGTCGAAACCAGGCGGCTGGGCAGCCCCAAAAAGCAAATTATATGCAAAATTTAATTTTTTTTTGAATTCCGCCTACTAAAAAGTGAAACTTATATCCTAAAAGTGACTTCTAAAACATTATATTCACTCATTTCAACTCATTTGTGTTGCAAACATATGTTTTATGAGAGCAGGTTGAAGAAAGGGTGAACAAAATTTGGCTTCCAAGATCAAAGAGGAGTTGAAGACTGATGTTTGTTTTGTTGTTTATATGATGCTATCTGACATGCAAATTTTTAATTCATGCTTATAGGCTTCACAAATATCAACATATATATATATAAAGAATTTACATGTTTTTGTACTAACGAACCCAAACCCCTTTTCAAAATTTTGCCGTATTGGCGTATTGGGTTCTTCGAACCCGAACCCGTGCCCGAACCCCAACTGGCAACCTAGATTAAAATCATAGGTAGCCCCTGCTGCAATTATCTCTTTGTTAATCAGTTCCTGTTTATGCACGCCCTTCAGTACTCCAAGGCATGGGATAATCCTATCTTTAATGTACTGGAGACCAGTCCATGCTTCCGCCATGCTTGCAATTCTAGAGAGCAGGAAGGAAGTCTGCCCATATGTCAATCTCAATTTGTCCGCAAATGTTGCTGCTTCTTCTTTTCTGTTTGCCATCCATTCTTTGGTTTCTCTGGCCGTAACTGCTTCTTCCTCAGAATATCTGACTGTTTCTTGTGAATTTAAAAGTGGAGGAACTTCTGGATTGGCTTTGATTGAGTGGCTTAATCAAGTGCTGAATGTATTCCCTCAGGTGCTCAACTTCTCTTTTGTATTCCCTTTTCTTTCCTACTTCTTTGTCCAGTCTTGCATTCATGGAAGCGATTGAATTATTCAAGTCTTCAACTTCTTGACTCTTAGTAGTTGGTCCCAAATTGATTGTAGTGATTGCATATTCAAGAGGAGCAATATCTTCTTTTGCCTTGTCTACTTTTGGCACAACAATCTGCACCGTGCGACAGTCGGCTTCATCTCTCTAGATGGTGGAAAACCTTTTGGTTGGCTTCTTTACAACAACCTGTTCTAATCTGGCCAAGAAGTCGGCCATATCATCTTCTTCTTGATCTTCTATTACTTGTGTCTTAATTTTCAATCTTTCCTTCAGCCAATCAGGAACTGTAGGTTGTTCAATGCCTTCCACTTACTGATCATTCTCTTCACATGGCATATTCTGGCCTCCTCGAAGAGCGGAAATCATTCCCTCCTGAAATTCGTTGCCCAGCATATCCACCTCATTATCTAACTCCAATATTTCTGTGCCTGTAGGAGACAGGGGCTCTTCATCTTCTTGATGGACCGACTCTACATTTTCTCCATGAATTGGGGAAGGAATCTCCATATTTGCCAATGACTCATCAATAGACAATGTATCAATTGTGTTCCCTGATGCCGCAGAACGAGATGGTTCTATCCTTTGTTTCTTTTGAGTAGGTCCTTCATTTACAATTGTCTTCCCTTTTGTTCTTGAAGAGCTTTCCACTCCTTTCTTTTTAGCACTTTCAATCGGTCTTGCACTTTGAGATGTTTCTGCATTTGAAGAACATTCTTTTGCTTCACCCATTGGGTCATAAGTCAAGGTCAAATTTCTCCGTCTTCGTACATGATTTTGTTGATCGACCCACCAACGAGAATACTTCACAACTGGCCGCATCAAAGTAGCCAAGTCTGCATGCTTAGGTTTTGACCATTTGATAGGCAAAAGAGGTGTATTCTCGTCAAAGCGTGGCTGAGTGTATTCTGCATTATCTTCCAACTGATCAGGTACACGAAAAAGTTCAGTTATTTTGATCAAGCTTACTAGTAATCTGGACCATAGTCTCTTCCTGATGTCAAATTCATCTGCAACATCTGCCCAAACATCTTCTAAGTCCACTCTATGCCTGTAGCTCTCTCCATTTACTGTCCCAATATTGTTGTGAGGATCATAGTTAGCTCTGGACCAGTAGAATGTGAAGGGATACCATTGCATCTCTTGCCTGGCACTTTCAGTTGCCTATGCCATTGGACAAGACTCCAACATATTTCCAATAAAGATTGGGAAGGAAATAGCTGCCTTCTGCCTTATTCTTTTGAAGCCCTGATATGTCTCCAGTTGTCTAAGAACTTCTAGTAGGACCATTCTATTGGTGGGATAGATTGGAAGTTGGTAAGGACGACTGGCAAAACCTTGAACTCTTATGAATGTGAATTTCGGAAACTGGATAAACCAGGATCCATACTTGCTGATTAAACTCTTAGCTTTAGGAGATAGCCTTTGATGAGTTCCCCCTTGTAGCGTCCTTGTGATATACATCAGAAATGCATCATTTACTCGCTTGAAATGGCTCATCTCACTAAGCTACAACTACGGGTAACAGTCATAAGACTTGAATTCATTTTCACCATTGCCAACTATGCCTCTGCAAATCAGTCCAGAATATGTATAATTTCTGGCCAACAGGTAGACAATGTAAGAGCTCATGTAAGATGGCTTTGTCCTTTCTAAATTTGTCAATTGTTTTTGAAGATTGTTATTGATTATGCGGGACCAATTGAACATCTTGACTCCTGAGGTGATTTCATCAATGAAGTAGTACACCCATGTTTCAAATGGCACACCCCGAGGGCTGCCCATTACTCTATTTAGCAGTAGGATAATGTCACCATATTCCTCTTTGAAGTATGGGTGTAGCAGCTTCTTTGGCATTTTCTTTTGGGAAGGTCTTGTCTTTTCCAACCATGATTTGTTGATATTTGCCGCACAGAGTTTAGACTAGTCATCATAGATCTTTTGGGTATCTTCTTTAGTTTTTAATGAGGTTTTATTGTAGTTTGGTATTCCAAACACTTCCTGAATGGCTAACTCTAAAATATTAGCTAATACCCTTCCATTAGGTGCAATGATCGCTCTTTCTTGTGCATCATAGTGCATAGCACATTCAACCATCAGCTCGGCACATTCTTTAGCTGGTGGAAATCCAACTGCTTGGACAATGCCATTCCTCATCATCCGACGAGCAATGGGTGTTGGCAGGTATCCATCATGGTCATACATTCTCTTTTTGAAGTCTTCGAAATCTAGATGCCCAAGGTCAGTATCTATGACATTCTTCCATTTGGATTTGATCTTTGATTTTGGCTGCACTCCCTTACTGGCAAACTTCATCTGAGCTTTTATGGAAGGTACTCCTTTGGTGGTCTTTAACCTGCAAAACTCATGAAAAATTAATTTTATTTTCAAGAAAACTTGAAGATTTTAACTCTGATTTAAGACCTTTTTACTTGAAAATTTCATGTTCAGCCTATTAAAAATCTAAGATTCTGCGAAAAATCAGACTGAAAGTGGAAGAATTTGGCCAAGAAATCGATAAATTTGTGAGAAATAAGACAGAAAGGTGAAAGAATTTAATCAAATTCAGATTTTGGATCTTCGAAATTGCTCTTGTGACTGAAATCTACCTTAAATTATGAAACTTCTGTCTTACACTAAAAAAAAAGCTCTCTGTTTTTGACTTCCAACACTAAATTTTTTAATTCTTCAAAATTCCTTCTTGAAAATCAATTTTCCACAATATCTAAAAGAAAGAAAACTTCTTCTCAATTGCACTCCAATCTTCCAACTTGATAATGAATTTGAAAGTGACTGGTTGAAAATATATAGAGTTAAGAATTTTAATTTTAGGAGCTCCATGTTTTTTTTATTTTTAATTATTTTTTTATGTTTTAATGTTTTAAATCTTTCCAAAATGGAAAGTTTTTTTTTTCTCAAGAATCCATCCTTAGCTTAAAAAAGCAAAGAATCTTCTAGATCTTTCTTTCAAATTGAATTTTTGAAAATAGGTCTAAGTGTTGAAAATATTTTCCCTTTGAAAATAATTCTAAGTGTTGGAAAATATTCCTATGTGTCAAGTTTAATTTTTCCACCCCATTCGTTTGATTGACCCTTGATTTCATGTGCTATTTTGTCAAATTTGTTTTTCCTCTAGCCATTTTTCTTCCTTTGTCATGGCAAGTTGATCATCTTCATGTCTAATCTTCAAATCATGGGCGAATTTTTCATCTTATTTAGGCATCTTCACATATTCCATTTATGCCTAGGCAAACTTGGAAGGTCCATGTGTTGTCAACTTCCAAACCTTGTGTAATTCATCTTGCCAACTTGTGTTTGTGCAATTTACCTTGGCCAATTCCATAGGCAAACTTGGCTAGTTTGGACAATTCTTTTCATTTCAACCTTACCATCTCGACCTCTCTCTCATGTAAGGCGGAATTGGAAGTTCATTAGATAGTCCTAGGCGGACTTCACTAGTTCTTATACCATCACAACTTTATGCTTTCCAACTTGGGCAGACTTTAATGTTTCTTAGACAAGGCGGACCTAAGGTTTGTGTGGCCATCTCTTTATGTGCTTGATCGAACTTCCAAAGTGTTTGGACAATGCTTTGCTTTTACCCTTTGTTTGTGGACAAACTAAACCTTCATGCTTTGTCTTTTGTCTTGTTTTAATCTTGTCTTTAAGGGAAGACTTTGCTAATCTTTGGCGAAGAAATTATATCTTTCTTTTCTTTGCTTTTATCCTTCCCATATTTTCCAAGCTGGGTAGACTTTTGAGTCGTCTTAGACATTGCTTTTATGCTTTCCCAACTAGGCGGACTTGGAGGCTAACAAGCCAAGGCGGACTTTATGCAAGTCTTGTCATCTTTCCAAACTTCTTGCTTTCTTCTTGGGTGGACTTGAAGGTTTCTTTGCCATATCTTTTATGTGCTTTTCTATCCTTGCAACTTTGTCTACATGGTGGACTTGATGCCATGCACTTGGTAGGGCAGACTTGGAAAGTGTTTGGACAATGCTCTTGGCTTTGACATGCTTGTTTCCCTTCAAGGCGAACTTCAACCTTTATTCGCCATTCTTCCTCTTGGCCAAGGCAAACTTTACCCCTTTTGTAGACATTCCTTCCAAGGCGGACTTTGATGTTGATCATGCCAAAGGCGGACTTTGGCCTTAGACAACCATTCCACTAGTTGGGCGGACTTTAAGAAAGCTTGGACATGGACGGACTTTAAGAAAGCTTGGACATGGATGGACTTTAACCTTCATTTGCCATTCTTCCATGTGCTTGGTTGGTCGGACTTGATCTTCCCTTGGACAAATTTTCATCTTCATGCCACTTCTCTTCCAGACATCCTCAATCAAACTGCCATGTTCATATCTGACTTGCCATGTTCATACCTGGATCATCTGGAACAAAACCCTAGATTAGGGTTTTCACCTTGCTTTTTACACTTAAGACATAATTTTTCAATTCTGACAACATGGGCACTGATCATATGACTCGAGGAACAAAACCCTAATTCTACTTTCAAAAAAGTAGAAAAAAGCAAAAAAGCAAAAAGCAAGCCAAAAAAGCTACTTCCCGGATTGCCCCCAAAATGCCAAAAACAAAACTTTCTAAATTTAGAAAAAAACAAAAAAAAGCAAAATTCCTAAAAATAGAAAGTTTTGTCAGAAATGACCCAGAGCAATTGCGATCCTCGTCCTTCGGACCTTCTAAGCACATTGACAACGTTCAAACACTGTTCTAAGCATGAACTCTCTATTTGGCTCAGGATGACTTCTCAAAAACTTCGATTCAAAAACTCTCAAAGAAGATGGAGATACGAAATTGCAAAGGTAAGACAAGACCCTAAAAAGAAAACAACAAGGGTCCCCATTTGCAATGGGGCATGTGTGAAATAGGTCACAATAGGTCTTAACAGAGGAATATTGATGCAGGAGCATTTGGGTTGAAGGTAATCTTGCACAACAAAATACTTTAATAGTTCTGTTTGTCTTCCTTCATTGTTCTAGGATGGAACTCTCATCTCTTTAGAATTGTCAATTTAAAAAACATATACCCTATCCTGAAGTCAATCATACTTATAGGTAAATAAACTATGTAGCTCATATGCTGTAATGAGGTGGGCCCTTTACTGAGATGGTACCAGATTACGAATGCTAAGAATAATAATGTATGGTTGGGCTGGATGATGGAGCCTTGATAGCTATTACTAGATAACTATGTGGCTGCATGCCTGGCTCATGGTCATATAGAGGGCACTTATGTTGATGCTCTCTGAGTAAGTTTCAATTTCCTTCATACGTAGCAGGTATGGAATCAATGTTTGGTACCCTTCATACTGATATAAAGGACCGAGCTGAGGTTTGATTTTGGTCACACCAACTTTTATTGTTTGAAGAAAACATTGGGAGATGTAGTATAATTATCTTGCATATAAGCAAAAACAAGGGAAGGAAATGCTGCATGTAAATTATAAACTTGGAGCTCTTAAAGCACAATCAGTTTAGTATGTTTTTTATGCACATAACATTTCAGAATAAAATACCAAGGTAATTTACCCTCTCTTGAACAAAATCACCTCAGATGCTAAGGATAAGATCAACTAAAATGATTCCAAGGTTTCTACATGTCAGGTCTTGACGAGTGGGTAACTCAATGGTTGATGTGAATTGCTGTGTTCACTTGGGGAGTTAAAGCAAATGTTAGGATTATCTTCTTCAATCATGAAATATGTGGAATAGGTGAGGTGACAACTTAGGATTTAGCAATGTAATTCTGGATTTAATTCTTACTAAAAAATGGGCAAAAGAAATAGGGTTCAGGAAATCTATTCTAAGCCTAAGAATGTAGGAAATGATGATCAAATCTAGTGGAATCAAACTAGGCAAGGTCTCACAAATAGGTATTGACACAAGCTTAGTGCAATCGTTTAAGGTATACTTAAGGATTTTCAGACTATCACCATCAAACATTGACACCATCCAATTTGATGCTTGTCAAGGGACACATAATAGTTGAAGTTAAGCTTACTCGAATTCCTAGTTGACCACACAAGGCGCACTTACCAGCGGCCAGAGGCTAGTAGTATGGATTAAGGATTCCACACAAATATATTCAACAAATCTTTCACTCAATCTAACATACATGAAAATAAATTCTAATCTAAAATTCTAATCTAACTTGGAGGAATTGAGAACCATGAATGCAAAGACAACATTTGAAGAGCAAAATCACCAACAATTGAACAATGATTATGATTTCAAATAGCTGCAACATATACCAAAATTCTACAAAAACTCTCTCTTACAAATGAGAGACAAGGAGGTATATATAGAGTCTCTTACAAAATGGATGACCAAGATTGATAGAAGATCAACAACCAAGATCATGCCAACAAAACCCTAGAATTGCCCTAATTAGGGTTTACATAAAAAATGGCGCCACCAACATATGGCCCAATAAAAAGATACCTAGTCATCAAATAGAGAATCTTCTAGAAGATTCCTCCCTGCATCTCTCTCTCTCTCCTAGCATACTCCAAGAATCTAGCCAATACAGAATCTAACTCCTCCATGGAAATGGTAGGCAATGTATCTTGTTGCAAATCAATCACGTCCAGTGAATCTGAGTAAGCGTCCAAAGTGTTCTCTCAATCTGGCATGAGCTTCTGCGAACTATGAACATGAATCAACAAAGAGACCAAGTCATCTATCTGACTCTTCTTCAAAGAGTCCAACTGGCAAAAATACATAAATTTCATCGTCTCTTAATTCGGCTAAGTGTAAACCACTAGCATCACTAACATCAACACCCAATAACTCCTCAATTGAGGCAATGATCTTCATGTGAATGTCTTGAATCAATCCCTCCAACTCCATACAGCTCAACTGGGCATTCTCATAAGTTGATCTCTTTACGACCAATGAACAGTACCAGCCATGAAAATCATATCTGTCTCCACTGTGCGCAATGTTCTTGTTGACCAAGGTGGAATTAGGAATCCTCTTCAAAGCTTTGAGGTGTGGAATAGTCTTCTCTTGAATAGGCCGGAACTCTTCCCAAACTCCCTCCAAATATTGGATTCTAAACACGAGCCCTGTTGTCTTATTATATGCCTGGACAAACTGAGTAAGGATATCATCCGCCTGTTTTCTTGCACTCTCAATCCACTTTTCCACCTCCAAGAGTGTATCTCTTGCTTCCTCATAGTGTGAATGTAGTCCATTATCAACTGCAATAGGGGAAATAAGGGTGGGATTCTCACGCCTTATCCCCGCAATATACTTTCTAAATCTGATATTCTCTTCTCTGTACTTTGTCTTTCTCTTCAATTTCTCTGTCTAACCTTGCGCTAATCGCCTTAAGGTTATCACCACCCTCCTGAAACTCTTGCTCTCTTGATGTATGGCCAAGGGCAACTGAAGTAATTTGGAAATCCATAGGAACAACAATGTTCGCTATCATGCCTGCAATAGGAACAACCTACACAATCCGCATTCCTGTCTCATCTCTAGCTATGTGTGACTAAATATCAGCTCTCTTGGGTTCCTTCTCCTTAGCACTCCTAGCTAGGTAATCATCAATGTTATCAATAGGTTGTAGCTCTATCATCTTCTTACTTTTCTCCATACTTCTCATCAGCCAATCAGGAATAGCGGCTATCTCCATACCATCATCGAGACACATCTCTCGATCAAGCCCTCTCAATGCCGAGAAAACATCATCATCATCATCAGGATTATTCCTGGTCAAATCATATACCTCATTTCCCAAACTAACTTCCAAAAGGACAGTAGGGGATCCCGATTGATCATCATTTTCATTTGGTGGTGTAGATGTCGTTGTGGCATGTAACTCTTGAATATTCTCTTGTAGTATCATTGTGTTGGAACATTGCTGGGTTTCCTTATTCTGCTCTGTTATTTCAATTACCTTAGTTGATGAGACATTGAGAGGTGGTGAAGGAATGATAGGTGGGGGAATGATAGTCTTTTGTTTCTTCTTCTTCACCTCCTCAATCTTCTTTCCTCTGGCCTTGACTCCTCTTGGCGTGTTTTTCCTTCTCTTGTGAGCTTGACTCTCTTTGTTTGCATGAATCCCGACATCACTGATAGTCCTCTGATCATCTTCGGAAGCAAACTCTTCCGACTTCATCTTTTGATAAGTGAAGGAAACACCCATATCAACTAACTTATTCATTTGAATATCTACCCATGCATGGGAGAAACTCAAGACCTCTCTCATCAATACATTCAGATCAATTTCTTCTGATTATGACCAATTAGGCAATTAGATTGCCTTCTTCATTTCATTCTCGTACTATGGATGCGTATGATCATTGTCATCTAACACCTGATCAGGAATGAGGAAAAGTCCACACTTCCTCATGAAATCCACTGACATTCTAGACCACCTTCATCTCTTCATTGCCTGCTCGTCCATCATGTTGGCCCAATAATCTTCTATGTCAACTTTGTGGATGAACTTCTCTCTCCTGATCCTTCCAACTTTCTTATCTGGATCAAATCTTTCTCTTTTCTTGAAGGTTGCAAATGGATAGAATGCAAGCTCCTCCCTCGTAGTGCTGGCAGCTAAGGTAGACTTACGAACCTTCGATGTCTTCCCAATTGAAATAGGGAATGTCATGCCTGTCCTATGCTTATCTCTCTGAATGGAATCAAACTCTAGAAGGTGTCTCACCACTTCCAACAAGATCATTTCGTCGGATGGATACCTAGGAAGCCTGTAGGGTTCAGATTAAAACCCTTGAATCCTAAGGTACGTGAAAGTGGGAAACTGAATGTACCACGATCCATATTTCTCTATTAGCTCTATTGCCTCCTTGGACAATCTTCTATGGATTCCGCCTTGCAGCATCCGCGTGGTGTACATGGTGAATATATCATTCACTCTCTTATAATCTTCAATTCTATACATGTTCAGCTGGGGATAACACTCATGACTCCTGAATTGTCCTTATCCATTCCTGACTTCACCTCTACATATCAATCCTTTGTATGAAATGAACCGTGCAAGCAGGTATACCAAGTAGGAAGTCATGGCCAATGACTTGGACTGCTCTGCATTCCTCTGCTGAAAGTCCAGATTGTCACTTATGATTCTAGACCAATTTACCAATGTCCTTCTAAGACAATCCTGGATGAAATAGAACATCCATCCATCGAATATTGCACCTTGTGGCATCCCCATCACTCTGTTGAGCAGGAATACTAAGTCACTATACTCCTCCTTGAAGCCTGTGCACATGAGTGTCTTGGGAGCCTTGGAATGATGAAGCCTAGGCTCAATCATCCACTCTTTGTTTATTATACTCTTACACGCATCCATCTTCGTGTACCGCTCTTTATATTCATCCTTAGTTGCATTCGTCATATTTGGTCCATGTGGAATTCCAAACACCTCAGCAATCGCATCCTCAACAAGGTAGGCAATAACAACGCCCTTGGGAGTTTTGATCATTCGTGAGCGAGGATCATAAAATCGTGCACACTCCAAGATAAGCTCACTGCATTGTATGGATTGTGGAAATGCAACGGCATGAAAAATACCAATCTTCATAATGTTTACATATGTTGGGGAAGGAATCTGATTTCCGACTCTGAACATCCACTGTTGCATTAGGTTTAGGTTCAGGAAATGCATGTTTATATCCGTAATTTCCTTCCATCTGGATGACATATTGGGCTCTGGATAGAATCCATTCTCCAGTATCTTTTGTTGTTCTTTTCTTTCCTTAAATTCGGACTTCGATATCGCACCTGTACGAAGCTTGAAGTTAGAACTTAGGAAAATTAATAATATTCTTAATAGAATTCCCGACTTCCTAAAGATTTTAAGCTAATTAGAGCATGAAGTTAGGAAAATAGTCCACACTCTTGGTAGATCTTAACAATTAGATTCGAAATGTGACAACGTTAGGGTATGAAACCTTAATGAAATTCATTAACACCTCCTTATACTTAGAAATTGTGTAAACTAAAGTGCAAAGGAGTATACCGGATCAACGGTGACTAAGGAAAGGTGTGAAAGGTTGTGTTTTCACACAAAGTATGTCTGAGGACACCTTCCGCAGTCAACAATGGAGGTCAACAAAATCTGAAGACAAGCTGAAAATGAAACTTTTAAAACATGTTGCAATCACTTAGATATGCACAAATTTGATGAGAATCAACCTTCCAAGGCAAACATAAGAAAATCTGAGCATGTATGTAGGGCTGGAAATGAAAAATTAGTTTGAAGACAAATCTGAAAATGAAGTTTTCAGACTTACCAACACCCTTAGGAATGATAAAATACTCAGAAATGAACTCCGGAATGAAGCAATAATGCTTCCAAAGTGAAATCGTAAGGTAGGTAGGTGGCTGGAAAAAATTGTTTTCAGAGGACAACCCCCCTACAATGGAGTTTCAGATCTGCAACAATGGAAGATAACTCTGAAAATTGATTGAGAATGCCTCTAATCAGCCCTTCGGATAAAATTGCCTAAAGCACAAATTAGCTGGGAACAAGATATAAGTCTGAAAATTGATTTTCCAGTCAGCTATGGAGGTCGAACCAGCGGCAGCAATGGAGGATAAACCCAGGTCTGCCACACATCAGCAAGTATGGAGTGATGGAGGAGACCAAATATGCATGGAATCCACCCAAACAATGGCACAAAACACTTGCTAAGTCAAAATCGTATTTTCCAGCTATGGCGCCAACTTTGGAAAATCTGAAAAATGTCTTCAATCTAACTCCAATCTGCATACAATCTGCAACTAAGGTCTGGGAACAACAAGCAATGATGGAGGTGTCAAGGTAAAATCATCAAAGTTCTTCAATCACCAAAAATTGCCATCCTCACAAAAATCGTGGCATCAAATCAATAATGGCAGCCACCAAAAGGTTGCTAAGCTGGAAAAAATGGAGGAGAAAAGAGTCCTCAATCAATCGCTTTACCAAAACACTTCGCCAAAATTCGACAATAAGAGAGAAAAATTGCCTTGCATGGAGACACCTAGCAAATTTAACAATAAAATAATGCTGGAGACTCCTCTCTTATACTTGCTTTTGTCTTTCACTTTTACCACACAAGCAATGTGGGATAAAAAACTTACTCTTATACTTGCTTGGCAAAACTTACTTGCTTCTAGAAGGGTAAAAACATTAAATGCTCATTGCAAATTGTTTAATTTTGTTTTTAAATTTTAAATAATCGTCAATCATCATTTAAAAACAATTAAAATTTGGCTCATTTATTAAAATATTTCAATTCAAGTAAAAAATTGAGCTATAAGGGAAAATCGATTTGAGTAGGGATTAAAAAATCCCATTAAAATCATTTAAAATGTCAAAATTTTCCCCACAAGGGAAAATCGATTTCAGTGTGGACAAAAATCCTCATCAAAATTCACATAAAATGGGCCAGGGGAAAATCGACTTGGGCATGGATAAAGAATCCATACTCAAAATTCACTTCATTCACAAAAATACTCCCTAGTGGAAATTCGACTTGAGTCTGGATGAAATTCCGGACTCAAAGTTATGAAATGCATCCTCAGTGGAAAATCGCTATGAGTTTGGATAAAAATCCGAACAAAAATCCTCAAAAACTTGTCACAAATTTCTGGTGGAAAATCGACCCAAGTGTGGAATGAATGCAAACGTCATCAACAACCTATCCATACCTCCCTGGTGGAAAAACGTGGGTAGTCCCGACACTTAGTCAAATTTAAAGGCTTCCAGGGGAAAAACAACCCTAGTATGGATTATCAGTGGTGGAAAAATGAGGCAAGTATGGATTTTAGGGGAAATCCATGTCCAGTCCGGATTTTGAGTGGGGAAAACCATGGGTAGTCAGGAATATGAGGGAAAAAGCACCTCTAGCTTGGAATTTTGACCTTTAACTCTTAGAATATGGATTTTACTCCGGAAAATGATGATTTTTCCACTCAAAATCACTTAGAAACTCTGAAACTTAATAAAACTCAACTGGACTTGGGCAAATTCATCAAAAAATGGAGCGCAACACAAGGAAAACTATCGGGATAAAGTGCGAAATCAACTTGAATACTTCTCTAGGAGCGAGAAAACAACTCCAAAAGGTCTGAAAACACCTTAGCACTTAAAATCACCGACAAGGACATTTAAAAACACGTTAACGCTCCAAAAAGGGTCTACACGACAAAACTAGGATCATTTAGAAATCTCAATTTTTTGCACGCTTGATCCTATAACCTCAAAACCCTAAACGAGACTTGGCATGATCAAAACTCGGAGACTCGACCACGAGAAACACAAAATTGCCCACTAAGCAGGCAAAACCCTAACATGGCAACGCAGAAAGCCGGAAAAGAGGGGGTCCCCGTTAGCAATGGGGCGATGTGTGAAAAGGTCACAACACTACCCAGTCCTAAAGTCTGAACCAATTAACTCTCTTCATATGAGGTGTGCAACAGTACATGAACTGAACAACACAAAATGCTTCTTTATTTATTCTCAGGTGAAATCAACAGAGCTGAAGCTGCACTAAAAAAAATTAAAACCCCAAAGCTACTTAAAATTTTTAGTTGAGATGAAATTAGTTGACCAGAAAAATAAATCCAAAGTTCATTGGTTAACATAAATCTCTTACCCCATGTCATTAAAATGCAGCAGGTGTTATGTGTTGAATCAAACTGGTTATGTTCTAAAATGCATCAGTGATGTGAAAATCTTTTTGCAGTTTACTTCAACTGCGTTGGGTCAACTGAGGTATTGAATTTCTGCACTATAAACAATGTACATTATCTTTTTATTCAATATTAAGGGATATTTATACAAATTTCTCCATCCCATTTTTAGGAAACAACCCCACTATTATTTTACTCTACGTGGGTTTTGTTGCAACCTCACAACACGCCAACAAACATAATTGGTAATAAGATCTTGTTTTAAGCTAGCAAGTATCCTTACTGTTAACTATAGGTGTAAATATTTAAACTCATCAACTAACCTTTGATTTAACAATTAATATTATTCCCTCCATATTACATCAGCCTCAATCAAGGCTTAGAGAATAGTTTTCACATATGGATTGGGAAAAACACACAGTGTCACATACTTACATCATTGTCTGTTGAAGTTGTAGCTTCAGTCAGAATCCTAAATACCGACTCTGTAGATCAAATGTGTAAGTGGCCTATCGGCCTTACACATTTGATCAATCAATTAACCTTATTAAAACTATTCAGTCTTCCTTACATAACCATACTTCATCATTCATGTCAACTCATTTGACAAATATTATGATAAGTTTGATTATCTATTTGTGTCACATAGTTGATTATTGTTTTTATCTAAACTGATTCTATCTATTAAACTATTGAATATATTGGTTTAGTTATGTATTACCATTGTATATCGGGTTAGTGAAATATCCTGATAACTATCATCAGTTTAGTTATCGATTTGGTTTAATATGCATCGGACTCTTGGTGAAGAGTCGTGACTCCTTCGTGGGTCTTATATTTGTATGCATTCATTTAGATCGATAAGATAGAAAACATATATACTACAGCTCGATACAACAAGGAGTTAATACTAAGCAGCCGGTGTCTATAGCAAACCGAACATATAGCACACATAGCAGATAAGTATACACACATCAATTGAGATTGCAGACAGCAGATCCATTGAATACCATATATGTTCTATCAGTATGAAATACTGATCGATTAATCACAGGATGAACGTAAATAGTAGGAAGTTATGCACAGCAGTCTATATTGCAGTCAAATACAATTTTGAATTCGATGAAATTCAACAGCATATAAAGGTTTGTAATCATCAAGAGATCAATAGATGAAAAGAAGATCGATCTATTGGATTAATTGGTCTATAGAAACTATCCACCATTATAGTGATCTTTATTTGAAGGATAAGAAACACAGCAGTGATAGAACAAGTAATATCAATTATCAACACATCAAACAGTCCGTGATAGAACAAGTGATACCAATACACAGTCCGTGATAACTCAGTGCTTGGCATATAGGAATAAATAATAGTTTGTGATTATTGTCAACTTGGAGTAAGTTGATAACCTACAGCACTTGGTGAACACAACAGTTCATAATTAGCATCAACCTGTAGGAGGTCGATAATATACTGCAATTCATCATTACTAAAGATCGTGGCTATATATATATATAAAAAAATCCTGAAGATCATTTATATATTGTGACAAATTGAATTCATACCTTACATAGGTTGAATTAACATCAAACTGAGATCAAAGTTAAATAAAATTTAAAATTCCCTGCTCCTTTAAATCTGATCAAAATTCAACATGTCATCGGGGGGGGTACTCATTTATTCACCTTAGTGGGAATGGCCTCATTGAGCTCTCAACCAAGGATAAGGACACACACAGTTATCCTCTTTAAAAGTTAGGAACAGGGACACACTATGTCTGCAACAAGAAATAGTGGGAATGGTCTCACCATGCTTCTTCACATGAATGGGGACACATTTAGGTGTTCATCGTTTAAATTTGTGACTAGTGACACACAACTGTCCAAAACACCTTGTTACTAGGGTCACACATTAGCAGCCATAGGTAATCAGTCAGGCTGGGCCTTCCTGATCTTTATTACTTCTAGTTCTGTGTATAGGGATGAAGTCAACTATTTACAATAGCTGTGGCATGGGCCTCCACTTGACTCATATGTTACTCTTATGTTGGTCTGGGCTTTACTAAAAGTAAAAACCTTCTCTTTTGTTTAGCAATAGTACATACTTAATTATTACCGTCTTCATCTTTATAATCATTTTCACTTTGGATTGCTAGTAAGACATTGAACTTGTCTGTGAGCTAGCAGTGAACTCAAGATTAGGAATTATCATCCAACCTTTTGTGGTCCTCCAATTGCCTGCAATCTTCGCAGTACCTCAGCAGACTCATCCAATTGGTCTTGTGGATCACAAAATGTGGCTTTGATGGCTTGTACAGGATCTCCAGTGTTACAAGCCCGAGTTTTTTTGGAATCTATTTTTGCCTTGAAATTTTGCTTCCCTCTCTCTATCAAAAGACTTGTAGTATGTTTGTTACCATTGATAGATAGCACATCCTCAAAAATACAACATATGAGTTGAGAAGAGGGCCAAACATTCAATGATATTTTTTATAGAAAAATAATTGAATCTCACTTTTCATGAGAGCTGGAGCACAATCCTTTTGCCAAATGATTTACATTATATGTTGACACATACTGCCAAAGTTCCATCAAAGCCTTCCCTTCAGATAAAAAGATGAATTATACACACCTTTTTGGCAAGATTTTCATTCTAAACTACACTATGGTAGTACAAAAACAATTAAATCAGTTATATCATAAAGCGCTGAAGTGCAACTGTTTTAGGCAGTGTTGACAATAATATTTAACACAAACTGACAAAGTTTCAGCTAAAATCAATCGCCAGATCAACAGATATGTAATTAATAGTGTTCCTTTTGGCAGATCACAAAAAAACTAAATAATCTGTGAAAGTTGAAGCTAAATGCTTCGACAATATGTGTGAAAATGTTGTTTTTTTCATCGCAGTAAAGCTTTGTTAGAAAACTCAATCTGAATTGGAAGATTTGGAACTGTTTCTGTTTATCCAGGCGAGCTGAGAAATAGTTAAACACACTATTTAATATATTATAATTTCCATTTGTATTGTTTTAAATGAAAAGAAGAATTTTTGCCCTAAATTTTCATGAACTAAACTATATAGAAACTTTATAGAACCATTTTTATATTCTTTGGTTAATGTTGGGTGTCTCTAATTCTTTGATGACTCTGTGCACTTTTGGAGTTGATTGCCCTCTTTCTCCTAATATTCAACTGCTGTACTAATTTTCCTCAAGAGCCCTTCTCATATCCATGCTTGCCATGAGGATATGTGATGCCATGATGGTGCCCAACTGTAATGGTATCTCTGTGGCCTGCCCCCTCACATTGGATAATGGGAATGACTGGTTTGCCACTGTGGTTTCACAGGTTATACCATATGCAAGCTAATAACTCTCTCTTATCCGGAATTTGATTTCCATGCCCCCAGATTTTTATTTAGATTTGGAAAGCCTCCAAATATTTCACCATTGTATTGGCACAAGGATCTTGCCGCTTGTGACTGCAAATCCTATACATTAGCAATCTTTGAAGCTCCTTCCAGTTATCCAAATAACAAGACAATGTTGCTTTTCTTCTTTCAATGCTCTCCTCGATTTCTTGCTTTGATTCCATTTTGAATTTCTGCAATAAAAAGCAATCTAGCAATATCTTTTGTTCAATATTGAGCAATACTTATACAAATCTCATCACCTTATTTAGTAGGAAAAAACCTTAATATTATTTCAGCCCATTGCTATTCTGTGCGGGTGTTGTTACAACCTTACAATCATGCAACAAAAACAATAGGTAACTAACTATGTCTTAATCAGCAAGTATACTAAACTATGTTACTGGTTCATTAGTGTATATGGCTGGATTCGGGTCCAGTTTGAACCCAGTTTGGATCTAGAACTTGTTGATTCCCCAACTTGTATTCCAGTAACTCCTAAAGACAAATCTGATCTTATGCTCAAAGCTGTTGGAAGGTAGGCCAAAGAATAGGAAACGCTTTCACTTATGTTCCCCTCTACACTTGATGCTTTGCAAACCTAGATGGGTTTCCCTTTCAGACACTGACTGGAAATATGGGACAGATCTATAACCCAGTGCCTAACAGATTAGCTCTCATACACTTTTGACAAGGATTTGTAAATTATGTCTTCGAACATGAAAGTTTATTGTAATCACTCTGATTTAGATATGAGGATTCAAACGATAACATGAAATAAATAAAAAGGTGGTTTAACATTTATTGTTCGGAGATCACTTTTGGTGCTATGGGGGAACAAAACTGATCGGTGCCTATTCAAGGTTACCAAGTCATTACGACATAAATATTCATTTCTCGAGACATCAATGTACTTCAATGGCCACTTTGGAACAATTTATAACAATTCGACCTGCAAAAGGCTAACTATGAGATCCTACTCCAAAATCCATTTTGTGATAGCAATAATTTATTGTTTCCAATGAAAGAAATTGCAGCGCTCCTTGAGCAAAGACTGGCAGTGAAAACAATACAGATGCAGCAAGTATGCATTGGTGGACCTTAAAATTCTTGATTATTCCTCCAAAAATTATTATATCAACAAACTAGAGACGATACACATTGATATCATGTATTCATATATGCTCCAAATTGAAGTATGCAGTAGCATTACAGAAAATTGCATAAACACGGACTCTTATTACCTGGAAATAAACACAAAACAATTTTATCTTGCCCCAAGATCCTCTTAGACGCCTCAGAAATTTTCCAACACCTACAAAATGATCTTGATTCCTCTTTTAAAGGCAAGAACAACGCCTTGGATCCAATGAAAGAGAACATGCCTTGGATCCAATGAACACCAACTTTGCATAGAAGTTCATGTGACAATTGGGAGTCATCAGCATCAAGACTTGCCACAATTCATTCCTACAGTCGAACTAGATGTATTCATGACTACATATTCTCATGCAACTAGAAATTTCCTTTGATGGCACGAAAACTACATATGCCCCAATTCAATCGGTTATCAAATACACGTTTTTGAAGTTATGTGGAAACTTGTGGTAGGTTGGGATCTTGGTGGAAGTTTTGGGGTGAAGTGGATATTGTAGAAATTTAGGGGTAAACTGGATGTTGCGAGGATTTTGGGGTGAAGTGGATATTGCAGGGATTTTGGGGCAAAGTGGATATTGTGGGGATTCTACGGTAAAATGGATACATCCCTAATAGGTTTGTAATTCCATAGAGGAATCTTGGCCGAAAAAATAAAGGGAGAAAGATATGGTGGAGTTTTGGGGGTTTGAAGGATGTATCTGAAAGATCCCTGATGGATCTCTTTTGCTGATCTGCTGTAATTTTTATTATTTTAAATTGATTTTTCCCGTTTATTAATATTTTCTTTCAGAAATAGACAGAAGTTGCAGAAGGGTTGGATTCTTTTTGTGTTTTGATGATTTTTCAACAAGTAATAAATGAAGCACAAGTACATGAACAAAGTACTGAAAATGAAGTTCATATACAGCCAAAACAAATTCGATTCAAGGCAGATTTCTGAATATAAAATCAAATATTTGACCAGATGAAGATTTCCAATAATTTTAGGAAGATTACAATCAGGAATGAACCCAACCTAGATGTTGAAAGAGTAATATAACCAGGAATGAAGCTGCGGCAAGATTCCAGCCCTCCAAGTGTTGCACGTGGGAAGGAAAGTGGCTGCCAAGTACAGCCGTACGGCTGCCAAGTACACCCAACTAGATAGAAACCCCACGCTGAACTCTATCAGAATCACTGAAACCTCCAGAAAGTGTGTCGTACAATCTCCAAGATGCTAATAACTGCAAGCAAATCCAAACCACTGTATTGGGGGCTACGTCCCAAATAGGCAAGGCATTGGGGTTGGCGTCCCAGATGCTGAAAAGCTCTTCCAGAGCCAAAATCTCAAATCCAAGATGTAAAATGTGTAGAAGATACCCAAGAATTAGGTCTCTACTTCCTTATAACACCTTCCCACTTAGCTCGAACCCTAAAAGTGACTCAATGTGGCGTTTAGGGTTAAAATGTTATATTTCTCATTTAAAGTTGCCAAGTGCATAGAAAACGACCTTTTTTCAAATATAAAGAAATCCGTTCACCGAAAGGATCTGAGTCAAGAGAGAAATATTTAGAAAAGTCCAAGACCTTTCCAACGAGCTATTACACCAAGGGATACGCATCCAGATGAGGCCAAAAACCCCTTATTACTCCAAAATGGCTATAAACATAGCCTTATTTAAATAATAAACGCTAACTTAGGAAATATTAAAAATATAACCCAAATAGCTGCAAAATGCTCAAATGAAACCACAAACCAGAAAGTCAACCTGCCACCTATCTATGACTGAAGTCGGAAATCAAGGATCCATTGGCAATCTCATCCCTAAAATCTAGGGATGCTCCTAGAAACTAGGAAACAAACCCAAATCCTCTGAAACTGAACCCAAGGAATAATCTCAAGGAGACCCAACCTTGGGTATGGTCATAACCTCCTAAATAGTAGGGATATCCTCCATAAACGTAGGAACTGCCTCCTAAAAATAAGGAACTGCTCCAAACTGATCAACTACTGCCAGAACACCACGTCCCAAACACTGTATAACCACACTGAGTCTCTATCCATCATTGTCAGTCTACAAGACCCCATAATAAGCTGACTCACATGTCTCTGCTAGACAGAGCTAAAGAGGGGACATGACAGTATCCCTAATGGGGTTGGAATTTCGTAGAGTTGGTATTGGGGGAAAAAATAAAGGGAGAAGGATATGGTGGACATTTAGGGGTTTGAAGGATATATCCTTGATGGGCTTGAAATTCTGCAAAGGAAGTCTTGTCGGAAATATTGAAGGGAGAAGGATGTGGCAGAGGTTTAGGGACTTGTATGATACATCCTAAATAGGTTGGAAATTCTACAAAAGGTAAATTTGGCTGAATTTGAAAGCAAGAAGGAATGAGGCAGAAGTTTGATGGATTATATGATACATCTTGGATAGGCTCTAAGTTTTGCAAAACCTAAAATCCTAAAAGGGGAAACTTCCACAAAGCAATAACTTATTCAATTTTAGCCCAATCTCCTTCTAACTTGAAATGGAGATTCCCTATTGAGCATTCTATTAAATGGGATCCTTGGGAACTCTTAGACAAATTTTTGGCCTTTCAACTTGGTACTTAGGCTGAAATGGGGTATGAAAACTTGCAATACCTAATGGAATCAGCATGTAAGGGGATTTGACCATGGTGTGGTCAAATGAGTGGGTTCATCCAAGACAAAGTTGGGACGAATGTGACAAAAACCAGAAGAACTCTGTAATGTCCCCAAGTTTAACCTTACATCGTTAATACTTCTTCAATTTTGTGAAGTCTCTAAAAGAGACAAAATTGCAAAATGAATCAAGAGATCTTTATTGGAAGACATTAAACTTATTTATGTAGGGCAGCTATGAGTATCATACCCAAGCAAGACTTCATTAAGAAGTGATTAATGTATTGAAGACATCAATGAGTAACAAATGATAAATGAATGGTTTGGTGACTGTGCATGAAGACAATGGATAATGAATGACCAAGATTATTAAATGAGTGATGGATTAGAGTATGAGAAGCAGTTCGATAATACAATAAGGCAGAAGTGGAGAATAATAAAGCAGCGATTCCTCAAAGAGAATATGATAGTCATCTATATAAAGATAGTCTATTACATAGTTTTAATATTCGGACTGGCCACGGACTCGGCAAACCAAAAATTGGACTTGAACTCGTGAAAGACTCGCGAAAGGACTCGGCAAAAAAACAACCATAGTTTTACAAAAAAAACATAAAAAAATTAATGCATTTAGAGAACATAAGAGCCATAATTGAAACATTACACATGTCATACGATATCCAAACACTCAATATTTGAAATTTCATCATTCATACTCATAGTTTCAAACTCCAAAATGTATCATAGCAGCACAAGTTTATAAATGTTTACAAAATTACATATAATGATATGTTCAAATGTGAAAAACAACAATGAACAAACTAAAGAGAAGACTACATCTTCCTCTTTGTACTTCTCCTAATATAGCTCAATTTTTCAGGCCTTGAGCTAGAAGTAGTAGCAGTAGGTGTTGAGGTATCTAAATGGTGAGATGATTCTTCTGCTAAATCAAAGTCCTCATCTTCATCCTCCTCCATTTCATCCAATCTTGCTCCTTCTGCTTCTTGTGCTACTTCTCTCTCTATTTCTGCAAGTTCTTCTTTGGTAAGGAGGACATCATCACCATCATTTTGTTCATTCACGGTCCAATCACCATATGGATCAATTTCATCCAAGTCAATGGCCTCATGTGAAACACCCTCCACCTTTGTAGGTCGAAGGCGAAGGTTGTACCGGACGAAGACAAGATCATTGAGCCACTTTTATGTCAATCTATATCTCTTCTTTGTGTGAATGCTCTCAAATACACTCCAATTTCGTTCACACCCAAAAGCACTGCATGGCTGAGACAAAACACGAACGGCTATCTTTTGAAGATTAGGCGTGCCAGCACCATAATTCTCCCACCATAAATCTACAAAAAACATTTCAGAAATATTAGAATTGAGAAAAAAATGTAACAATCAACTTTGTAGTTTTTTTCTTGCAGTGTTGAACTAAGTTACTAAAGTTTATACCTGGTTGTTGTTTTCCTCTCCTATCAATTACTAGTTGTGAAGAGAAGAGTTTACGCTCTACACTTGTAGATCTTGAACAATGAACATTTCCAAATTCATAAATAGATAAAGTGTCATTCTCAAATTCAATAATGAAAATTTCCAAATTCATAAATAAAGATAGAGCAATTGCAAATATCAAATCTCACCTCCAACTCATCAAGAACCTTGTCTCTCAACTTAGGATCAGGTGCCATCCTATGAATGCATGCAATAACACCTGCCATGACCTCCTCATCAACCCTAAATGAATCAGAGAAGTAGAATTTCTGGTTCAAGAAGTAGGCGAAGACATGTATCAGTTGGTGGAGTTGGTTTGTCCACCTACGGTCAATGATGTGCCAAAGGATTTCACATTTTCTTGTATTTCCACGATAGTAATGTGAAATGGCCTCTTTGGCCCTATCCATGGCCTCATAAATGAAACCCATTGGCATAACCTCTCCATCCACCATACGAAGAACCCTTACCAAAGGTTCTGTCACCTAAAAAAATGAAAACAAATTTTAAATTAGTACAAAATTAACCCCTAAAAAATAAAATCAGCAAATTGATTATCTTGTATAAAGTTTATGTTTATGTTTGTTACTTACCGTAGTCAACTCCTCTCCACTTTTGCTGAACCCTTCATAAAAACAATGCTTACAATCTTCTCTGCTTCAGGTCTTTTGGAGTATGCAAACCCCAACCAAGCATCAGACACAAACGTTTTCTTAAGATGAGGAATGGCACCAAGAATGCTCTAGAAAGTGATGAAGTGGCTAGCAAATCGTGTCACTCCAGGTCGCACAGGGTCCTTGCCATTTGTGTGTTTTCTCATCAAAGCAAGGACCCAAGTATGGCTGTAGATGAATTTGGTGACACTTCTTGCATCTTCAACCACCTTTTTCACCCATCCAATCTTCCCAATGTCCTCTAGCAACAAGTCCAAGCAATGTGCAACACAAGGACTCCATGTAATCGTAGGATGCCTCTCCACAAGTATTCTACCTGCAGATACATATGTAGTTGCGTTGTTCATGATAATTTGGACAACATTCTTAAGTCCAACTTCCTGAATCACCCCATCCAATAGATTACACAAAGTCTTTGCATTTTTAATTTCATTTGAGGCATCTAAAGACTTTAGGAATACCATTGAACCATTTGAAGCCACCAAGAAGTTGAGAAGAGTTCTATTCCGTCCATCCGTCCATCCATCTGATAAAATGCTGCATCCTTTTCTCCTCCAATATCTTTTCTAATCATCAACCACAACTTGTGTATTTCTTACAGCTTGCTCTAGCAATGGCCCACTGAAGTATGACCTATTGGGGCCTTAAACCCCTTACCCGCAACTGTTAATGCATTAATAAAACCTTCCCAATACACATTGTTTGCTACATTGAAAGGTATATTATTGTAAATCCTAAAGTTCGATGTTGCTATCCTTGCTTGTTCATGCTTCTCTCTATTCCATCCCGTACCTTCAAGTGAAGGTTGTGCACCTGGAACATTGCGTGGTACAAAAAATTAGGGTTTGATCTAACATGAGTGTCACTAGTCTCACCCTCATTGTCACCAAAAGATGAAAATGATTGACATAAATTTGGGCTTCCACGACCACGAGTGTGACCAATGAGACCCGCAGTGGACAATGTGGGATTCATTGCAGCTGCTATGGCTTCTTTTGTTTTTTGCCTTTCTTCCTTTTGCATATTATGCTCAACAAGAAGGGCCTTCATCTCTCTAATAATCTCTGGAGTTAATTTGGGGCATATATCCACACCATATCCAGGCATTTGTGCAAGGTGGTATTTTAATCTATTGATTCCACCAGTCATCGATTTCGTACATTCGGTGCAAGTGACCTCCCCCTTTTTGTTTCCTGGAATCCCATACTTCCATGCTTTGTCTTTTTGTGTTTTTGGCTTTGGGGTTGCCCTTGGAGTTGGAGTTGGAGTTGAACTTGCCGTTGCTGTTTTAACATGAAAAAAAATAAAAATTAGTAGGGTTTTATGGAAAATCAACAAAAAAAATGATAATGAATCATTTAGATAAAATAGCATTCAAAAACAAGAAAAAAATGTAAGTTAGAAAGGGAAATAGAATTTTTTTTGGTAGCATATCCCCTTGTTTTTCAAGATTTTTTGGATTTTCAAAACATGGAAATGAAAAAAAAAGAGAGGAAAAATACTTACCTAGATCTCTTTTGCTGATTTAATCTTGTTTCCTCTCCTCCTTCAAACACTACAAACCTGTTTTAACCAAGAAACAAACCCAAATGAATGAAAAAGTAAAAAAAAAACACTTTATTGCTAGGCGTGTTTTCTAGGTCACGCGAGTCCAGTCAAAAGACTCGTGAGTCCGAGTGGAAGACTCACGCGAGTCCATGGGAAAGACTTACGCGAGTCCATGGGAAAGACTCGTGAGTCCTTGGGAAGGACTCGCTAGGGCTCGGCTCGCGGGTCCTTGGCGAGTCGACTCGGCCTGCCAAGGGACTCGCGAGTCCGTGGCGAGTCCACAAGTTTTAATACTATGGTCTATTACATATTGCAGCAGCACTTGAATTGGTTACATAACAAGCTTAACATCGATAAAACAGAAGTAACCATAATGTTATGTGATCCGTTAAGCCCATTAAGATTAGCCACAACTGCTGACCAAGAAGGATCAGATATCGCATTTCATTACCCATCAAGGTGCTGTCAAGAATAGACTCACGAACAGCGATCAACAAGTCAGCGTTCAAACTAATTGAGTATCGCTAAGGAAGGTGTTTACCGAATGTATATTTCAAACTGATAGAACAGAGACTGTCGACAAGCAACAAACAATGTCACCGGGTGGAGAGGAAACATGATGGCCTTGATCAGATCGTTCATACGGGAAGATACGACTTTATGTCAAAACCAGACATATTATCCATGCACCATAATAATAGTCAGTAACGGTTGAAGGAGATATAGGGTAAGATATGTTATACCAATCACTTAGTAAACATCAACTATTAATTATTAAGAATATTGAGAAGGGTTGACTAATTGATGATTAGTCATAACTTATGGTAATGACAGTAAATTGGTAGGTGATCAAACAAGGAAGGGTGGCAACGATTACTATATTAAACTAACCAATTGTTATGAAAGGATGTGATTTTGCTCAAGGTGAGGCATCATTATGAAGAAACGTATCTCTAGAAGGCAACTCTTCCATCATATATACAGAGTTTGAACTCATTCAAATAGCATCGATTTGGTATTTGTTTTCTATTTGTATCCTCAATGGATCTGCTCTCTTGAGCATTATTTGCCATTGGCATTAAAGGCTGCATGTTAAAAAGGATTTACAACAGAAATAGCACCAGGATACTGCATACTTTCCAAGCACAGACCTGAAACAGCAGTCGACCTTCTTCATTAAAGAATCAAATAAGATTATCAGCATAAGTCCATTGTCAAATCAGACATAGCTGGCATAGCTTTATTCATTATTGCTATCATTCCAAGAAGGAGATTCGAAGCATATACATACAATTGTCCTATCAGAAAGAGCGGAAATTCCTCTCTATGTCTGCAGATTGAAACATCTCATTCACAGCATATCTTACAGAGTCATATCAGAAATAGAAATTGATATTTGGTGAACAACTTTACTTGGTTTTCATCGCAACTATTTGACAAAGTAAGAAGTGGGAATTGGGTAATTGTTCCGGCTTTCCTAGTTGACCAGAAGAGGGACATTACAAACTCACAGCTAATCCACCCAGAAAAATGTCTTATTTAAATTTATTTATTTATTTTTGATATTTTTAGACTGGCTTTACATCTATTGATGACTTGAGCATAGACACTGAATTTGGGCAATGTGAGGAGATGGATTGGCAGCTGATGCTTTTTCTGTCAATGTTGGGGAACTACAACATAGACCTCAATATGCATAGATCATATTTGGCTATTTGCCCTATGCTCTGCCAACTCACCTCTGCATGGTAGATGCCCTTTTTAGTCGAACTGCTATCTTAGCTATTAACCATATGTTTACATATTTGAACACACCCACTAACCTATGATATTATAATTCCTAATACAAGGCTCTTTTGAATTTGCAAGGGTACCTAATAGAATAAATTTGATGCAGCTGAACAAGAGCTGGGGATAAAAGCTGACCAATATCTTTTGATAAAAATATAATTATGTATGTGTATGCAAAATGCCCAGTTTGACATGTTTCTGGCTTGATTGCCTTGTTTGGGCAGCATGTTGATCATAGTTAATTGTTGAAACCTGAACTTGGTGCAAGGTTGTTCTTTACTCTTGTAGTATATGTATTGGCCAATGTATATCTGTGTCTGGCTTGTAAGATAAGCATGATTTAATGCACAAAATGAAAGAAAAAGCAGAATCAAGAGTCTTTAGAAGCATGCATTTTGAGTCATAAGATGGTAACTTAGTCTGTTTATTTGGGTGTGGTCATTATTCAAGATATGGAAATCTACTTAAGACAGCTACTAAATACAAATTCAATTTTGGCACCTTCAAAACATAGGTGCAAATATGGAGGAAAATAAAAGAGTATCAACAAGTGTCAATCTGCTAAATCATGAGAAAGATACAACTTATGGTCATTTTTTATTTTCAGAAGTGGGATTTTCATTCATGTTACTAGATTCTTGGACTTGAGGTTTATTTGAATTTTTTTTTGTAAACGATTGCTTTTGCCATATGGCCAGGGTGTGAAGCATGATACATTTAATCGATTACTTTTCCTTGGTTGCTCATTGATGGGAAAAGTTTTCCTTATGCCAAAATTTGATTGAATAAATGTGAACTTTTCAAATTCAACTTCAGTGGATGTTGGCATTGAGGGTAAAATGACATTCTGCATGTTATGCTTTTTCACTTTACAGATTGGAAAGCTCGGGCAGATGTGGTTAAGTTATTGGAGAATCTAAAGAAAGATATAATGTTGATTGTCGTCAGCCATGATTTGAAGTAATAGACTTTGATCCCCTACTTGTAGCTCAAGGAACATTTAAAATCATAACTGGAATTGTATATTTTATAAGTTTGTTGGCTCATGAAAATTATTTATTTTCATCAGATGTTATTCAATTGGTTACCTAAACTTATTATGAATGAAAATAGCAGCAAGGGTATGAAATGTTGAATTTTCTAGCTCAGATAGGAACTTCCACATAAGTTCAAAGTGGAAATATTATAAGTGGTCTGAATTATTATATTTTGCATTTCACTTTTGGTAAAAAGTGAGCATTTTCTTTGGCTAATTATGTCTAATAAAGTGTAGATATACATTACGAATTTGGACTTATCTTTGAACTTAAATATCTTATAAGAGATAAGGAGGTTTTTGATTAAATTTTTGGTAAATAGTATAAATATATTTGCAAGATAGAAGAATTATTTAGTGATAAATTCTGTGATGCTGCTTGAAGAATAGCTTGTAGAGGTTTCGGTGTAAGTGTTTCAAAGGAATGAAAAGCTGATTTGAAGGTGTAATTATTTGTCTATTTGTTTTATATTTCTCAAAATTTGAAGTTTTAGCTATTGTGTGATTGATGCAATGTTTGGAAAATTTAATTTTTTTTTTTAAATAATTTATTGTTTGAGTTATAAAATGAGACAACATTAGGACAGCAACTACTTGCGGTTGAAACTCTTCATGGCTTAAAACATCCTATTGGGATCATGTACGAAATTTGCAGGGGTTGCATGGGATTTTTAAAAGAAGGAAATTGTAATTTTTGAAAGAATTGCATGGGTTTATTTCACAAAATCATAAGTTGTTTTTGCACACATAGGGGGTGGATTTTTTCTAGTAAAATTGCGCCATATCTCAAGGTTAAATCATACCTATGTTTGCAAGGTTTTAGACCATGGTTATGGCAAAAAAAAATTAAATTAGAAAGAAAATGAAATTTTGATTGTTTTTAGGGAAATTGCATAGGGTTTCTAGATGTAATCACACTAAATTATTAAAGGAAAATTGTAGGACTTTTTTGTTGTAAAATTCGTGTTATATTTCTTTTGAAAATATTATTGTTTTTTTGTTGCCTACAGCTATGTCACATAAAACCAGATGGCTAGGTTTTGTATAATGACAACTAGGCTTTTTTGTAGTGGCAACTAGGGTTTCTAAACCAGCTATTACTAGAGTTTTCAAACTAGCAACGATGAGATATTTTTCTTTTAAAAATATTTTTAGCAGTTTATTTTTCTAGACATGAGATTTATGTGAAAGAATTTTTTTGAATGGCATTGGCTAGCCTCATATTTGAGGATAGGTTGGAAGGTGCATAAAATTTCCTGCCTTGTGTTGACGTGTCTAAAGTCGTGGAACTATGACTTCATCCGGCCAACGCAGAATAGAATGCTAAGTATCCTATCCTCTCTTGAGATAAGGAAATCCCTAATGCTGTTTTAAATTGATCAATGGGGATGACCTCAATGTTTCAGTTGTCAGGTCTTGACTGATTTCTTGAATCTGATTGGGCATTGCGGGTGGTCCCAATTGCAGGAGTGGTCCCGCAATATTATGGCCTAAACCCTTACAGATCTCCATGGCCTTAGCATATGCCTCTGTTAATGTAGTTGGTGCAGGTTGGGATTGTCGGACAAACATTGCCGTTAGATAATCCAGAGCTGAATAATAAATCTCCCTTGCCGCACTGGCTGGGGCATTGTGTTCTCCACTTCCCGCTGGAATATGTTGGCTGCAACCTGAAATTTGTCGCATTGTAACTCTGAGTGCTGGTTAATGTTGTGCAACCTACACCAGTTAGAAAGTGCTGCCTCTGCCAAAAATACCCTATCAGTTGGCCTGCTTTCTGATGCTGGCGGATTGTCAAGTGGGGTCGGCACTCCTCCGTTGCTGGGACGGGTGTTCCATGTCCTCGTGGGTCTTTGATACCCTTAGTTTTGGTATTGACCCTGGTGCTGACCCTGTTGCTGGTTCCTCTGATTACTATGCAATTGATTATTCTGGTTTCGCAGATAAGTGACTTCAGAGGAAAGCTTCTTCATTTGGTCAGTCAGCTCCTGCATTTCATCCTTCTCCTCTTGGGTTCTCGATGACTCAGTGGTATTTTGCAGATATATGGGCTGTTTAGGAGGGATTTGGGATATAGGTGGTCCTAGATGAAGTACCAACTGATTGGTAGACTGCTGAGGCTGATATGTCGGTTGCGGAATCGGGTTCAAAATGGGCGTTTGGTGAGCCAAAGCCTGGCTGATTTCTTGAACTTGGCTGGACGCAGCAGGGGGTCCTAATTGCATCAAGGGCCCGACAATGTTTTGGCCTAGTCCCTTACTGATTTCCATAGCCTTGGCATAGGCTTCAGTCAATGTGGTTGGTGCGGGGTGTGACTGTCGGACAAACATAGCTGTTAGGTAATCCAGAGCTGAGTAGTAGATTTCCCTTGCCGAAGCGTCACTTACCACATAAGGATCTTGCAATCGGGTGAAGGCCTTATGGAACCTGTTGTTGAAGGAACTGATAGGCTCATGTCCCCGTCTCTTGACTTCTACAAATTGCCTGTATAGTTCCGTAGGGGTTATAGGGATACCATACTTTCCCGTGAAAGCTGTTTTCAGCTTCTCCCAAGAGTCGATAGAGGATACTAGCAAATGGATAAACCAGTAAAATGCGTCTTCCCCTAATGAATAAGGGAAAAGCCTACATGCAACATCGGCATACTCAATTTGTCTATTGCGTAACGCATCTTCAAATATTTTGATATGCTCTTCCGCTGTCCTATTCGGGTCATTTGGATGAAAAATGGAACAGAACCTGTCCAGGCTCTTGGGCATATCATGGTAAGCTGCGAAAATTAGTGGCGACGGATTATCTACCAACCATGTGGCACCATTTGGAGCAAGTGGATTGTGCGCCATTTGTGGCTGATTTTTCTATGTTGCAATAGAAACTGGAGCTGCAACTGTTGGAGCTGCAAAAACTGAACTTGCTGGAGCAGCAAACTGCTGATTTGCAGAGCTGGACTCATTGGGATCTGAAGTCCGGCGATAACTCTTGTGTCTGTAGAACTGAAAACCAGCGAATCTTTCCCGCTCTGGGCTTGATTTTTGGATTCTTTCGAATCTCTCTCGAGAGAAAGATCCAATTCGTTCCAGCGTGAGTTATCTTTGAAGTCAATTTTGTGGATTCGGTGCGAAAGCTAGATTAGCCTCTTCCTGATCTCTCTGATTCTGTTCGTTAATACTGTCAGCAATCTCTTGTTCTTCTTCAAGGATCACACACATTTGGGACCAATCCGGATAATTCCTTTTTACTGACCAAGCCAAGCTATATAATTCTGTAATAAGGTTTTCTTGCTTGTCGCTGAAATCCAAATCTGGCTGTATCACTGGTTGAGGGTCTCTTTCTGGCTGAGGAGGATTAATGGGCAGACCCATTATTAACCATATTAGTGGACGGGAAAGAAAACAGTCGGATTTCCTTAAGAACTTGCTTGCGAAGGGCAGCAATCCGTTGCCTTTCTAGATTTTCCTTGATCACAGCCTCTATCGTCAAACCCCTCTGCTCTTCCTGGTTGATAGTGCGACTTACTCGTCTAAAGAGGGGATGATCTTCCTCTGACTTCCAAGCTAGGGATCGTAACTGATCCGCAATATATGACTGGTTTAGTCCCTGATCTGGTTGTTCAAGGGGAAGGTTAAGTGGGAATTCATGCAGCAACACCATACTGCATCCCGAGCTGCCTTCCTAGTATTGTTTCTGTTGTGCGTGAAAGAGGGTAAAAGCTAATTCTGTTACTCTTCACCAATGCAGGCTGATGCGATCTTGATTTAGCTGCTTTAAAATAGGCCCTCCTTCTAGTGCCAATTCTGTTGACGAGTCTGGAATCGCATTACTGCAAACTCCATATGGTCAACGCATAATAGAATAGCCAACTGATTATCCTACTCTCTCTTGAGATAAGGAAGTCTCTAATGCTGTTTTCTAAGTTTGATCAAAGGGGACTACCTCAAGGTTTCTTTTGTCAGGTCTTGACTGCGGGATTTTTCAGTGGCTTGATGTGTTTTTGCTGGAAACACAAGGGGGACTTACGTTTAATTGGCAATTTATGGACAAGTTCCCTGGAACTTTTAAGATCTTTCTATCGGATGATATCGGTTAATTTCATACTGTTTTGATAGGACTGCAGATCTTCTGAATAAAAAAAAGGAAAAAGGAGGGAAAGGTAGAGAGGGAGAGAAAGACATGAACTGTAAATTCTAACTAAGGCAGCAAATTCAGTCAAGCAGACAGACACCTCCAGGGAACTAGATTAAACATCACCAGCTATTTAGACACAATGTTTGCATAAATCCAGTGCAATCTTCAAAGGAGAAACTAGATTTTCATATTATCAAGTACGATATTAGAACTTCTACATTCATAGTATGTATTTGATAACCGAACTAAGCAGGAAAGGGTCCAGATTAACCATGCAGAAAGAAAAGCAGTCAGCCGTTCTCTAATGGTATGGACTGTAAGGATTCTATCAGATGCTTGATTTGAAAAATGCTATGTAAAATAAATAGACATAACTGAAAGCTTTCTAAATTAAGTGAAGAAGGAGACCATGCACTCACAAGGAAACTTGAAAACAGTCTTAATTCATTGCATTAATTCCTGTAAATTTCTCTAGAGCTTTCGCAACAATCCAAGAACTTCTTACAAAAAAGAGGGAAAACCAGTCCCTTAAATAGGCTTCAAAAAGGATGAATGGCCTAGATTTAATCTAAACAAGTGGCCCAGATTCATCCATAAAGCATGGCTGCCCATACCCATAAATTGTCAAGATATAGCCCTCATGAATCTAACTAATGGTAAATCGGTTATTATCTGGAGAGTGATATATTAACAGAGCATACAGTTTGGAAATTAAACATAAACAAACTAATTGTTATGAACGATTGCCTCCGTAGGGACATGTCCATATGTGGCCACTGCCACGTATGGACATGTCCCTACGTAGGCAACCTTTCCTCTTGTATTTAAACCGGATTCAATGATGGAGACGATCAATAACTCACGACAATCAGTCTTCCAGAATCGCTGTCATTATTCTTCGATCCATATTTCACAACATGGTATCAGAGCCAGCATATTAAGAGAATAAATTAGACAACCATATTACTCATAAGCATTTATCGGAAGTAAATAACAAATCAACGCAGAGGCTATATACGCAGAGGATATATCCGACTAAGAAAATATTCAAAATGTCAAGTAATATGAGAGTGGAAGATAGACTCGAAGGAGCCTCCAACTTCGTTTCCTGGAAGATACGAATCATTGCCATTCTTGAAGAACTAGAATTAGAGTCTTACATAGAAGAAAATCTAGACACACCAAATGATGAACCAGAGAAATCTACCTGGAAAAGGTGTAATAATAAAGCAAAGAAAATAATTATTGACTCAGTCAAAGATCATATTCTTCCATCTATAGCCAGACTGCCTAAAGTATATGAAGTATTTAAAACCATTAAAAATACATATGAAGTTAACAATGCGAGCAGAATGTTAACCTTGAAACAACAACTTTTAAACATAAAGATGAATAAAGATGATACAATATCTACATACTTTTCAAGGATATTTGAAGTAAAAGATCAATTACAAACTATTGGAAATGAGGTAGATGATCAAGAAATCTCTCTCATAGCCCTAAGAGGATTACCAATTTCATGGGAATCCTACATTCAATGTATTAGCAGAACACCCCCCTTACCCAAATTTGAACAACTTAAGAATGAGTGCATTCAAGAGGAATCTCGACTAATCTCAAGAGGATTAGGGACAAATAAAGAAGGAGAAATCCAAGCAATTAATACAAATACCTTCAACAAAAAGAAAAAGTTCTCCAAACAGAAGAGAGGAAATAAAAACCATCAGAAAAGAGATATGTCTAAAATTCAGTGTTACAAATGCGACAAATAGGGGCACACTCAGGAGAATTGTCCAGAAAGGAAGAAAACACAAGCTACTCTAGCCGAAGTCAAAGGAGAAAACTCACTTTTCTTCTTAGCCCTATCAAGCGAAATAAATACAAATAAAAACACTTGGATCGTAGGCAGTGGAGCATCAAGGCATATAACTGGATTCAGAAATCAGTTTGAAACACTTAACGGGCACTCAAGTGAAGAGGTTACTATTGGAGATAACTCCACATATCCTGTGAAAGGAATTGGGACCTGTACTATCAAACTAAGAAATGGAGTATCTCTACAATTAAAGGATGTTCTGTTTGTACCTAGAATAAAAAGAAATCTAGTCTCAATCTTAGGCCTAGCTGATCAAGGATATCGGGTTACCTTCAATGAAGATAAAGTTCTACTTTGGCCTAAAAATACAAATATCAAAAATGCCATAACAGTAGGTTCAAGAGATGGTAGCCTATACAAACTATGCAGTGATCAAAAGGAAGCACTAAATCTTGAAGTTTCAAATAATAATGAATTATGGCACAAAAGATTAGGACACCTAAGATATAGTGCTCTATCCAACATAAAGAAGATTACTTAAGGACTGCCCCAACTAAAATCTGAACACACAGGCATTTGCAAAGGATGTGCCTTGGGAAAGAATGTGAAAGTTTCTTTTCCCTCAAGCGAGCACAAATCAAAAGTTATTTTAGAACTAATTCATTCAGACCTATGCGGTCCTATGTCAACACCATCCCTAACTGGATCCTTATACTACATAATCTTTGTTGACGACTACTCTCAAAAAACATGGATATATTTTCTAAAGTGCAAAGACTCAAATGAAGTACTATCTAAGTTCAAAGAATTCAAGGCACTAGTAGAAAACCAGTCAGGGAAGAAAATTAAGGTGTTAAGATCCGACAATGGGGGAGAATATACATCTGACAACTTGAAAGACTTTTGTAATTCTGTTGGGATTAAGAGGGAGTATACTGTACCATATAATCCACAATAGAATGGAGTAGCAGAAAGAAAGAACAGAACCATAATTGAAGCAGCAAAAGCCATGGTGCATGACCAAAACTTACACACTTCATTTTGGGCAGAAGCTTCAAATACAACAGTCTACATTCAAAACAGATGTCCGCACTCAATTCTAGAAAACATAACTCGTGAAGAAGCTTTTATAGGGAACAAACCAGACTTAAGTCATTTAAGGATATTTGGCTGTCCCGTATATATACATGTTCCTAAAGAAAAGAGGACAAAACTAGAACCATCCGGAAAAAGAGGTATCTTCATTGGCTATAGTGAAAATACTAAAGGATATCGCATTTACATTCCAGGAAAAAAATCTGTTGAGATAAGTAGAGATGTAAAGTTTGAAGAAAACACTACACTCAAAGAACCTGAGGATGATAACATTACTAAAGAAGAAGATCACATAATTGAGATTGAGAGGGAGAATATCATAGAAAATTCCAAACCTTCAGACACTGAGAGGGAGGACATCATAAGAGCTTCTGAACCTCTTGTTGATGAAAATATTGAAACACTCAATAACAAGAAAAGACCTCTATGGGCAAGGAAAATGATTGAAGAGAATAATGTAGAACCAAATGAAATTTCCAAAGAAAATAAGAGAACAAGAACTCTAAAATGTTATGTTGCACTTCTAACCGAACTCACAAATTCTGAACCAACAAATGTTAGAGAAGCCTTATCAAAACAGGTTTGGAAAGATGCTATGGTTGAAGAATATCAATCTATACTAAAGAATGATGTTTGGGATAATCTCATTGAGAAATGTAAGCAAGATCTGGCAGCAGAATTCGATATGAAGGATCTAGGGCTTCTACATTATTTTCTGGGATTAGAAGTATGGCAGAAGAAAAACTACATCTTCCTAAATCAAGGAAAGTACACCACAGATATTTTAACTAGATTTGGGATGATGGAGTGTAAGCCATTAGCTACACCAATGGAAACTAATTTGCACAAGCTGAAAATTGAGGCAGAAGATTCAGAACCTACAGATCCCACACTCTACAGACAAATCGTCGGTTCACTCATGTATTTGGTAAATACTCGTCCTGATATCTGCTATGCTACAAATGTATTAAGTCACTTCATGTGTGAACCTAAGAAGATACATCTAATGGTTGCTAAACACATTCTAAGATATTTACGAGGCACAATCGGACTTGGCTTAAAGTATGAAAATGTTGAGATTCAACTTGAAGGATATTCTGATTCTGATTGGGCCAGAAGTACCACTGACCGTAAAAGTACTACAGGGTGTTGCTTCAGTCTTGGTTCTGCTATGATATCTTGGTTTAGCAGAAAACAGTCAGCAGTTGCACAAAGCTCCACCGAAGCAGAATATATGGCAGCCTCCATGGGAGCTCGTGAAGCGGTATGGCTAAGAAAGTTATTATTTGGATTATTTGGAAAAACTCTGAATTCAACAATAATTCACTGTGATAATCAGAGCTGTATCAAGCTCTCAGTAAACCCAGTTTTTCACAATCGATCCAAACATATTGAGATCCCTTATCACTACATAAGAGATATGGTAGATCGAAACATCATAAAACTAGTGTACATCAGTACTGAAGAACAAAATGCTGATATCTTCACCAAGCCACTTGCAAGATTGAAGATAGAATACTTCAGAAGTAAACTTGGTATGACTAGATTATAATTGAGATTATTAGGATGAAATTCCTACCATGTGTAATTTGTTCATGAATAAATAAATAAAATGTATATTGCAATATTCTAACTGTGTTCAAGAAGATGACGATCTTCTTATGTTTAAGGTTACTATTTCAAGGTGACGATCTTGACAATAGTTGACCAAGTGTCAAGATTGACTACATTAAGTTGTTGTCCCGGACTGTGCCGGATATCTTGATCCTAAAGTATGTGATCATCTCATGATTGACTTCTTAAGTGATTGTCCAGGACTGAGCCGGATATCATGATATTGAGTTTATTGTCATGACAAGACTATATTAAATGTTGTCTCGAATTGTGTCAGAAGTCATGACAGAATATGCTCCCAAGAAAATTACTTAGATCCACTCTTGCTAAGAGGGAGTGTTAAGATATAGCCCTCATGAATCTAACTAATGGTAAATCGGTTATTATTTGGAGAGTGATATATTAACAGAGCATACAGTTTGGAAATTAAACATAAACAAACTAATTGTTATGAACGATTGCCTCCGTAGGGACATGTCCATATGTGGCAACTACCACGTATGGACATGTCCCTACGTAGGCGACCTTTCCTCTTGTATTTAAACCGGATTCAATGATGGAGACGATCAATAACTCACGTCAATCAGTCTTCCAGAATCGCTGTCATTATTCTTCGATCCATATTTCACAACATAAATGGGAGGGAAATATCAACAACTACCCCAAAATGGGCAATAACTACCCAAAAAGGGATAATTACAACAATTTGGAACAATCCAAAAAGGTGCATCAAAAAAAGTTTTACATTTGTTGACCAAAAGTCAACTGTCACCTTTTTGGGCAAAAGTGTACTTTTAAGATTTGGAGGGAAAAAAGCACTTTTGAGAAATTACTTTCTCTATTTTGGTCTCACACTCTTTCTCTAGAAACTGATCCTCGCCATGCAAGTATTCCCGCCATAAATCACAACTTGCTGCTCGTTCGTTGCGAACGTATTCTTGGAATTTGATACACAACTGGAAGAGCAGACTGAATGGAGGCATGGGAGGGTGGCGAATTTTGTACTGCATGCCCTCGAGATACTGGTCCACGTGCTTTAAATCGTCCTTCCAGCTGGAGCGATTATGTTCAAAGCATAATATATCTGAATGGAACTGACTAGCAAAACTCAAGTCCTTAGTGGAATAGGAAATCTTATCCATCTCCAACCTTTCTTCCCAGTCCGGCTGGATTGCACTGTCGGACAGGTCATTTATCCATCCTGAAACCATTGATCGGAGGATGGTCTTACCTAGTTCTTGCATTTTCCCCAGAATTACCTCACATGCGTCACTTTCTTTGTCAATAATTTCTTTGGTGTCGCTCTTAATGGTGATGGGCCAATACCACTCCTTGAGAACACTGATGCTATGAGGATCTAGGATGGTAGACAATGTGGGAATTTGCGCATGTGTCCTAAAAAGAGCTCTCATGAGGGGAAGGGTAGAGGCTGCCACTTCGTGCATGTGAAGGGATTCCTTCTTTACCTCTAACAACTTGACTAGAGTGAGCTCTCGATGAAGGGCCATTTCTTTCACCTCCTTAAGGATCTGTTCTCCCCTTTTCTTGATGTCTTGCATCCACTCCTTAACAGCCTTTGCGGTATCCCTAATTCCTTCAAATTCAGTTGTGGTCCTTTGTGCCAACGCTGTCGGGGGCATATGAGATTCGAAGGGGTTGTGTAATGGCCTTAGGAGCTGATCGATGTATTCCTCGGCTTGCTCGGCACGAGCCCGATACATATCCTTTTCCGCTGTGATCTCTTCGAGCTGTCTGAGTATGTTCTGCACTGAATCCTCAAATTCTTCTTTTTCTTGCTCTTTGGTAGCTCATCTGATGGGGACAGTTGTGATGCTATAATCTGCCAGTGTTATCTGATCTGCTAGCTTGTCTACGGGCGGGGTGGCAATATGAAGAGTGCGGTTCTTTTGCTCGTCCTTGGTCACTCTAGAGTACGCCCTTGGTTTCTTCTTCCCTTTGGCTTTTGCTTGATCCATACACGAGAAGATATCCTCTAGATCGATGGGTGTTTTGGTGGCGGCCTTGCGCTGAGATCTAGCAATTAGCCACTCTTGAGGCACTGTCTGGGTTGATGATAGGGTCAAGTCAGCATTCTGCTCTCCCACACTCTCAACCGACTGACCACAAATTCGCAGCTGCCCTGCCACCGGAGGAGTGAAAGAGGTGTGAAGCTCTTTGCTTGCAGCTGAATTCTCCCCTATTTCGCTGAACAACTACCCGACATCTTCATGTGAAGGTTGCTCTTCAGTTCTCTCGAGCTCATGAGTTTCGTCTATCCTTTGTTCTCCCTCGACGGTGGAGTCGTCTTTGGCTGTATTGAGGAGCAGCAACTCGTGACGGCTTTGTTGGGTAGGTTCGTGCACTTTGACCCCTTGGGTGGATGGGATTTCTCCTCCTTCTATTTGGTTACCCAGTTCGGTCAATTCGAGGGCTCTTAGCTTAGTGTCCAGCACTTCAGGCGCAAGAGGATCATTGGCCTCAAATGCATCGATGTCGCTCTGGGAGGGCGGAGTAGGTACGCAATCCAATTCTATAACATCGTCAGACGAACTGGGATCTTTTGAAGATGAAGTGACCTCCGACCTCTTTATAGGAATCTTCTCCCTTCTTGTTCTTTTGGACGTCCGAGTTCCTCTGCAAGCCTTAGCCTTCTTTCTTTTCTCTGGTTTCTCAGTTCTTTCCCGGGGTGCACTAGATGCTCCTTCGTCTTCTGAAGACTGAGAATCGAGACTGCCCATCAAATGGTAAGTGAACTGGACTCCCTCATGGACTAGCCTCTAGATCTGCTGATGTAACCATTGATCTATGTACCTTGCTGGGGCTGCCATAACCGCCTCGAAATCTATGATTGGGTCCTGGGACCAATCAACGCTTGGCAAGAGATGCCTTACTGCTTCAAATTCTCAGGCTTGGAGGCAATTTCCTGAGTCTGTGAGCTGATCTGGGACCCGACGGTATTCAAAGAGTTGCATCTGTTGCACACTCAACCTAGAATATTCTCGTTGCTTGACCTCGTAGTCATCGGAGCAATTCTTCCAATAGTCTTCAACTAACTCCTTTGCTCTGTACCTTCGACCATAGGCTCTTTTAGCCAGATTATCGTGATCAAAGTATTTTCTTGGGAAATGGTCCTGTAGGCCATAAGAGGCCAACTCTGCAAGGGACTCCTCTGCTAGGGTAGGGGTCTTCAAGTGGACATCATGGCTGCCTATGATCATAGGAAATGTGAATCCAGCTTGCTTGCTTTCTCGGAGTAAGATGCCGGCCGGGCGGGACTGCCTTGCAACCTCCATAAGAATTACTTTGTCGGTTGGATACCGTGGAAGTCGGAGGGGAGCACCACCGAAGCCAGCTATTCGAATGTAGGAAAACCTAGGGAACTGAATGAACCAGGCTCCATACCTCTGCACTAAAGTAGTAGCTTGCTTCGAGAGCCTTATGTGTAACCCTCCCTGCATTAGCCTAACCAAGCGCATTGTGAAGGCGTCATTGACGCGTTCATACTGACCAATATCGCGTAAGCCGGGCTGTTCTTTTCCCTCTGAGTTATATCCTGGTAGTGCAGCTGTGGGTAACAATCATAGACTTTCACCTGACCGGGCCCATTCCCGATTTCACCTTTCATTATCAATTCTGGCAGTGGTTGGTTCTTGGCGAACATATAGACCAAATAAGAGGTCATGGTGAAGTACTTCTTCTTTTCGAGCTCAATCAGTTGAGTGTGGATGTTATCGCTTATGATCTGGGCCCAATCAAACTTAGACTTTCCGGCAAAGACCTGCTCTGTAAAATAGAACATCCATTCTTCAAAGTAGCTGGACTTAGGAAGTCCCACGACTCGGCTGAGTAAGGTGACCATATCCCCATGTTCATTATGAAAATCACTCCTGGGGGTCTTTTTCACAATCCTGGTGCTTGAAGGCCTTTTCTCCTTGAACCATTCTTCGTTGATCAGTGCTTTGCATTGGGCCGGATTCATATCATATGCCCCTTGTTCTTCGTCTATGGTTGTAGCTGTGGGATTATTCAGAAAGGGGATGTCAAATGCATCACCAATAGCCTCAGGGGAGAAGTCGGCGATAGTCATATTCTCTAGAAGCACTAGTCTGGACTTTGGTTCATAATGCTGAGCAACCTCCACTACTAATTCATAGTTTTGTATCGTTGGAGGAAAACCCGCCGCTTGGGCGATGCCACTTTCCACCATTTGCCTAGGCCTGCCATATGCGTTGGGTGAGAAGACCCGATTCCTGAAGTCCTGAATATCGATATGGCCAAGGTCAGTATCACCAATGTTGTCCCAGACGCTTTGAACTTTCGACTCCCGCAATCCTCCCCTCTGATACTGATACTTCATCCTTTCAACCTTACGTGGGATATCTAATTTGGACGCTCATGAGGTTTCGGCTGCTGCGGGCGTTTTTGATGATTCCACCGCCGATTTAGGCATTTATCCTACACAGCCAGATGCGGATTACGAGGTGATACAAGAAAGGTAATGCGGGTTAGATAACAAAATGCTCCAGCATGCCAGGATTAATTTAAAATTTAGTTTGGACATGGAGCAATATTTCTAGCTAACAGCTTGATCAATCTCGAAACCATAATATTCACGAAGATTCCTGGCTACGCATTTATACTTATCATTTCTAGATTTTGGATTAACTTTCACTAGAGACAAAGCATGAAAATTTTCCTAAGTTTGAAAAGAGATGCAATTTCTGGCGAAGCCTTAAGAGTGGATTTCTAAATTTCGAGTGCTTTGAACAACGTTTATGAGCAAAAGAGATGCAAATTTCAAGAATTCAAGCATTGCGATCAAATTTTACGCATTTGTCTATTTGATTTAAGCATTTTTCAAATGATCATACGCAACAAAGCGTACTTACCTGATGGGAGCGGATGGCGAGAGATTACCCAACCTTGTCGCGTGAAATGAACGGACGATCCTGCAAAGTTTGAATTCCAACGGTTATCTCTTTGTTTTAAATTTTCACGGTTGCTGGACAAAAGAGAACTTATCATTTTAATGGTTTTCTTCTTACCTTGGGTGATTGGCAATCTGAGTTTAAATGATTAGGAGGAGTTAATGCAACACTTTACCTTCTTATTTTCGGACCTTGGATGGTTTTCAAATTTCGAACTGCGTTTTCCTCTTTGCAAGCTTCGCAAATTTCGCGTTTTATATTTCGCGATTTGCACACCTTTGGCGAATTTCAGAGGTCTTTGGGGTTTTAGGCGAGCTGGAGATTTTCAGAGCACTTAGCACGCTTCGTAATTTTTTAAAACTTCGGACCTGAGCGCCCCTTTTCGCATGCTTTGTAAAACCCTGGAGTCACAGTGCCCTTCGCGATCTTGGCAATTCTTGGAATTTCGGAGCTTGACGCCTATAAGAAAAACTTCGGACTTCCAACGCCTATATGTAGGTTATGTTAGATGCATTCGCTACCCAAGGAAGGGTTTTGGCGGTCCGAAAAAAAAACCTTGGAGGGTTGAGTGTGGATGTTAACCTCTTAAACTGTGCCACCCTTCGCGATTTTCGCGACTTCAAGAGTCACGGCGTCCTCATTCGCAAAAAAAAAACTTCGGACCTGGACGCCCTATGCGATCTTCGGAGCATTCGCCCTCTTCGTTAGCAAGTTGTAACACTTGTATCTTTCTAATTTTCGCTTTCCAAGTCCGAAAAGGACTTCGAGGCTTTAAACGATTTTCGGAGTTGGGGCACTTTGCGACTTTCGGACCAAATGCGTCCCTTTTAAATATTTTGCGTTTTATACCTTTTAATTCCAAGGGTCCGAAAATGGGTGAATTTCGGACCAAGTGCGTCCCTTTTAAATATTTCGCATTTTATACCTTTTAATTCCAAGGGTCCAAAAATGGGTGAATTTTGGACCAAGTGCGTCCCTTTTAAATATTTTGCACACTCTCCATTTGCCCTCCAAGGTTCGAAAAAGAAGACTTTAGTGATTTCGAACGATTTTCCGACCTAAACGTGTTTTCACGATTTTGCCCTTCCCACTATCTAATTTTTTACTCCCAGGTCTGAATTTGAGCGTTTTAAGTGATTTTGGAAGTTTGAAGAGGTTTTGCAAAATTTCGCATTGCATATCCTTTTCGAAATTGCTCTAGGGTCTGAAAATGAGGCGCTTTAGTGATTTCGGAATACTTCGCACTTTATCTCCTTTTAAAATTCGTTCCAAGGTCTGAAAAAGTAACGAGTTAAAGGTTTTCGGACTTAGAAGATGATCCCTTGCGACATTTTGCACCTACACATTCGCCCTAGGGTCCGAAAATGTAACGCCCAAGTGGTTTCGGAGTTGGAAACACATTTGGCGAACTTCGGACTTGAACGCCCATATGCGTGTGCTCTTTACGTTAACCATTTTTTAAATTTCGGAGCTGGGGTCCGAAAATAGGGGGTTTTGAGGCGTTTTTGGGGCCTGAGGAAAACTTTGCATTTTGCGCCCTCCATCCTTCGTCCCAAGATCTGAATTTGGACATTTTTAGCGATTATCGGACCTGGAACCATCTTTTGCAATACTTAAAGGCTTTCGCATTATTTTCGAACCAAATGGAAAGCATCAGATTTTGAAATTTTCGCCCTAGGGTCCGAAATTCGATCCCCTGAGCGATTTTGGCAAGATTATCTTAGCGAAATTGTTCGGACCTCAGACTAGTCTTTTGCCGGATTTCACAAATTTGGTTTTAGGATGCTTTAGAATTCTAAGGCATTTGGCCAGGCAATTCGATCGTTCATTAGCAGGCGAAAATTATCTTTTCTTCAAATCTTATAAACATCGCTGCGACAATCCTTATGCAGTCTACTTCAACGCTGTTGTGCGAAAAATGGTGGCTTTGGTCTTCGTGCGACCTTTAGGCGCACTGTCCTTGCTTGGCAGGCTCCGCCAATTCCTACTACCTTACGCCTACCTAAGGCGATTTCAAAACTTCAAACAAAACTCTTGGCGTTCACGCCCGAGCTAGACTAGCCGGGAAGATTCATCGGCTCATTACCCTTACATCAATCACTTCACGGACCAGTCGCGGACTTGCTCGAAGAGGTGCGAGAAACTCTGCGCGAAACTCAACAGGGCAATGACGGAAAGCTCAAAACAGGAAGGGGGACCCTGTCGCCGACAAGGAGCGTGTGCAACACACAACAGTATCCTATCCTCTCTTGAGATAAGGAAATCCCTAATGCTGTTTTAAATTGATCAATGGGGATGACCTCAATGTTTCGGTTGTGAGGTCTTGACTGTAGGATAGCTCAGCAGTTGATGTGTTTTGCTGGAAACACAAAGGGGACTTACGGTTAGATGTAATTGGTTTCACACAGGTTCCCTAAAATCTTATAGTCCTATTTCATTTGATTTGCTTTTAATTGATGCTACTTCAACTTGACTTGCGGGTTTCTTTTTAATAAAAAAAGGGAAAAACGGGGGAATAAGGATAAAGAGTAAATAAAAACAACTAGCTAACTTAACTAAGACAACATATTTGAATGCATAGACCGAAATCTTAAAATAACCAGAAATTACTTTGCCAGCTAATTAGCACAACTAGGTAAAAACCAGTGCAATTATCTAGGGATTTGAATTTTCAAGATGCTAAATACAAATGATGGACTCTTACACCCACTCATTCAAATCTGACAACCGAACTTAGCACAAAACTGGGCTCAGACTAACCATACAGAGGGAACAATAATCAACTATTTTCTAATGGTATGAACCAAGATTTCCATCAAATACATGCATAAACAAACTGTCTGAACAGTAAATACAGTTGCAAAAATATAAAATGGATGGAGAAGAGGACCATGCACTCACAGTAAAAAAAGACACAACTTTAACATCCATTAAAATCTGTATACATTTTGCCAGAGTTTTTGCAACAATCTTTAACTTTCTGCCTGAAATAAAGGAGAAACTAACTCCTTTATATGGAGTTCTTAAAATGGATGGATGGCCAAGATTAAACTTAGACAAGTGGGCCAGATTCATCCTCTAATCAAAACTGCCCATACCCATAAATGGGAGGCAAAATATCAACAACAACCAAAAGGGGAATCAATAACTACCAAAAAGGTGCTCCAAAAAGTGCACATGCACGGAGCTTGAAATTTACAACAGCTTTGGTAGTTAGGAAAGAACTTTATGTCTGAAAAGTGCACTTAAGATTTTAAAAGAAACATATACTTTAGGAAAGCACTTTTTCTTTCCTTGTTGTGGACTCTTTTTCCTGAAATTCGACCTCATCGCGCAAGTATTCTCCCCAGATATCCCGATCTGCTACACGCTCTACCCGAACGTAGTCTTGGAATCTTAGGCACAACTCGAACAGTTTGATTGTTGGAGGCATAGGAGAATTAAACATTTTATACTGAATACCCTCTAGGAGGCTATCTACATTCTCCAGCTCTTCTCTCCAGTATGATCTATGATTCTCAAAACACAACATATCTGCCTGTAACCCACTAGCAAATTTCAGGTCTTCCGTGGAGTAGGTGACCTTGGTTTTCAGCCTGTCCTCCCATTGTGGTTGTACCTCATTATCTATCATACTACTTTTCCAGCCAGGGACCATTGATCTAAGGATCTTTTCACCAAGATCCTTCACGTTTGACAAAGCGTCATCACACTTATCTTGCATTTTGTTGATATTATCCTTCACGTCATTCTTCATGCTGAGAACCCAATACCATTCCTTGAAGGAATTGACATCATAGGGATCTAGGATGATATCAAGTGTGGGGATTTGAGTGCAGGGCCAAAATAGAGCCCTTATGAGGGGTAGTGCCTTGGCAATCGCCTCATGAGCGTTATAATATTCTTTCCTTAGCTTACACATTTTGATAAAAGTGGATTCCCTATGGAGGGCCATTTCTCGCATATCTTTGAAGATTTTCTCTCCCTTTTGCTTAATGCCTTGAATCCATTCCCTGACGACCTTGGCAGTATCACGCACTTTGTCAAATTCAGCTGTGGTCCTTTGTGTTAATGCCAATGGGGGAACATGGGATTCAGCGGCATGTTGCAGCGGCCTCAACAGGTGATCTATGTACCCTTCAACTTACTCAGCATGAGCCCGATACATATCTCTCTCAGCGGTCATTTCGTCGAGCTATCTGAGCATATTTTGCACAGAATCTCTGAACTCTTCCCTCTCCTGCTCTTTGGTGGCTCGCCCTATTGGGATGGTCGCAACACTATAATCAGCTAATGCAATCTAATCTGATGGCTTATCTATAGGTGGGGTGGCAATATGAATCGTGCAGTTCCTTTGCTCATCGTTAGTGATCCTCAAGTAAGTCTTCAACTTTTTCTTGCCTTTGGATTTTATTTCTCCTATGCAAGAGAAGATATCCTCCAAGTTGATTGGTGGCTTGACGGCTACTTTCCACTGCGCACGAGCAATTAGCCAGTCTTGAGGGATGGTCTGTCTAGATGTAATTGCCAAATTCCCACTCTGTTCTTTGGAGGCTTCAGCTGGCTCACTGCCTACCTACAATTGATCGGTCATAGAAGGAACGAATGCAGTATCCAATCCCTTACTCATGGCTGAGTTCTCTCCTACCTCGCTGAACAACTGTCGGGTATCCTCCTGTGATGGTTGCTCTTCAGTTTTGTCGGGTTTATGAGTCTCATTCCCCTTTTTTTCTTCCTCAACAGTGGTGTCATCCTTGTCGCCGCTATTCAATTGCAATTCATGCCTACTTCCCTGCATGAGCTCATGCTTACCAGTCTCTTGATTAGGTGCAATCTCTCCCTCAACTTGATTTCCAGGTTCATCAAGGCCAACGACCCTTACCTCTGCATCTTGCTCACCTTGTGTCTGAGGATTATTTGCCTCGAATGCATCAATATCACTCTGTGAAGGCGGGGCAGGTATGTAGTTAAGTTCAACCACATCATCCTCCGAACTGGGGTCTCTGGATGATGAACTAACCTCCGGCCTCCTGATAGGGATCTTTTCTCTCCTTGTTCTTTTTGATGTTCGAGTCTCTCTATTGGCTCTTGCTTTCTTCCTCTTCTTTTCGGGTTTCTCAACCTCCTCCTTTGGTGCGCTTGAGGTTCCTTCATCCTCTGAAGACTAGGAATCGAGACTACCCATTAGATTGTATGTAAATTGGGCCCTTCATGGGTTAGTCTCTCGATTTGTTGAGATAGCCAGTAATCGGTATACCTCCTTGGAGCTTCCATGACTGCCTCAAAATCTGTGATTGGGTCCTGAGTCCAATCAATGCCTGGCAAGAGGTTCTTAACTGCCTCAAATTCTCGGACTTGCAAGCAATTACCATAATCTGTTACTTGATTTGGACTTGCAGTACTCATAAAGCTGCATTTGCTAGACACTTAGCCTAAAATATTCATAGTCGGACCTCAAAGTCATCGGAACAATTACTCTAGTAATCCTCTATTGACACCTTGGCCCTGTAGCGCCTGCCATAGGCTCTCTTTGCCAATTTATCATGATCGAAGCACTTCCTAGGGAAATGTTCCTGTAGGCCATAGGACGCCAATTCAACAAACTACTCCTTAGCTTGCATCGAATTTTTGAAATGCGCATCAAGGGTACCCAAAATCATGGGGAAGGTGAACGCGGACTGCTTCTTATCTTTGAGTAGACTGCCTGCTGGGTGTGCCTGTCTTGCAACTTCCATGAGGACTATTTTATCTGACAGATAGCGTGGAAGCCGAAATGGTGCTCCCTCAAAGCCTGCTATTCTGATGTAAGTGAACCTAGGAAATTGGATAAAACATGCACCATATTTCTGGATCAAAATGATAGCTTGTTCTAAGAGCCTTATATGCAATCCTCCTTGCATTAATTTGACTAGGCGCATTGTAAAGGCATTAGTGACACGTTCATACTAACCAATTGCGTAGGCTTTGTTATTCTTTTCCCTTTGAGCAATGTCATAATAATGCAGCTGAGGGTAGCATTCATACACCTCACCTGATTTGGCCCATTCTTGATCTCACCTTTCTTGATTAACCCTGTCAGTGGCTAGTGTCGGGCAAACATGTAAACCAAGTAGGAAGTCATGGTAAAGTACTTCTTTTCTTCAAGCTCGATCAGCTGTGTATGGATATTGTCGCTAATGATCAGAGCCCAGTCGAACTTGGACTTCCTAGCGAAGACCTGCTCAATAAAGTAGAACATCCATTCCTCAAAAAGATTAGATTGAGGGAGTCCCATGACCCGGCTGAGTAAGGTAACCATATCACCATACTTGCTATGAAAATCACTTCTGGGGGTCTTTTTACTGATTCTAATGCTTGGGGGTCTTCTTTCTTTGTACCATTCTTCGTTTATCAACGTTTTGCATTTAGCAGGATTCATGTCATAAGTGACTTGCACCTCATCAATAGTTGTAGGCAACTTGTAGCAATAGGACTATCAGGAAATGGGATATCAAATGCCTCCCCAATGGCTTCAGGTGTGAAATCAGCTAGGACCATCCCCTCTAGCACCACTAATCCGGTTTCTGGTTGATAATGTCTAGCAGCCTCAACCACTAATTCATAATTCTGCACGGCCGAAGGGAAACCAACTGCCTAAGCAATACCACTCTCCATCATTCGTCTAGGCTTGCCATAGGCATTTGGAGAGTATACCCTATTCCTGAAATCTTGGATGTCTATGTGGCCCAAATCTGTGTCACCTATGTTCTCCCATGCACTCTGGATCTTCGACTCCCTAACTCCTCCCCTTTGGTATTGGTACTTCATTTTCTCGCCTTTGCGGGGAATGTCAGACTTGGAAACCCGAGATGTTCCAGTTAGGTGTCTTTGAGGATTCAGCGGCCGATCTAGGCATCTATCCTGCACAACTGGACACGGATTACGAGATGAGATAAAGCAACAAAACGGGTTAGCCAAAGTAGAGGATGACTTGAGCGCATAAAACCAATGATCAATGGGAAAATCGAATTTTGAAAAAGCATGACGTTTCACTAAATAGAGCATGATCACCCGGAAACTAAATGCTATTTGAAGCAGAAAATTAAGTTGGTTTCGTTTAAATTTCGCTGCTTGGAGCAGGTTTTTAAAAAAAAATGCTACTTCTGATCGATCACGGCGGAAAGAGCGAATGTTTTAGCCTGTGACTCAGGGTTTAGATGCTTTGATGATTGCCAATCTAAAATGCACTTGGAAAAGAGTTTGCTTAAGTTCAGATTTAAAATTTTCAAAATTTCTCTAAGTTTGAAATTCCATTTCAACGGTTAATTTCCCTAGCTGGTTGTTGCTGCATGCTATGCTTAATGCTTTGTAAAATCATAACCTACAAAACTTCACTCTCTCATCCACTCTCTATCCCCTGCTTAAGCATCACTAATTTTGCACAAATTAAAGACTTAAAGGAGAGAATCAAATCTTACCTAGCGGATTGTCCAACGTAGAATGATCTTCGGCCAAAAACGACCTTCTGCAAAATGTGATGTCTTGAAACTTCGGAGACTTAGGGGGTTTTGCAAAGTTCTTTATAGGTCAAACGCCTCTCCTTTCCTCCCCTTTGGTGCAACTTCGGACTGCAAGGGCTTTTTGCCAAGTTTAATGCCTTTCTACTTGCCCTTTTTACGCGACTTCCATTTTCAGGCTGAGGGAGGCTTTTGAAAAGCTTAAGAACAACGGCCCCTTTCCTTACATGCGATTTTGTATTTCGGCATAAAGGAGGTGAATGCAAAATTTAACGCCTTCACCACACTCTCCAACTTCGTATTTTCGGCATAAAGGAAGGCTCTGCAAATTGCGTGAGTTTAATAGCTCTCTTCTTCACGTGATTTTTGGGTTGGGAGAGGCGCTTTGCAAACTCGAATTTGAAAACCCCCCTTTCTCTTCACGCGATTTCAGGCTGGAAGAGTCGCTTGAAAAGCCTTTATGTTTTAACGCCTTTTTCACATGATTTTCATTTTCGGCCTGAAAGGGGTTGGGGGGGGGGGGGTTCTAAAAAGTTTAAGTTAAACGCTTTCACTTATTTTTCGCATTTTCGGCTTGAAAGAACAAAATGCAAACTTTAACTTTCGGCTAGATGAGCAGACTTTTCATGAATTTGGTGTTTTCGGGTTGACTAAAATGTAAATTTTAACAATTTCGGTTTCTTTCCTTCACTAACTTTCCATTTTCAAGCTAAAAGGCCCTTTTGAAAAGTTCTATTTTAAAATGCCTTACCTTTCTTTTGCGATTTTTTGGGTCAAGAGGGATTTTAAAAAAGTTTTAAAGTTAACGCCTTTTTCATGATTCTCCATTTTCGGGCTAAAACCCACTTTTGCAAACTTTATGAAAAACGCCTTTCCTTATATTAGCGATTTTCGGGTCAAAAGGCCATTTTGAAAAGTTTGTAAAAAAAATGATGCCTTGCCTTATATTTGCGATTTTTGGCTTGGAAGGGAGTTTTGAAAAGTTATAAAAATAACGCCTTCTCCCTATTTCGCGATTTTCGGCCTGGAAGGGGGTTTTGAAAATGTCGAAAAGTTAAAACGCCTTCCCTCCACTGAGATATCCATTTTCGGCCATTTCGCAAAGTTTGTAAAAATGACGCCTTACCTTTCTTTCCATTTTTCGGGTCAAAAGGCCACTTTTAAAAAAAAGTTACCAAGTTAAAACGCTTCCCCCTAACTCGCGTTTTCCAGCCTGGAAGGGTCTTTTGCAAGCTTTTTTAAAGTTTTATGCCTTACTCCTCATTCCAAAATTCGGCCGAGAGAATCATTTTGGAAAGTTCACGTGAGGCCCTATTTTTCGGGCTGGGAAGGTTTTTGAAAATGCCTTAAGTTAAAGCCAAATTCGGCCTGAAAGGCCTTTTTGCAAAACTCATGGATAATTGACATTTTTGCCTACTTAGCCGATTTCAGACTCATGCGAAAATTAGTTGACCTTGTGAGAATTTTGGATCATTAAAATTACGAGACTCTCTGACATTCACCCCTTGGCCCTGCAACTTAAATTAACAGACACCTCATCTCTTTGCAGGGTTCATGATTCAACCCTCTCATCCCGAATGGGATCATGCCCGACCTTTGATACGAACTCCTTAGGACTTAAGGAACCGGGCGGGCTCACTCTCCTGCAGGATCATTTCTTCATTACTACCTGCTGCATCTCAATGGCGAATAAAAATCAAAATCCCACTCCGGGGGCGAGACGAAAACCAAGAAGAGAAAGGGGGGGCCCTATCGGCGACGGGGAGTGTGTGCAAAGCACAACACCTTGGAAAGTTAGGGTGACTTTGTTATTGGAAGAAAATTATCTATGGAATATCGTAGAGGTTGAGGTGTCTCCACCTATATATCCACAATAGTTAGCAACTCATACAAAGAAAGAGTTAAAAAGGCCAAGTGGATGATCATGGATGTACTAAAGGATCATTTAATTCCTCGTTTATCTGAAAAGAAAATAGCCCAGGAAATGTTTGATGCTTTGGTTAGTCTTTACTAGAGTGAGAATGTAAATAGGAAAATGATATTGTGAAACAAACTCAGATCCATAAAGATGACTCAATCAGATGCAGTTACTAGTTACTTAATGGTCACACAACTTTGTGACCAATTTGCAACAATTGGGAAGGTCGAAAGTGCGAAGCTAGTGAATTTGGCATCGAATGGGTTCTCAACTTCATGGCAAGCATTTGTGCTTGAGAGAATCTTCCTTCTTTTTAAAGTGTGGGATGATTCTATCTAGGAGGAAAATCAAATGGACTCGAAAGCTAGCAAGAAGGATGGTGATGATAATTTAGTCCTCTTTGGATAAACAAGAAAAATAAAGGAAAAGGAACCAACAAGGGTAAGGGAAAGGATGAGGATTCATCTTCACAGCTAGGGGTGAAGGAATTGAGTAAAATCAACTACTTCATTTGTCAAAAATTTGGTCATTATGCATCAAAGTGTCCAAATAAGGTGGACAAAGGGAAGCAACAACAAAAGGAAGTGGTAGCCTATAGAAACTTAGATGAATGAGTTTGTTGTCAAGTGTGAGAATATTTTCTCAATGGTAGCTTGTCTTTCTACCAGCACAATTCTGATAAATTCTTGGTATATGGAGAGTGGGGTATCTAAACATATGACATCATCCTAGCAGTGTTTTACTAATTTTAAAAAACTAATCTTTGGAGTTCAATTTGAGCTTGTTGATGATGCCAAATATCTAATAGTAGGAGTTGGTACAACTTCTTTTCAACTACAGTCAGGTAACTCTTTAGATTTTAATGATGTTTTGTTTGTTCCTAACCTCAAGAAAAATTTGGTTTTAGTTTCAAATTTGGAAGATAAGACCTATGCAATTAAATTCAAAAATTGACAAGTCCTTATCAAGCCAAAGGAATCTAGCTTAGATAATACACAAATAATAACTAATAGGTGTTAGAGAAGGCAATCTATACACGCTACAAGGTGAAACAGTTCTAGCTTTAATTTATAACAGTGACAACCTATGCGAGTTATGGCACAAGAGAATGGGGCGTTCACATTACAAAGTGTCGCCTATATTGAGGAAGAAAGTGATAGGTCTTCCAATTTTCAACATTGATAAATAGGGAGTATGTAGAGGATGCACACTCGGGAAGTATTTTGAGGCTGGTTTCCCAAGTAGTGAGCATAGATAAAGGAAAATATAAACTTAGTGTATTTGGATGTTTGTGGACTGATGTCAATAACATCAAGATTAGGGAGCATGTATTATGATTCCTTTATTGGTGACTCCTCTCACAAGACCTGGATCTACGTGTTAAAGACCAAAGGTGAGGTTTTTAGCAGGTTTCAAGAGTTCAAAGCTGTAGTTGAAAATTATACAGGGGAGAAGGCCATGGACTTGAGATTGAACAATGGGGTGAGTATGTCTCCAAGGAGTTTAAGGGTTTTTGCAAGGAGGTAGGGATTTAATTTTATTGTACAACCCACAACTAAATGGGGTTGCAAAGTAGAAAAATTGATCCATCATAGGGGTTGCTAAGGCCATGATCATGGATAGGAACTTACCTATGTTTTTGTGGGTAAAGGGATGTAACACGATAGTCTACATCCAAAATAGGTGTCCTTATGAGATCTTGGAGGACAATACACCAAGGGAGGCATTCACTAGTATTAAGCTAGAGGTGAGTATTTGCATCTTTGGTTGTCTTGTTTATATTCATGTACATGAAGAGAAGAAGACCAAGTTGGAACCTTCAAATAGGAGGTGTTAATTTGTGGGTCATAGTGTTAAAATGACAATATTCTAGTGTAGAGGAAGGTAGTAGTTAGTACAGATGTAAAGCTGAGGAAGCCTTTACATCTAGGAAGTCCCATGAGCACATTCTAGTAATAGAGGATGAGGAATAGGAACCTCCAAAGGTTGAGTCACTGTCTCCAAAGATGCCAGTTGTTTCCAAATCATAACAACAATCTTTAGAAGAGACTTCAGCCCCTTATACTTTTGTAAGGAGACCTAGATGGTTCAAAACTTCAAACAAATATTGAGGGATGCTTAGGATTATGTTGATGTTCCTAGGAGCAGATTCACGAAGAGTAGGCCTTCAAAGAAGTTTCCAAACTACAATGCATTGATAAGTAGCATCATAGGTTTAGAGCCTTCGAGCTTCAAAGAAACAATAGACTAGTAGGTTTGGCATGATGCTATGGTGGAAGAATACACATCCATCATTAAAAATGGTGTATAGGACATAGAGCCAATATCGAAGGAAAATTGGTTGTGAGTTCCAAGTGGCTGTACAGAATAAAAAATGTTGCAGATGGCAACATTGAGAAGTTCAAAGCAAGCTTTGTGGCAAGAGTGTTCTATCCAAAAGAGGGAGTGGACTATGAAGAGATATTCACTCCAATCCCTAGATAAAATTCCATTAGAATAATTATGTCTTTAGTTTCATTTATGGGATGGAAGATCCATCAAATTGATGTTAAAGACAACTTTTCTTAGTGGTATCATTGAGGAAGAAGTGTATATTGAGCAGCCTTGGGGGCTTTGAGGTACAAAGAAAGGAATTCTATTAAGACAACTTTTCTTAGTGGTGTCACTAAGGAAGAAGTGTATATAGAGCAGCCTTAGGGCTTTGAGGTAAATAGGAAGGAATTCAATGTTTGCAAGTTTAAGAAAGCTTTGTATGGACACAAACAGGGATTGGGAGCTTGTTATTCTAGGATAGATGAATATCTGCATAGTATGGGTTTCACCAAAAGTGAAGTAGATTTTAAGCTTTATTTTATAATTGTTGGGATTTATCTAATTGTTGTGCTGTTATATGTAGATGATTTGTTTATTACAAGAGTAGAGTAATTCATTGTAGGATGCAAAATAGATTTAGCTACTGAATATGAGATGGACATCGACATGATGCATTGCTTCATTGATTTAAATGTTTGGCATAAACCAAAAGATATTTTTCTTGAGCAAGGTATGTAAGTTGAGATCCTAAAGTGATTATGGATGGAGGATTGCAAACCTAGGACCACACACATGATCAATTTGAATGCGACAACTTTAGATTTAGGACTGGTAGATTCTATTAAGAAATATTGGCAAGGATACACAAAGAAGCTGCTAATATTTTACACACAAATAATACGATGCTTCACTCCACTTATTCATATTCATTACACACACACACACACACATATATAGGAGTTCAATCTCCTACAATATAGGAAACTCCTATAACAACATGCTAATGCTATGAGTTGTTAAACAACTCATAACCAAATAACAAATATATAGGAGTTCAATCTCCTGCAATATAGGAAACTCCTATAACAACATGCTAATGCTATGAGTTGTTAAACAACTCATAACCAAATAACAAATAGCCTACGAGAATGCTTTGATATTGCCAACACTCAACAAACCTATCAACTTATTATGTGACTATTAATAATATTAAGTTGTTTTTCAACAACTAAATATTATAATACTACTAATTAACACCTATGTGAACACTAATTCCCAAAAGATTCAGCACAGGTAATTGATAGGTTTCTTAATTGTATTTGGTCAATACTAAACTAGATATATGTTTTGTAGTCAAGAATTTGAATCAATTAATGGTGGAACCAAGATAGGAGCATTGCGTAGCAAAAAAACATGTGCTTAGATATTTGAGAGGCATAGTGGAGTGCAGTTTGAGATATCTTAGAGATGGTGTAGTAAAGTTGCAAGGGTATATAGACTCATATTGGGCAAGTAGTGCATGGGATAGAAAGAGCACTTTGGGGTTTTGCCCTAGCTTAGGTTCAACAATGATACCCTGGTTTAACTAGATTTTTTTTATGGCACTTAGCTTTATACATGTAGAATACATGGCAACCAATATTGCCAATTGCGAGGCCATGTAGATTCACAAATTTCTTGTGTTTGATCAAGTGTTGGATCCCATAATCATTTTCCATGATAGTTAGAGTTGTGTCAAATTCTTTGAGAATCTAGTGTTTAATGATAGGTCTAACTCTAAACACATAGATTAGATGCCACTTCATTCGTGATAGTATTCGAAAGAGATCAATTAAGCTCTAGTATATTTCCACAAGTTGATATTCTAACAAAGCCCTTAGCAAAAGGGAATTTTGAAGCATTAAGAGACAAACTTGGATTGGTGCAAAATTGCATCCTTGCTAAGAGGGAATGTTGAGTTTTATAGTTTGGAGAGGAACTTTTGCATAGGTTCGATGTATGTGTCAGAAGTGGTTCAAATTATTCTAATTGAGTCTAATAAAGTGTAAATCATAGTTGCAAAACTTGTCAGTACTTGTGAGCCAACAAGCTTGGCGAGTTACTCACTATATAAGTTGTTGATGAGTTTTTCAAAAAATCACGATGATTTTACTACAAAAAATAATGATTAACGTGCAAAATTCACAACTGAAAACTGCACTTATTAACTTCATCCCACCTTTGACACACATTTGATGATTTAGGGCACGAGTATTGATTTAGGTTGTGTGATTTGGGATGCAAATCATAGGTTGTCATGAATTTTTTTTTTTAATTTATGGCATGCATTTGGTGGCACCATTTATCATTTTCTTTTTTTAATTTTATTTTAGATATAGTAGAAACACATTACAAAATACGAATTTATGGAGTATACAAAGAGTCTTAAGCTGCTGTATCTAGCATAAAGCCTTTGTATCATATTAGAAATACCAAAATGAGGACTAACTCTTATACATATAACTGAGACAACCTGCTGTAAAAAAAGACCGACCCTTAAACAACATGATACTAGTTCATGTGACATCAAGGGCGGTTGATTAGAATTTTTTGCTCTCATTGAAGGTTTCCCACCCTCAATGGCCCAGTGGGTGAGAGACAACCAACAAGTCTAGAATAATAGGACATGGGTGTTTACAGTTTATAACCGATTTACAATCATGATTAAGGTGTTTTCATTGTCTTTTTAGGTCTGATCTTGAGAGTTGGTATGAGGAAGAATGAAAATCAAGACATAAAGGACTTCAAGGAGATCAAGCACATTTGCAAGGATAAGATCATCTACATCAAGGATGAGAATGTCATCACAAAATGAAGGTCAACACAAGAAAGGAAAATTTGATAACCTTGAATTTCGTTCAGAAATCCAAGGATACTATCAGTATAGAAGGAGGATTTCTGCATGAGAACTGCTTTACAAGGAGACACTCTATATGCGGCTTCATATACCCGGAGATACTCCTCATATGAACAAGGAGAATGCAAGTGATCAAGGCGGAAGATAATGCGAGAAGAGTTAATCAAAGTTAGAGGATTGACTTGAGCAAAGCCATCATCACATCGAGCGCTTGGAAATGTTGAGTATCAAGAGATATGCTTCATTCATTTACAACTTCGTGATGAGTTACAAAGATCAAGCAAGCTGAGGTGGTGACAAGTCTTATCCAATCACATCATTCCAAGTTGACATGTCCAGATTCAATGCACCTAGCTCATCCATCAAAGAGGATAACTATCACATGTAGGCACAAGCTGCAATGTATACTTACCCTCGCTATCTATTGGTCAAATATTCAAGGGAGGACATGTGTCCTATATTTTGTAAATTTATTATTGGTCAAGCATTAAATGCTTTGTAGTGGGTTTAACAAACCCTAATTAGGGTTTTCTATCTTGTAATCTTGGCCATTTATGTGGATTTAATCTTGGCCCTTCATTGTAATAGAGAGCACTATATAAGGCTCACTCTCTCTCATTTGTAAAGGTTAATAGTTAATAGTTTAATAGTAGGTTAATAAGCATTAGATAGCAAAGATATAGTTAGAGTAGATTAGGAGAAGGCAGAAATTGTTGCCACGCTTGTAAATAAACATCCTTTTCATTGAAGATATGGTGGAATGTGTTGTTTCTTTACATAATTGCATGGTTCCTTGTCGGATCCTCATGTTAGATGATGATAAGTAGATGGATGGAAGATCTTTGTGCATGATTGATGGTGAAGCTCCTATGTTCATACGAATAGTATTTCATTGATTGTGAAGTATCTTGCGTAGTCAATTGAACTCGTTTATCCAAACTTAACTTCAATTGCTACTTCTTCATTGATATGTATCATCTTGATGGTGTCTATGTTCGTAGTGGTGATTTGAACATCATATGCTTACCTTAGGAGATCGCACTAAACTTTGTGGAGTTGTTGCTTTGCATGGCAAAACAAAGTCTAGTTGAGTTTCACCAAAGTTTTTCCATTGCTCTTGCATTCATAGGATTAGATTAGCTTTCTCAACTCTTTATTCTTTTTTTATTTTTTTTTAAATCGAGTAAGATCCCACATTCCAGCAGCATTCCAACCAAGTTCATGCATCAACGTAAGTCCACCTTGTGATTCCAGCAAATCACATCACAACCATTGAGCTTATCCACAAGTCAAGACCTGACAATAGAAACCTTGGAGTCATTTCGGTTGATCACATAATTTAGCATTCAAGGAGATTTTGATCAAGAGAGGATAGAGTGCCTTTGGTATTTTATTCTGTGTTGCATAGTGCATAAAAACACATCAACAAAGCCCTTCTTTCATATTGGCATGACTTTTGAAGAGATCTTTCCAAATGATTCATGTGTCTATTTGAATGGTTCAGAAAATGTGTAAGTTTCAGCATATGGGTGAAATATTCAATAAAAGCGAGATAATAAAGTTAGTTTGCTGCATAAGGACACATATCTGACATGTGTCATTTCTGGTCTGCCACAGTGTTTTTCTCTCACTTTTAAGAGCTGATCTACTAAGGGGATGAACATCCAAGCCTAGGATATCTCACACAAGGAAATTGCAGGTGGCAAAAAAATAAAGGTTTTCCAAACAGCAGATTAAGGGTGGTGATGTGGCTTTTTAGACAGCAAAAAAATCATAATGTAGCAAACATCAGGTTTCAAGCAAAGTCAATTTCCAAAAGATCCACTTGTGGGACCCATGCATGCTGTAAGGGTGAAAGAGGCAAACATATGTAAGGCAGCTGTGAGGGATCAACACATTTTTTTTGTTTTTCTTGGGCCACTCCACTGCGCAAGATAGCTACCAGCATTGCAGGTTCAATTCTTAAGAATCACTGATCTGTTATTTAAAATTGTTGATTTTTCTCTTTGGATTTGAGTGAAATACCATTCCAAGTTTAAATGTTTGTGAAGTAACATGTTCAAGTCTTTTCATCCAAATATTGTAAACTGAATTTCAAAAGAAGCATAACTTTAAATTCTGAAACAAGCTTTTCATAGCAGCAGAAGTAATATCTGAGGGTTTGATTTCTCTGGGTCAATTTTTGCATTGCATCCTTATTTATTTTATGAATGAGCATCAAGCAATATGAATGTTATTTGGGAAACAATGCAAACCAGCAAAAGATAAATAGAACTGTCAATATGACATTCATGTAAGCTATTTGACAAATTGTTCGTGATGAAGAGTGCAAAATACTTGACAAAATGTTTAATGAGAACCAGTGCAAAAAAAAATTGGTGTCAAACAGGGGTGGTATCTTACAAAATATGGTCATTGATGTTAGAGTGAGATTGTTGGAAATATTGTCATCGATGAAAAAGGTTGTCGATGTTAAAGTTTGGGATATTGTTTATTATATTGGCTTCCATTGTTTGGCCAATTCATGTTATTTGATTATTTTGAAAGAGGTGTAATTGGAGGTTAACTCATGGAATTTTATTATTATGATTTAATTTTATAGGGCCAACCTATATGTTTTATGTAATTAATTTTAGCACCCAAAGGGGTATAAAATGGTGGAGTGTGTTTGCAAGTATTAGTGTGAGAAAATGTTTTATCATTTGAATACATAGCAAGGCATATTTAATACAGAGTAAATTTTGTGAAGTGTGAAGTGTAGAAAAATATGTTCTTCATTCATTGAAGAAGCAACATCCAGAAGGTGAAATTTTGCAGAAGAGGTTGGTGTCTCTTAAAAGAAGAGATTGGTGACTCTAGATTTGGACAGTAGATCCAAGCAGCCCTTCTTAATGTTTTTTTCTCAATAGGGTTTCCATGTAAATCTTGTGTTCTTGATTGTGTGGATCTTATGTGTTTTCTATTATTGTGATTGTTAAATTTTAAATAAGTAAAAGTTTGTCTTTACTGATTCACCTCCCACCCCCTTTCTTAGTATAAGTGTGTGCTCATCAATTGGTATTAGAGTGGGTTCCTTTAGAAATAGTCCAACCACTAGAAGGTAGATTTCGAGAGCACACATGGCTAGTCAAGAAGGTTTCTTCTCAAATATAGCTCCATTATTTGATGAAACAATTTATGCATTTTGGAGCATAAGGATGCAAACTTATTTAATGGTCCTTGGTTTTGATATTTGGCAATCAGTTGTGAGTGGTTATAAAGCTCCGACACCTCTACTAATGGATCAAGCTGGAAAGAAGGCTAGTGAAAACAATGTAAAAGCCATGAATGTTATCTTGTGTGGTCTATTAGAATTAGTGTTTCTCAAGGTGATGCATTGTGAGATGAAAAAAGAAATCTGGGACAAACTTAAGAACATCTATGAAGGTGATGACAAAGTTGAGAAGGCTCAGCTCTAAACCCATAGAAGACAATTTGAAAGTTTGAAAATGAATGATGAAATAAATATTACAGCCTATCTCCTTCATGTGGATGAAGTTGTCAACACCATCAAAGGACTTGGCAAAGAGATTGAAGAACCAATGATTGTGCAAAAGGTGCTAAGGTCTCTCCCCTTAAGATTTGATGCCAAAGTTTTTGCCTTTGAAGAAATGGAGGATCTGAATTCATTGACAATGGATGAATTGCATGGGATCCTCACTACGTATGAAATGATGACTGAAAATGGGAAGCCATCAAAGAGAAAAGTAACCGTAAAAGCTTCAAAGAAGGTGAAGAATGAAGAGCCCGAATCAAGCAATGAGTTAGATGTAGAGGAAGCCCATTTTGTGAGAAAGCTGAAGAAAGGATCTAGCAAATACAAAGGTGAGCTACCGTTTAAATGTTTTAACTATGGTAAAATAGGACTTTTTGCTACTAAGTGTCCATATGTAGAAAAGGATGATATTAATGATGGAGATCGTAACAAGAAGAAAGGGAGTAGACATCATCAATATAAAAAGAACTTCCATAAACACAAGAAAAGCCTTTACTCCAAAAGGCACAACAGCTCATCTGAAGAGAGTGATGAAAGTGTCTTAGAAAGTGATAGAAAAGAAACTCTGTTCACGGCAGCAGAATCAAGGGTTGATGTCATGAAAGGTGAAGACAACTATGTGAAAGAAAAGGTAGATTCAGAAGAGGAAGATGCCGAAGTTGAAGAAGTGGATCTTGAAGAAGAACTCATTTGTGCCCTAAGTGAGATCAAGAAACTTAAGAGAAAGAATCTGAAACGAAAATTGCTGCTATAGCAATATGAAGAAGAGGATTGTGATTTAAAAGCAAAAATGTCACAAAGTCTTGAGAAATCAGAAAAGATCATCATCAGCTTGAAGATTCAACTGCAAGAGGCAAAGAGGATAAAAAAGGTGGTGAGAAATCAGCTGTAAACAAAGGAAGAAGACTGTGAGAAGCTAGAGCCTGAAATTATTACTTTGAGGAAGGAACTAGAGAAAACAAGTGCTCAATTGAATAGAAGCTTGAAGTTTGAGAAGAGTACTAAAATTTTAGATGACATTATCAATTGACAAAGGTTACCATTCATTACTACAAGTCTTGGTTATCAAGAAAATCAAAAGAAGATAGAAGAAGATTAGAATCCGAAGGCTGTAGAACCACCAAAGAAGACAAAAGCAGAAAAGTTTAAAAGCTATACAAATACACTCAAGGGATTGTCAAGAATGACAGCAATAGGAAGACAAAAGATGATGTTCCTTAGAAAGACAATAACGGTTTCAGAAAAAACATTTCCTCCATGACAGCCTCACATGACCAAGTTCCAAAATTCGCTCTTTGGTTATTGTTTTTCCTGTACCCAATTTGTTTATAAGGCAGCAGAGTGTAGGGAAAATGCAATAAATAATTTTGTGTGTAACAAAAACAAGAGTTCTTCTAGGTTCTTAGATAAAAACTACAATTCATTTGTTGCTTTGTTGGATTACAATGTCATTTGTTATAAGTACAACAACTTTGGTCATATAGCAAGTTTTTGTAGAAGTAGTTTTGTGGAACCTCCTAGATAGAACAAGGTGGTGGATACCCATGCTAAACAGAAGAAAGGACTTGCAAAAGTCTGGAAAATGAAGTAGGAGCAAAAATAATAGAAGAAAGAGAAGTCTATGTTAGTGCAAACTGCTTTTCATGCCCAAGATTAAGGAAATTATAATTTTCCCTTCACACACCTAGTCAAATTTGCTTTCTGTTAGCCTATTCCTGGGTTCCCGTAGGTGCCATGTCCCCTACATGTGATCATATATGTCAATGGAATGGAAGTTAGCGACTTGCAAGGTTTATAATTAAAGAAACGATTTATAATTAAGGATCACAGTATTAAATAAGGCAAACAAATCTGGTACTATGTTGAGAAATTGGCTTAAGAGTGTCGGTTCATTTAGGAGTAACGATTCACATTGGATGGTGCGATTCAGATACACGGTTTGTGATAGGATCGTTTAATATTTTAATTCATAAGCACAAAGTAGAATGATTAAAAAAAGATGTGTGTTAATATAGCAGTGAATAAACAACAGTTATCGTAAAAACAATAATTAGTTTGTGAAAGTTTATGAACCTTTTCACAGACTATATAAAAGGTTTGCCTCTTTTCATGAAGAGGCATTAGAAACGTATAGAGGGAAGGAAGCTTCAAGTTAGAATGGGGAGGGAGAGATGGTTATCTTTACTCCAGTTTGGAAGAGTTTGAAGAGGACGGTTCAGCTCAGATCGGGACTGTTATTAAGTTGCAAGCAGTGACATCCTTGTTCTTGGTAGTATGTATGGGGATGTGTTTAATAAGTATGCTTACCATATGAAGTTCGATAATGTTTTTATGCTGAATTTAATATTGATATAAATATTAACCTAGAGTGCAATATGTATTATAGGAATACCAAGTTTCGTAATAGTGGCAGACCAGTTCTGACATGCATCAGAGCTATCTACTAAATATATTGATAACTAATATTTTTAAGCAGTGGTATTATTAATAGTTTATAGAATAGGTAATTAGCAAATACATAAATTATTGGTAATATTATTTAATTCATTTATTTATTCATGTATCTATATACTCAAATTAGAATAAGGAATAATATAAGGGTTATAGATATAGATATTAATATAATCTCTTTTAGAAACTGCTCTGCAGTAATGCATAATAATTCATATAACTAGTAATTAATAAATAAATAAATTATTTATAAATGTATCGAATAAGATTAATTATCAAGTATGGTAAATTAGCAAGTACTTGATAGACTAAAGAAAGATAGAATATCACTCATGTTAAGATAGACTTGACTCTTAATCAAGTTAGTTTAAGTCATAAGTACTTTGAAATTGATTAATTGTGGTTAAAATAGACTAAATCCTAGTAGGGGACATTACAGTAGGCTATTCAAAGTTGGTTAGGGCATTCAGTGTTCTATGGAGAGCTTGAGTTTTCAGTTTTAGTGGGTTTTGACGACAATTCTATTTTTAGTATATGCTATTTTAGTATGTTCTATATTGGGCACTTGGCATTTGCTTCAGCTCCTATTCCACTTCAGTATGAAGTGTTCTCTTTTTTTTACGCCATGGCAAAATTCTCTAAGGTGATCGGAATTATATTTTATATTTTTCACTTCGGTGTTTTAAAAGTGACGACATAAGTTGTTTTAAAAAGGTTGTATGGGGGCCTTTTTTGAGGGAATATAATATTCAAATATTTGAATTGCCCAAATTTTTCCCTCAAAGTTCTATATATTGGGGTTTGGGCTGTCATTTTGGCATTTTAAGTTTGCACACATATCAAGATGCTGTCAAAATGAACATTGGAGTTCTTGGGATCATTGAGGACGGAAACCCTTTGCAATTTGTCTAGTTTCAGTGGTGAAAGATCCACCCTAGCGGGTTATTGGTTTCAATTAGAGAATACATTGATTTCCTTGAATTTTGATGACGTGGGTTTTGATGAAAAAGAAAATTTATAAAGAATTCTGATTTGGACCTACAAATTTTTAGTTGTGATTGGAGTATTTGGTTTTTTGAATTTTTGCAAGTTCGAATGAAATTTCCAGTTCTGGCCGTACCTTTTTATCGACATAGCAACCCAAGTTTTGACCCATATCTCTTGAAGGAACCTGTTTTTGCTTATGGGTATTGAATTAAATAATTTCTAGCAGTGGGGCGATGTGAAATGTCCCTTGCTAATTCTGCTCTCAAATCACTAATTTCTACCTTAGGAATTTTGTCAAACACTTGCCTTGTGAAACCTGAACTTGCTGATTGGTGATCTTTTGTGGTATTTTCAATGAAGATAATGATAATATGCATTCAATGGACTCAAATGAACATATGCAAATGACTGAAATGAATTTAGGATGTAATACAAGGTATATATAATGCAATAAGATCGCTGATGTGCACCTACAACCAAGGGACATTAATGCAAATACTTGGCAAGCAACCTACCTATGCAAATAAACACCTACAGCAAGGAAGTATTTAAAAAAACAAATCATATGTAGCTCCCAACTCTTTTATTGCAGCATTTTAGACTGATTACAATGATTGAAAATACCTAGGTATTATTATAAATAGTTGGCATGCAATACTTTTGTTAACACATGATAGCTTCGGTAAGATAAATGATTGAATGAGAGATAAAATGAAGTCTCTCATTCAATCATTTATCATACCGAAAACTATGATAAAACCTTCAAGCAATTAATTCCTCTTTGATAGCCATTCTACATTTGCATATAAACAACCTATTGATAATCATACTATGTATTTTGGTTATGTTCATCGATCTAATAAATCTTGTATTTAGATATATATCGATTAACATAAATAATGATAAATAAATGATTAATGAAAACACCGATTAATATATATCGGGTTGCATACGATACATCGGGTGGCAATATAATGAAGATCACCGATAGTTATTGGTGTGTTAGTCTACACCGATAGTTATCAGTTGTTAAGGCTAACACACCGATAACTATCGGCTGTTAGCATTAAGCCAACACCGATAGACATCGGTTGTATTACTACTCCCACACCGATTGGCATTAACGTTGAACATGCATTTGTTTAGTATAAACAAAGAGGCACGATCAAGTAATGTCTTGATCGGTCATGACCGATCAAGGCATTGCTTGACCGTGCCCCATTTGTTACATACTTATATTGAGTGGCATTCGTGAGATAGGACATAGAAAATATAAAATGCTCCTCTCACCTGCCACAAATAAGAAGATAGTCAGATATATACAGTAAGGCAATAATAAAACTAGATAATAGAATATAACTTGCATATTGAATGTAAATTGAACATCATTTACATGGTATTAGAGCTATAGTTAAATCGAACTTGAGGCTGTTCAATTTTACGTAAAATTCAAATCAAGTATATATTCAACATCACAATCCTATCAATGGCCAGCGCTATCAGATTTGAAGACAGACTTGTAGGAGGTGACGACTTCTCTGCATGGAAATTCAGAATTCAAATGATTCTAAAAGATAACAAAGTTGAATCATTTGTAAAGACTGAAATTAAAGAACCTGAGACTGAACTTGATCAAGCAATTTGGAGAGAAGGAAATGATAAGGCTATCAAAATAATAGTTGATGGGGTAAGGAACAATATTATGCCCATTAGAAAGAAACACGAAACAACCTTCAACATGTTCAAAGCACTTGAAGACGCTTTTGAGATATCCAATGCCAGTAGAACCTTGGATCTAAAAAGAGAGATAAATCATATAACCATGATAAAAGGAGAATCAATCAATGCCTACTTCATGCGGATATCTACCTTAAGGGATGAACTAGCAACTCTTGGATATGAAATCCAAAGCAAAGAATTAACCTTCATTACTTTAGATGGGTTGCCTAGTATCTGGGAAACGTTCGTCCAAGGCATCAGTGCAAGGGATAACTTTCCAAAATTCGATAGGCTAAAGGCTGACCATCTCCAAGAGGAATCAAGGCAAAATAAGAAAGGAATCAAACAAAAGAATATAGATGAAGATCTTCAAGTTCTAACTACGAACTCAGACAGAAAGGGCAAGAAGAAGCAATTCAGGAAGAGAAAAAGTCGTCACAGCAAGAACTCTTTCAAGAAGGACCTATCTTAAATTCAGTGTTACAGATGTGACAAATTTGGGCACTATGTTGCCAAATGTCCAGAAAGAGCTAAACAAGCCACATTTGCCAAAACAAGAAAATCGAAAAGGGAAGAGGACTCCGAGAAGTATGTACTTTATTCAGCACTCACAAATCACACATCAAACAAAGTGAACTCCTGGGTGATCGACAGTGGCTCATCCAGACACATCACAGGATTCAGAGAAGTACTAGACTCCATGAAAGAGGAGAATGATGAAGACGTAACCATCGGAGATGACTCCACACACCCTGTCAAGGGAGTTGGAAACTGCACCATCAAACTAAAGTCAGGTGTATCATTACAACTTCTATGCTCCAGGAATCAAGAGGAATCTTGTCTCAATATCAGCACTGGAGGACAATGGATACATAGTGACCTTCATGGACAACAAAGTGTTGGCTTGGCCAAAGAACTCATCTATCAAGAAAGCTAATACAATTGGTCAAAGACAAGGCTACTTATATGAGCTATGCACAGAGCCCAACTTAGCCCTAATTCATGAAACTACATATGCCAATGAAATATGGCATAGAAGACTAGGCCACCTAAATTTTAGAGCTTTATCATCAATGGGAGACCTTGTCAGAAGTCTACCTAAGCTAAAGCAATATCATTCAGGGGCATGCATAGGATGTGCCCTAGGTAAAAATACTAAAGGTGCTTTTTAGAGTAGTACCAGGAAAACAAGTAAAATTTAAGAGTTAGTTCATTCTGATGTATGTGGACCTATGTCTGTAAATTCATTGGGGGGATTTCTGTATTATGTAATATTTGTTGATGACTACTCTAGGAAAACCTGGATCTACTTTCTGAAATGTAAAGAATCAGAAGAGATCCTTAATAGGTTTAAAGAATTCAAATCGCTAACAGAGAACTACTCAGGAAACAAAATTAAAACCCTAAGAACTGATAATGGGGGGGAATGCACATCAGAATTGTTTAAAGAGTTTTGTAAAAATTCAGGGATTAAGAGGGAGTTAACAATACCTTACAACCCTCAACAAAATGGGATAGCAAAAAGGAAAAGTAGGACAATCGTTGAAGCTGCCAAAGCTATGATTCTTGATCAGAATCTAAATATCAATCTTTTGGCAGAAGCAACTAGCACTGCAGTATATATTAAAAACAGATGTCCTCACTCTCATCTTGAAGACAAGACTCCTGAGGAAGTCTTTACTAAATCAAAACCAGATATAAGCCACCTTAGGATTTTTGGATGCCCTGTCTATATTCATGTACCTAAGGAGAAAAGATTAAAATTAGAGCCCTCTGGAAAAAGGGGAATCTTTGTAGGATATAGTGAAACCTCCAAAGCTTATAGGATATACATACCTGGTCAAAAGAATATTGAACTAAGTAGGGATGTGATATTTGAAGAAAATCGAGCCTTCAAAAGAGCCCAAAGCTCTCTAGATCCTGAAGTCTATATTCCCAACCCTAGCTTAGATAGAGATCCTACTCTTGAGCTTCAGAGGGAGAATCCTGAGGAAACTATGAGTGAAACTCTAAGTCCACCTAGAGAAAACCTCAAGAAAAGACCACTGTGGGCCACCAAAACTATAGAAGAAGCTCAGAAGTTTGTTGCTCCCTTAGGAACCTTCAGAGAAAGCAAAAGGCCTAATAAATTCACTAGCTATGTTGCCCTTATGAATGACCTCTCTAATGTTGAACCAAACAATATATCAGATGCACTTGAACATCAAGTATGGAAGGATGCCATGTTTGAAGAGTATCAATCCATTATGAAAAATGATGTTTGGGAGATTGTTCCTAGGCCAACCAAGAAATCTGTGGTTTCATCTAAATGGTTATTCAAAATCAAGCATGCTACAGACGGCAGTATTGAGAAACACAAGGTTAGATTTGTAGCCAGAGGCTTCTCTCAAAGGAAGGGAATAGACTATGAAGAAACCTTTGCACCTGTTGCCAAGTATACATCAGTAAGAGCTGTATTAGCCATTGCAACAGCAAAAAGATGGAAGGTACACCAAATGGATGTTAAGACAACATTTCTAAATGGTGAGATCTCAGAAGAAGTCTACCTAGAGCAACCTGAAGAATTTGAAATTTATGATGCAGAGTCTCATGTGTGTAGACTCAAGAAAGCTCTCTATGGGCTTAAACAGGCTCCCAGGGCCTGGAAATGATAATCTTATAGATCAATGCAAGAATGATCTATCCAAAGAATTTGATATGAAGAACTTAGGACTCCTTCATTACTTCCTAGGATTGGAAGTATGGTAGAATTCTGACAACATTATACTAAACCAAGGAAAGTACACCTTGGATATTTTGAAGAGATTCAAAATGCTAAATTGTAGACCCATGACCTCTCCTATGGAAACCAACTTACATAAACTTAAAGAAGCAGCAACAGAGTCACAACCCACTGATCCTACTCAATACAGACAGATGATCGGGTCCTTGATGTACTTGGTAAATACAAGACCAGATATTTGTTATGCAGTTAATGCTTTAAGTCAGTTTATGTGTGAACCGAAGGAGATACACCTGGTTGCAGTGAAACACATTATGAGGTACCTACAAGGTACTCTAAACCTTGGTCTCAAAAACGAGAAGGTTGATATAGACCTACATGGATTTACAGATTCAGATTGGGCTGGAAGTGTGACAGACAGGAAAAGCACTTCAGGGTGTTGCTTCAATCTAGGTTCAGCTATGATATCTTGGATCAGCAGGAAGCAGTCTTTTGTAGCTCAAAGTTCCACCAAGGTAGAATACATTGCAGCTTCTATGGCTGCCTGAGAGGCATTATGGTTTAGGAAGTTGCTTGTGGGGTTGTTTGGAGAACCTATGAAACCCACTGTTATACACTGTGAGAACCAGAGCTGCATAAAACTTTCAGTAAACCCAGTATTTCATGACAGATCCAAGCATATTGAGATTCCATACCACTATGTGTGAGATATGGTAGAAAGGAATGCAATCCAACTAGAATATGTTTGTACAGGAGATCAAACTGCAGACATTCTGACCAAACCCCTTTCCAGAGTAAAGGTTGATCACTTCAGAAAAGGCTTAGGTATGATAGAAAGGTAATTTGCTTTGTAATCTATCTTTGCATAGCTATAAGATGTTTAATGTGTAAACCTCTTTGTCATGTTAGGACAATTTTTGGATTCTATCCTCTAGGTTCACATCTAAGAGGTGACGATCTCTCAAGATAGTGAACACTTGTATGGGGACATTATAAGGTGACGATCTTGTAATGTCCAAACCAGTTATCATGTTGGATCTCTGGTGTGTCATGGATGTGCCATGATTGTGTTGTGATAAAACATTTGTATAAAGTGTTAGTGCGCATATCACAATTTGGATAAGGTGAGAAATTATTCCTTCTCATATGATTATCCTTAAGTATTGCATGTGTAGGCAATACTGATATCACATGCTTAGGTGATATCCTGTAAATCACAAGATTGATGTGATGTACTTTAGTATCACGTGTTTAGGTGATACTTCATACCATATGATTAGGTGGTATGATTTCCCATGAATGTCTAAAATGATTACTATCAATTGAATTGTGATGCTTGAATATATTGTCTACATTCATCTTACCTAGCTAAGAGGGAGTGTTAACGCATGATAGCTTCGGTAAGATAAATGATTGAATGAGAGATAAAATGAAGTCTCTCATTCAATCATTTATCATATCGAAAACTATGATAAAACCTTCAAGCAATTAATTCCTCTTTGATAGCCATTCTACATTTGCATATAAACAACTATTGATAATCATACTATGTATTTTGGTTATGTTCATCGATCTAATAAATCTTGTATTTAGATATATATCGATTAACATAAATAATGATAAATAAATGATTTATGAAAACACCGATTAATATATATCGGGTTGCAATATAACGAAGATCGCCGATAGTTATCGGTGTGTTAGTCTACACCGATAGTTATCGGTTGTTATGGCTAACACACCAATAACTATCGGCTGTTAGCATTAAGCCAACACCGATAGACATCGGTTGTATTACTACTCCCACACTGATTGGCATTAACGTTGAACATGCATTTGTTTAGTATAAACAAAGAGGCACGATCAAGTAATGTCTTGATCGGTCATGACCGATCAAGGCATTGCTTGACCGTGCCCCATTTGTTACATACTTATATTGAGTGGCATTCGTGAGATAGGACAGAGAAAATATAAAATGCTCCTCTCACCTGCCACAAATAAGAAGACAGTCAGATATATACATTAAGGGAAAAATAAAATTAGATAATAGAATATAACTTGCATATTGAATGTAAATTGAACATCATTTACAACTTTCATACCGGATTTCATTGTCAATAACTGCAGGTCTGAAAACTGTTATGACAGCAAATTCTGGAAGTGCAAACCAGTAATCAAAGTCCCCAATAAATATTCTCCAATAAGTATGTCATCTGCACTTGACAAACTTTAATCATTGCTTGATATAAACCCCACGTGCCAAGAGGAAGGTACTGTAGCAATTACTGTTCATGGGCATTGTAGCGTCACTGTACATGGGTATGTAGCGTCACTGTTCACGGTACTATAGCAGCACATCAAACCCTTGTAAAACCTTTGAAATATTTCACCAATATGCACAATGTTGATTCTTGAATGGAACCAATCAATCACTGGCAATCCTCAGCTGATATCTCACAACCTCAAAATACACAACTTCGAAGCAGCTATGCTCTCCAAAGCAAACAATGGCAGAAACCCTGGTCTCTTCTCCAACTTGCAGCAACAAAGCACATATGTTCGATGATCCTCATTTGTTTTTTTGTTGAGTCTTTTATACCTCCAATAGAGGGGTCGATTTCCCATAATTGAGCTTTTTAATAAATGTTTAATATATAATTCATTAAAGCGAGCGCCCATTATGAAGTCATATTCATATTGACTTTTTAACATTATTAAATGCATCCCTCAATACTTAGTCAATATGAATTATTATAATATGCTATTAATATTACACCATTAATAATAATAATTTTTAAAGCATTACTTTAATAATAATTATAATGCCATAACTCCGAAAATAAATGGCATTAATCAATACCTGTAATGTCCCCGATATAATTAAATAATAAATTTAATTACTTTATTGTAAGGCCCCAAACTTAATAATAAATATTTCAGGCCCTTTTATTTAGTTAGATTAGGTAAGTCTTAGTTGGACGTGTCAGCCCGTTTGTAACCCTTTGGAAAGTTTCCCGAAGCCCATATATATGGCCGAGTTAGTCTTTGTCATAGGTATGTATGCAAATTTGGTATTTCTCTTGTTTTTGTGAATTCCAGTTGTTGTCTGCCATTTCGGAGGTGAAAGACCCTCCCTACTTGGTATCCGTAGTTTCGGTGGGACTCATCCCTCACCCTATTCTGCTCTATTCTTAGTTCGACATTATTGAAATCTGAAGTATTATCATTATTAATCTGAAGTGCTATCTTGCCTTGGTTACTTTTTGTTATCATTTCTTCTCGACGCAACACACCATCTCCGTGACCTTGAACTATCATTTATATTATCGACGAAGGCAAATACGCAATGGAAGGGTGTGCAGGTGTAAGGCACGCGGAAGGAGAGAAGCCACTGTACTGGTGACCTTAGTCACCGTACGACTACCAAGCAACCAAACGGGTGACCTTAGTCACCGTACGGCTACCAAGCCACCGTACGGGTGACCCTAGTGACCATACGACCCCAAGACACGGGTGACTCCAATCACCGTACGGCCACCCATCATTGTACAAGTAACTCTAGTCACCGTACGGTCACCCAACCAGTGTACGGGTGTTCCTTCCACTGTACGGTATACCAACTTTTCGGCACCATACAGGTCCGAAACATTACAGTGGTATCAGAGTTGGTCATTCTACCAGGTTGTCAGGAGAATCATGACATCGAATGAAGGATTGATAGATTTGTTGAAGGAGTTAAGAAGTCAGCAGGAGCTTTGCCAGATCCTCGCTAGAAGGCTTGCCATATATTCTCTATCCCAGATTTCGGCAGATTGGAAGGAACATCTGTTGGTTGAATACTCTTAAGAATACTTTTGCCTGCGAACTGATGGATGGTCAAGTACAAGATGACAGATACAAGGTGGTTGATGACATCATTTACTACAAGGACAAAATCTATTTGGTGCTCGAGTCCAAGATAAAGGAGACAATTCTGAAGGAAATGCACGATTCTCCCCTGGCTGGACACTCGGGATACTTGAAAACCTACAGACAGGACTGGGAGAGGTTTTCCTGGAAGGGACTTAAGAACAACGTTCTACAGTATGTGCGGAAATGCTCCACCTGGCAGCCAATCAAATTTGAGCACACCTTACCTGCTGGACTGCTGCAACCATTGCCAATCCCTGACTAGAAATGGGATAGCATCCTGATGGATTTCATTACTGGAATTCCCCTCGTGCAAAGAAAGGATTGCATCTTTGTAGTGGCAGATCGTTTGACCAAGTATGCCCATTTCTTTTCCATCTCCACCGGATACGAGGCAGCCCAAGTGGCCGAGTGGTTCTTCCGTGAGGTATTTTGTTTGCATAGTATTCTACAGAACATAGTGAGTGACAGGGATTCTGGAACATGACAGTGGTACGAAGAACATGCGACAAACATGAGTGTTACTTTTCAGGAAGAGCGGCATCTATATGAGAAGAACCTGTTGCAGATGAGTTTCGAGATTCCAGACCATCATGGGAAAATGACTAATTGGCAAGATGACATGATAGCTTGGGATCCGGGCATTGATGTGTTTGATGATTGGCTTCAAAGGGATCTTGGCGATTCCAGACATGGCAACAATTATATTAGAGTGGAGCGGCTGAAGCTGGAGGGATATTTACTTTTCTTGCTTACTTCCATGTACGTGCACATGGTCATGTTGCGGCATGGAGATTTCAGATACGACTATCGGTGTTCGCACTCGGTTTGGGACCCTGGATCTCTGCAGTGGCCAAACCGTTTGATGATGGATTGCTTGAGGGCAAGCAATTTCTGGACGGCGAGGATTTGTAATGTCCCCGATATAATTAAATAATAAATTTAATTACTTTATTGTAAGGCCCCAAACTTAATAATAAATATTTTGGGCCCTTTTATTTAATTAGATTAGGTAAGTCTTTGTTGGACATGTCGGCCCATTTGTAACCCTTTGGAGAGTTTCCCGAAGCCCATATATATGGCCGAGTTAGTCTTTGTCATAGGTATGTATGCGAATTTGGTATTTCTCTTGTTTTTGCGAAGTCCAATTGGAGTTTTGTTGTCTGCCATTTTGGAGGTGAAAGACCCTCCCTACTTGGTATCCACAATTTCGGTGGGACTCATCCCTCACCCAATTCTGCTCTGTTCTTAGTTCGACATTATTGAAATCTGAAGTATTATCATTATTAATTTGAAGTGCTATCTTGCCTTGGTTACTTCTTGTTATCATTTCTTCTCGATGCAACACACCATCTCCGTGACCTTGAACTATATTACTTTCTGGCATTTATATTATTGACGAAGGCAAATACGCAACGGAAGGGTGTGCAGGTGTAAGGCACTAGGAAGGAGAGAAGCCACCGTACGGGTGACCTTAGTCACCGTACGGCTACCAAGCCACTGTACGGGTGACCCTAGTCACCATACGACCCCAAGACAAGGGTGACTCCAATCATCGTACGGCCACCCATCATCGTACAAGTAACTCTAGTCACCGTACGGTCACCCAGCCAGAGTATGGGTGTTCCTTCCACTGTACGGTATACCAGCTTTTCAGCACCATACAGGTCCGGAACATTACAATACTGCTGACACCATAGGCTATCCCACTACATACCCTATCCAACTGGATGCCTTACTAAGAATAGTAAGGTCAACCTCTATCAACCCACTAACTTACTATAAATAGTAAGTTCATGCAAATGAAGCCGTAAACTCCTGAATATCGCCACCACCAAATCAAGCAATGAACTGGAGAGAAAAATCACTGTCAACTGCCTCTTGAAGAGCTCATGAATGCCCAAAATGGACCCTCTAATCCACCATACTAGCCTACGAGGGTCTAATGATAGGCTAGTCCTCTGAACTCAGGTGCTCACTGAGAAGGGGACATTACAAGATGACATTCCATATGTCTTTTGTTATGTTTGGTGAGCATTTAAATTTTCAAGTGAGGTTGCCGCTTTTGGGGTTAGTGCCCATCTTGTGTTTGGCATGTGCAGCTTAAAGGAGGGTAAAATGGATGTGGGAGGCTCTTAACTTCGCCATAGCAGGACTAAACGGGATGTTTCATAGCTGCAGCTTCTTTTAAGGCAGTTTGGTGACAATTTTGAAGAGATTTAGTGAATTTTCAGACTCACTGTGTGGTATGACAGTCCATTTGTAAGCTTGGAAATGCTGCTGTTAATATTTCAGTTCTCCTCATGCTTATAGAAGACCCTATGAGAGCCTTTGGAAGGGTTGACGAGTAGCTATTTGGTGGTTGAATCCAAGGACCAGGGCATTGACCCAAAGAAAGCTGTTTGCATGTTGCTAAATCCTGTAGTTGAAGGCATCATTGTGGATTCTGAGCTGCTCTGATGCTCACTGTGTTTTCAGTTTCACAAGGACAGTCAATGTTGGTGTTTATGAGGTCTGTTCATATTTAAAATTACCATGTTTTCCAGTCTTTTGGGGGAGAACAGTGAATAGTAGTTATGATGCACATTTACATTATCAATGTTCTATGCATTGTAATCTGCAAATGGTCTTGAAGTAAAATGAATGATATAACACAAATTGCCAGCACTTTCAAAACAATTAAAAGAAAAATTCAGAGGTCACCATTACAGTGGTATCAGAGCTCAGCTATTCTTGCCAGCCTGTTGGGTTAAGCTATGCAACCTCCATTTACACATCATTATAATTTGAGAAGGAACATATCAAATCCCAGCTTGCCTATCCATTCACAACTAATCAAACAGTGCAAGAGGTTTTGGGTGGCAGTATTTATAGTTCAACAGAAAATACACCAAATTTGTCAGGTCCAATGTTGTCTGAGTCACTTGACATGCTCATCTTATTAAAGATAGTTTTAAAATACAATGAGATTAATAATATTTACCAGTTAAGATATAAGTATATGTACATTGGCCATTTTTTAATATATGGATGCATTGGCTAAGGCTACCTATAAGACCTAGTGATGCTAGACCAATATGTGGGATGAGTGGAAATGTTGTATCCAAACGAATAAAAATAGGAGAGTCTGAACTTGATGCAGATATTTTCTAGCACCTATTAGAGTTAAAATTTTAGGCTTTAGCATCGAGGTCTTTATGATCATTTGATAGCACCTATTAATATTCAGCTTCATTCCATGTCTACCCTGCATTCTCAAAGTTTATTAGGGTCCTAAAAATAGCGTAGAGTCACAGAATACATTAGATAACCTCAAGTGCAGGGTACTAGACAGATCAAAACATTTAATTTTGTCAGTACCAATTCTCAGATGTCCCTCTCAAGACCATTCTGAGGGAAATAAAAAACAGAAAAGCTCATCAAAGGTACAAAATTACCCGAAACATTTGATAATGTGAAATACCAACATTTATATACCCCAACAAGCCAGTAGCTGTAAATAAATTAGTGACTTACCTATCAACAATCACTCAATATTGTCCTTGAATATTTGTATTTTTGCCAAACTTCCAATAGTTACTGTGTGGTAAAAGATTTACGTTTGTGTTCTCTTCAATTTTAAACAAAAGAAAATGAATTTGCCCATGCTCACCACTCTTTTAAATGGGCATTTTTTTGGGGAATCAAATTTGTATTTGATAGAATAACGGAATTAGTGGTTTAATTTTAAAGGGAGATTTTTTTAATCCAATTTTTGGGGTAACAGAGAAAAAACCAAGCAGATCCAATCCTTCATTTCCTTGGATTTCCATTAGACTTCCATCAGCTAACATACTCTTGACAGAAATTACGACAGATGACTGCAAAATAATGGGATTTTGGGGATTTCAATTTTAGTTAATTCCTACAAATTTCAAATGAAATATAGTAGTGTCCATATGCATGCTTTCTGCAACAGTTATAACAGATGTCATTATCAGGTTCCCATTATTCTACAAGCCCTTGATATTTTCATCAATCTGATAAATTAAATATGTAACTATTTCAAATCACAGTTGTTCTTTCTAAAGCTTCTCCATAGTTTGCCATTATGTAGGCACACATCGATTTGATACAGTAAAATTTAGACAATAAGTGTGCTTAATCCTAATCCTATTATTTTAGACCTAATCCTATTTTGTCCTTAGAAAATCCTATTTAAAGAGCCGATAATTCTTTATTGATATACAATCTCCTCCGAGTGACAACTTAGCCAGCTTAATGCTGGAGGATACATCATCTAGACAGTCTACTGGTTGATTATTCTGAGGGTCAGTGTGATTAAATGGCCTCGGGTGAAGAGTTCACCATACACTTCAGTATCTTTGACCAAGGTATCCAAATGAGAAGATTTTTTCTGTATATCTTTGCCACAGAGTTTTATTTATTTATCAAAAACCTCAAATTTGACTTCTCAGTTAGCTGAAGGGTGTCAAGTTAACAATATCACTGCTTCAAAATTATTGTAGTAAAGAAGAATAATCTAATTATTATGATTAGGAATCAATCCTCAAAAACCTACAGTTAAGAGTTCCCAGATTTCTTGAAGCTCCATCACTATTTATTTTATATGTCTGGAAGAAGTCGGTTTTTTGGTTTGATAAATATTTCAATAAAATTCTATTTTTTTATGTCAAGGATATTAGTTTAAAAAAATGTTTGATTGTTTATTTTTTTGTGTATTTTTAGCTTTAAATGTGAAGTATTGTATGTATCACAAAATTATTACTGTTTTTTCTAAAAATAATATATATGTTTGCTCAAAGTTAAAATAGCAATTCCCATATATTTGTTCAATTCTATAATTTATATGTAATGCTATTCTAATTCGACTAGTGTTTGTTTCAGGGAAATATCAAGGCTTGTTGACAAGGCTTGGAGAATGGAGATGGGTGGGTTCTTGATTGAAGAACCATTATCCATATCCAATTAGTGCCAACTCTCAGAGATTGTATAAATTGTGAGATGGGAGATACCTCTATGCTTGGAATTTAATTATTCTTTAAAAGAGTTTTGTGGAAGTCATGCACTATCAATCTAACATCTATTTCCATAATTTTTCTTATTTTGGTTAGTTTCAAGGTAGTGACATGGATATTTGTTTCTACAAAGTTATCTTGGATTTTTTTAATTATCATATTTATAAAAAGGAATTGGTATCTTACAATTCAATATGAATACTAGTAATTAATCTGGGAAATGTTCTTAATATGTGTAGACAATCAAATATGTTCACTTAATTAAATGAATACTTAGCATTTATTTGATTATTTATCCATCGATCAACAATTAATTAAATTAATTCATATTAACCCTCGTCGCTTATTAATTAAATAAATTATTCAATTTATTTGATTTAATTCATTTAAACCATATTTTGACTTTTAATTAAATAGATCACATTTATCTGATTAAACTCCCTTTTCACATTTAATATAATCTACATTTAATTAAATACCCTCTTAAATTGAAATAAATTAATTCCAATTAAAAATCCTAAAATCCCTCCCACCTGCATTTTTCTACAAAATCCACTTGCTCACTAACCCATCTTCTAGATTTTTCTAATCTCTTCTAATTAGCCTAATTCCCTCCTAAACATTTGCACATTCCTTAGGAAAGGGGTCACTTCTCAAAAACATGCAAAGCCTTCAATAACCATTTAAGGCTTATATTCCTTCTACAAGATAACCTCTAAAGTCTTCTCAAACCATTAATGGTTAACCCATTTGTAACCCTTGGTTAGAGACTTTCTCTCTAACTTAACCATCCATTTGACTCACGAGTCTCTTCAAACATTCATTGATTTGACCATAGTTATCTTTCAACTCTTGTACCTTTTTTATCCCTTGGATAAAAGAATTATCCATTAATTCAATCCTAACCAAACCCTTAGGGTAACCATCATGTCCCCTCAGGCATTTAATGCCTCTCTTCTCTACTCTCTCCTCTCAAGCTTTCATACTTGTCAACATAAGATTGGTTTGAAAGTGTCACATGGATTGAGGATCATTCAATCCTAGCCCTTGTTTTGTTAAGATAAATCCATCTTAACCATCCAATTGCCCATTTCTCCTATAAATAAGGCTCATTGTTTCATTGTTGAGGAGAGACACACACACACACACGCATAAGAGTTATCCATGCATTATCATTGTTACTTAGAATTTGGATGTTTTGTAGGAAGCCATTGTATTAGGTTTTAGCTCTTCCACTTGTTGGAATTGCTATTTAACCTCTAATACTTCATTTGCATCCCCATTCCACTCTCCACAATCATCAACCACTTCAAACCTTCATTTGTCATCTTGGTGTGAGTGCTTAAGTTGAGGGCATACTTCATGTAGCCACAAGATCTTGAAGAGGAGGACAAGGAAGAGCCAACATCATCAAGCATAGGGAGAAGTTTTAGAGTTATCTAGTTATTTATCTTTCTATTTACTTTGTTACTAATCTTTCTTGATATGCTTTGAATGGATTCATTTTCATGTTGTGCTTGTGGTTGAAAGTTTACTAACATGATTTCATTGTGATTGCACACTAATCTCTTTTTCATTGCATCACTATGTTAATTATTGATTCAAGTGTATGGTAGCTTCATCAAGCATTTTTATTTAAATTTAATATATTTTTAATTATAGTTAGATACAATTGTGCAATTTTGATAGATATTTTTTGGATCAACAAACAACTATGACACATCAACTTTAGTTTTGTAATATTAGTAAAACTATGTTAATTATCACTACTTGTTGCTTAACTCACCTTCAATGGTAGTTTTGGAGGTTTCCCAAGTTTTTTTGGAGCTTAAGAAGCATAGGCACCCAAGTATGGCTAGGTGATTCTAAAATACAAGTTGAGATTTCCAAAAAGGTATTGTGGTCCACAATTGGAGTATATCTAGGAAAGTTAGTTTCAAATTGGCAATCTCATACAAAGTGTTTCTTGTTTGGCATACCTCAAGGTAGAACACAACCACAAAGATATTCAGAAGTTGGTTTTGTTAATGCATGGTAGCTTATGCAAGATAAGATATTTCTAACCTTCCTTGTTCTGTTATTTACATGCTTCATTTCTAAACTTATATTGCATATGATTATCGGATTTTACAAACATTGCTTAGCAAGTATGTATCGGGTATTAACCCGATAACATATTAAATGCTATAAGTTATCGGGTTATCAGTCGATACATACTTGCTATCGGGTGCATAACTATTGGCACCGATCCACATCTGTTATCGGGCTTATTTGTTATCGGGCTTAATACATACACCGCTTCATTTGGAATTAACAGTGTTTAACAACTGCACCGGTTGGATTACATACATCGTGCATTTTGAATCATCGGTGTTTACATGAACCGATTCATTATCTTGATCAATCATTATATTATATTACAATATGCTGTCGAGGTTTTGAACTGATAAACAGCCTTGTGTTAATGGTATAATTACAAAGGCACTGATCAATGGGTGCATTGATCGGTCATGCCTAAAAGGCATGACCGGTCAATACACCAATTGACCAGTTGCCTAAATGATATATATACCAATTGAATTCATTTGGAGGAGACATAGAAAACATAAAATGATCTCTCTCTTTCAGACCTGCAGATAAAATCAGAATTATTAGACATCAACATAATTCCTCATATACATTTATAGCATACATAGTTCATAACTTGTTCTTTAATTGAAATTGAAATAACTTTACATGGTATCAGAGCCAAGGTAATCAAACCTAAGGCTATTCAATTTTGATAAAATTCAAGAACTAAGTTACAAACTACATCACATTTCCATAATGGCCAACGCTATCAGATTCGAAGATAGACTCGGAGGTAGCGAAGATTTTTCAGCTTGGAAGTTTAGAATCAAAATGATTTTAAGAGAAAACAAAGTTGATTCATATGTCCAAACTGAAAGTGCACAACCAGAAGATGAAACCGAGAAATCCACATGGATCGAGGGAAATGATAAGGCTATTAAAATAATAGTGGATGGGGTAAGAAATAATATAATGCCCATCATTAGAAAGCAGGAGACGGCTTATAAAATGTTCAAGGCATTTGAAAAGACATTTGAGATATCAAATGCAAGTCGTATTCTAGCACTAAAACGAGAAATAAATCATATCACCATGAACAAAGGGGAGACAATCAACGCCTACTTCATGCGGATATCAGTTCTAAAAGATGAACTTGCAACTTTGGACTACGAGATCCGAGGCAAAGAACTAACACTCATTGCTTTAGATGGGTTGCCTAGTGGATGAAGCACATTTGTCCAAGGCATCAGTGCAAGGTCAAAATATCCTAAGTTTGAAAGACTAAGAGATGACTGTCTACAAGAAGAATCCTGATTGAACAAAGTAGGAATAAAACATAAGAATATAGATGAAGATTTGCAAGTCCTAAATACAAACATCAATAAAAGGTACAAAAAGAAGCAATTCAAGAAAAGAAAAGCCAAACAAGGCAAGAACACTTCTAAGAAAGACCTATCACATGTTAAATGTTATAGGTGTGACAAATTCGGACACTATGTTGCAAACTGTCCGGAGAAAGGGAAGCAAGCCACATTTGCAAAAGTGAAGAAATCTAGAAAAGAAAATGACTCCGAGGACTATGTCCTCTACTCAGCACTTACAAGCCATACTTCAAACAAATCTAACTCATGGGTGATCGACAGTGGTTCATCCAGACACATCACCGGCTTTAGAGAAATACTAGACTCCATGATAGAGAAAGATGATGAGGAAGTAACCATCGGAGACGATTCTTCACATCCAGTCAGAGGAATTGGAACTTGCACCATCAAATTGAAGTCAGACATGTCACTACGACTTGAAGAAGTACTATATGTTCCAGGCATCAAAAGAAATCTAATCTCCATATCAACACTAGAAGATCAAGGATACAGAGTGACCTTCATGGAAAACAAGGTGTTGGCTTGGCCAAAGAGATCCTCCATCAAAGACGCTAAGGTCATTAGTCGAAGACAAGGCTATTTGTATGAGCTATGTACAGAGCCCAATCTAGCATTGATCCATGAAGCAACTAATGCAAATGAAGTATGGCATAGGAGATTAGGTCATCTGAATTATAGAGCTTTGTCAACCATGGGAAACCTTGTCACAGGTCTATCTAAGTTGAAACAATATCATTCAGAGGCTTGCAAAGGGTGTGCCTTAGGTAAAAATACCAAAAATGCATTTCAGAATAGTACTAGGAAAACTAGCAAAGTTTTGGAGTTAATTCATTCTGATGTATGTGGACCTATGTCTGTACCCTCGCTAGGGGGATTTTTGTACTATGTAATTTTTGTTGATGACTACTCTAGGAAGACGTGGATCTACCTTCTGAAATGTAAAGAATCAGAAGAGATCCTAAGTAGGTTCAAAGAGTTTAAAACATTAACAGAAAATCTCTCTGAAAACAAAATTAAAACCTTAAGAACTGACAATGGGGGGGAATACACATCAGAACTATTTAAAGACTTTTGTAAAAATTCTGGGATTAAGAGGGAGTTATCAATACCTTATAATCCACAACAAAATGGAGTAGCTGAAAGGAAAAATAGGACCATAGCAGAAGCTGCCAAAGCCATGATACTAGATCAAAATCTAAACTTGAACCTTTGGGTAGAAGCAACCAACACTGTTGTGTACATACAAAATAGATGTCCTCATTCACACCTTGAAGATAAAACTCCTGAGGAAGTCTTTACCAAAACAAAACCAGATATCAGCCATCTTAGGATATTTGGGTGTCTAGTCTATATTCATGTACCTAAAGAGAAAAGACTAAAACTAGAACCCTCTGGAAAAAGGGGAATACTTGTAGGATACAGTGAAACTTCTAAAGCCTACAGAATCTATGTACAAGGACAGAGAAATATTGAACTCAGTAGGGATGTAATCTTCGAAGAAGATTTAGCCTTCAAAAGGGCTCAAAATACAATAGAACCTGAAATTCATAATCCTACTTCTAACCTAGAAGGAGAACCTACTCCTGAGCTTTAGAGGGAGTATCTTGAGGAAACTATAAGTGAAACACAAAACCCACCTATAGACAATCACAAGAAAAGACCACTATGGGCCACCAAAACTATAGCAGAAGCTCAGAAGTTCGCTGCTCCTTCAGGAACCTTCAGGGAAAGCAAGAGGCCTAATAAATTCATCAACTATGTTGCACTTATGAATGATCTTTCTAAAGATGAACCTAACAATGTTTCAGATGCACTCAAACATCAAGTATGGATAGATGCCATGACTGAAGAATATCAGTCCATTATGAAGAATGATGTTTGGGAGATCGTTCCTAGGCCAACCAAGAAGTCTGTCGTGTCTTCTAAATGGTTGTTTAAAATCAAGCATGCTGCAGATGGCAGTATTGAAAAACACAAGGCCAGATTTGTAGCTAGAGGGTTCTCACAGAAGGAAGGAATAGATTACAAAGAAACATTTGCACCTGTTGCCAGGTACACATCAGTAAGAGTTGTCCTAGCCATTGCAGCAGCAAAGGGGTGGAAGGTACATCAAATGGATGTTAAGACAACATTCCTAAATGGCGAGATCATGGAAGAAGTCTACTTAGAGCAACCTGAAGGGTTTGAAATTCATGATGCAAAGTCTCATGTATGTAGACTCAAGAAAGCTCTTTATGGGCTCAAACAGGCTCCCAGAGTTTGGTATGAAAGAATTGACACCTACCTCTCAAAGCTGGGTTTCTCTAAGAATGATGCAGATCCTAATCTCTACCTCAAAAGAAATAAAGGTGATATGTTAATATTAATTTTATATGTTGATGACTTATTAATTACAGGAGATAATCACCTAATAGATCAATGCAAGAAAGATCTATCCACAAAATTTGATATGAAAGACTTGGGGCTTCTTCATTACTTCCTAGGATTGGAAGTATGGCAGAATTCTGATAATATTGTACTGAACCAAGGGAAGTACACCTTGGACATATTGACAAGATTTAGAATGCTAAACTGCAGACCCATGACCTCTCCTATGGAAACCAACTTCCATAAACTTAAAGAAGCAGTAGCAGAATCAAGATCTACTGACCCCACTCAATACAGGCAGATGATTGGGTCCCTGATGTATCTAGTAAATACAAGGCCAGATATCTGCTATGTTGTTAATGCCTTGAGTCGGTTCATGTGTGAACCTAAGGAGATACACCTGGTTACAGTAAAGCATATAATGAGATATCTACAAGGTACCCTAAAGCTTGGTCTTAAATATGAAAAGGTTGACATAGATCTACATGGATTTACAGATTCAGATTGGGCTGGCAGTGTGACTGGCAGAAAGAGCACTTCAGGGTGTTGCTTCAGTTTAGGATCAGCCATGATATCCTGGATCAGCAGAAAACAATCTTCAGTAGCTCAGAGTTCCACAGAGGCTGAATATATTGCAGCTTCAATGGCTGCCCGAGAAGCAGTATGGCTAAGGAAATTGCTCGTGGGATTATTTGGAGAACCTATGAAACCTACAGTTATTCAGTGTGATAATCAAAGCTGTATAAAACTTTTTGTAAATCCAGTATTTCATGACAGGTCCAAACATATTGAGATTCCATATCACTATGTACGAGATATGGTTGACAGGAATGTGATAAAGTTAGAATATGTGTGTACTAGAGATCAGACTGCAGATATTCTGACCAAACCACTTTCCAGAGTGAAGGTTGATCACTTCAGAAAGGGTTTAGGTATGATAGAAAGGTAATCTGCTTTGTAATCTATATTTACATATATTTAAGATGTTTAATGTGTAAACTTCTTTGTCATGTCTGGACTATCTCTTGGCTTCTTGCCACCTGTGTTCATATCTAAGAGGTGACGATCTCTTAGATACTGAACACTTGTATGTAGACATCATAAGGTGACGATCTTATGATAGTCAAACCAGTAATCATGTTGGATCACTGGTAAGTCATGGATTTGCCATGACTATGTTGTGATAAACATTTACAAATGTTATTACACTTATCACAACTTGGATATGATGAGAAACTAACCTTTCTCATAGACTTATCCTTAAGTATTCCGTGTTAGGCAATACTAATATCACGTGTTAGATGATATCTTGATGAATCTTACAAATCACATGTTTTGGTGATTTCTCACATGATCAGGTGATGATTCTCTTACTTTTATCACATGTTAAAATAATACTTTATGTCACATACTCAGGTGATGTTCTTCTATTTTGTATCATATGTCTTGATGGTACTTCTCATATATAAATGATTTTTGTTGATTGACATTATCTTAGTTATGAAAAGGAAATGTGATGCAGGTTGCCTTATCTATCTTCCAAAGCTAAGAGGGAGTGTTAATGCATGGTAGCTTATGCAAGATAAGATATTTCTAACCTTCCTTGTTCTGTTATTTACATGCTTCATGTCTAAACTTATTGCATATGATTAGGGGATTTTACAAACATTGCTTAGCAATTATGTATCGGGTATTAACCCGATAACATATTAAATGCTATAAGTTATCAGGTTATTAGCCGATACATGCTATCGGGTGCATAACTATTGGCACCGATCCACATCTGTTATCGGGCTTAATCATCGGGCATATTTGTTATCGGGCTTAATACATACACCGCTTCATTTGGAATTAACAGTGTTTAACAACTGCACCGGTTGGATTACATACATCGTGCATTTTGAATCATCGGTGTTTACATGAACCGATTCATTATCTTGATCAATCATTATATTATATTACAATATGCTATCGAGGTTTTGAACCGATAAATAGCCTTGTGTTAATGGTATAATTACAAAGGCACCGATCAATGGGTGCATTGATCGGTCATGCCTAAAAGGCATGACCGGTCAATACACCAATTGACCGGTTGCCTAAATGATATATATACCAATTGAATTCATTTGGAGGAGACATAGAAAACATAAAATGATCTCTCTCTTTCAGACCTGCAGATAAAATCAGAATTATTAGACATCAACATAATTCCTCATATACATTTATAGCATACATAGTTCATAACTTGTTCTTTAATTGAAATTGAAATAACTTTACAGGTTTGTGCAACCTAACTGTCATAGAACTAGATTTATGACATCCTCACCTAAGGCATTGCTCAACTTGTGGATGCGCCCCAAAGTTGGTGTAAAGTTCAAAGGAAAGTTTGTGTATCTCATGCATGTTCACACACCCCACAAGCACATGCACCTCAACAACACTTGTAGATGCTTTTTTTTAATGACCCCTTCTGAGGAGTAGTCAAAGCGACTAATTGGCCTATTTAATTCTAATAGGCTAAAGTCAGATAAAAGGGAATTATTTAATTTAATTATTTAATATTATCTAACAAAGTATACTTAATTATTTGATATTTTCTAACAAAGTATACTTAGGGGAAAGACACTACTGCTAATCACTTGACTGTCAAGGATTTTGATTTTTATGACTCCTCTCGGGATTATGTCATGCCTCGTATTGTTGTTGAGGCCTCTGTTGAGCCTCTTGTTGCTATTGATGTGGCCTCCTTTGGCCTCAAGGCTCCTATGCCTGTTGCTCTTGTTCTGCAACATTGATCTACTCCTGGTGAATTTGCTCTTGATGTTGTTCTACAACAAGTCTACTCTTGTTGCAGACAAAAAATTTGCGGGGATCTCTTCGCTTGATCCTTCTTATGATGTTCCTAATAGTAGTATTGCCTGAATTGCTCGTGTTGAGGTCTAGTCCAAATTGACATGTAATTGATTTGAACATCCTAAGTTTTTTATTTTCTAAATGCACCTCAAAAGGTAATCACTAGTTTAGGAAGATAAGCTTTGTTGATTTTACCACCGTTATTAGTGCGTTGTGATAAGTATTTTTTTGTTGAAAGGCACGTGCTTGCAAAAGTTCTCCGTCAAACTCTATTCCGTAACCACGTAAATAGTGACGAAAACGACGTAGGAATGTTCTATGTTTTAGTAAAATTTTGCGATTGATGTATAAGAATTTCTTCTTCTTCAAGATAGCCTTCCAACTTGGTTTTCTCTTCTTGAGGTGATATCTAAAAGTCATATAATCATCTAATGATTTTCAAGTTGTTTGATTCCAATGTGAGTGCAATCTTGATTTTGATAAAACCTAGGTTTAAAGAGGAACGATACATCCAAGATAATGAACAAAGGTTGATATGATCAAGTTTCGTGATAAAGGATTTGATATATCCTGATATGAAACTGATAATTATATTGATTTGCACTTAAGATGGTTGAATCACTAACTTGTTGGATGTTTTATGCATATGAAAACTTTTGGAAAAAAGCCTATTTGATTGATAAGTTAATTGTTTGACTAGATTGAAGACCTGTGATAGTTGAAGATAAATCTACTCAAAAAAGGGTATCTGAAGATGATGTTGAAATTTTGGTTTGATATGTGGAAGTGTTCACTGTTTCAAATGCAGGAAAACAAATGCGTTAACCTTTTGCTCAAAAGCGCTAACCTGTGCAACAAATGCGCTGCTTTGTTGAATGGAAGCACTGCTCTGTGTCGTAAAAGCGTTAAACTAAGGTGTAAAAGCATTGTTTCATTGAGCAAATGTGTGATTTTAAAGGTCAAAGTGTTGTTCTTTGCAACAAATGCGTCGTTATGTGCAATAAATGTGGGATTCTAACTGTGTTTAAAGAATTTCTTAGTTTTCCAGCAAGTTCTCGGATTTTTTACTCATTTTAAGATGATTTTTTGAAGTTTTTGACCATTTTGAGAACAATTTGTAGACATAAAAGACACAATGTTTAGAAAGCAAAGTGCACAAGCAAGCACAAGTCTTAAGGTAGGCCAAGACAATAATTGTTGAATCTCACATAGGATTTCCCCTAAGGCTATGCTATTCAGAGCGGATATTTAGGTGCTTGACCCCACTAGCTCCACCCTCGGCACTCACTTCTTCATAGTAGCCAAGCACCAGTTTGCATGAAAACTCCCCATGGAAAACTTCATATCTCTACTAAGAACCGTATGTGTGTGAGCCGCTTTAGAGGTCCGACCTCCTACGCTAACAATTAGAAGGATTTTGGCAGCTAATACAAATGGGTTTTAGTAAGGGCTTTTGGTCATGTGGCCATACATGCGGCACTCTACATTCTGTAAATACAGAAGGTTTCCAGCCTATAGAGGTTACACTCCATAGGGTTAATGGGGAAACATATTGTCGGTATGAACTAATCAACACATGTTGTCCATAACTTTTGTCATAGACACGATTTATTTAGAGTGGATCCGAAGGAATTGGTATTAGCCTATTTTCACTTGGGTCATTCCCCTCTCACTGGCCCCCTCAGGGCAGCTCGAGAAGGCAAACCCTCTAGGTAAAACATGAAAAATCAAAGAAGGTCTAATTTTCTGATCACTGTATTAGGGTGAAAGCATACTCACCTACTACTTTCAAACTAGCACGGTAGACAATGGTTCTTTTACCCTTTAGATTACATATGTGCAACTACCTTACTGAAAACACATGATGCAAGTTACATGCTATTCATTTACCTCTTAGTTAAGCTAGGTGAAACATGTATGATTTTTTACTTCCCAAAGTACTCGTAGTTAAACTAAGTGAGGAAATGTATGGAAAATTGCTCAAAATAAACCTTGCATGCACACAAGTCGGTAGTTTTCTGAAATCTGGTCTCGGACGGTCGAACTTGCAAAAGTATGTTAGTTGAAAGATTGTAAAATTTAAAAAAAAAATGCAAATTGATAGAATAAAAGTGCTAAAACAGTAAATGTGTGATTCTCAACTATAAAAGTGCTATTCTACAAAATCAAAGTGCTATCCTACATCACAAATGCGCTATTCTACTGATTGAATGTGTGATTTCACCAATAAAAGTGCTAACCTATTGAGCATATGCGTTAACCAAAGCAATAAAAGCATTGTCCTATTAAGTAAATGCGCTGCCAAATTGCACATAAGCGTGAAACTGAGTTACAAATGCGTTAAATTGATTTCTACGAGAATAAGACAGGATATTAGAAGGATACATGCGAGGCCTGAGCCCCATGGTGGGCGCCAAAAAATGTATCCACTTAAGTTTCACCTCAAAGATTAAACCTGGAAACTCATTAGTCTATCATGCAAATATAACTCAAGCTTCAACCAATGTAACAACATGAAATGAAAAAGCAAATGAAATTGTTATATCGTCGTGATTTATGTCTCATTATGTCCTAACCCCATTGTTCTTGGTTGCAGATGATTTTTCTCTCAGACAAGCACTGATAGCTTCCAAGATGGCATATGAAGAATGAATAGATAACTGGTTGTTGATTGATATGTTAAATGATATTAAGCTAATATGCAAAGATAATTATATGCTATGATAAAACTCCTAAAATGCTAAATTGATTTAAACTCAGAACTCACCATTGCAAAATGAAGACTATGTGATTAGCTATTAGTTTCAAAAATGGCTTAGGAGACCTCTATTTATAGATTTCTAAGTGCATAAGATTAGGTGGTAGAGATTAGCGGTCATGATTAAATCTTGCAATTTGGATGGCTATGAGCAAGAGGTCGAGATGTGAGAGAGAAAGGTAGAAGATGTTCCTCCTACACCTACAAGATGGAGGAAAAGGTGGAAGGAGAAGCCAAGTGTCATTCATCTCACCTTGACTAAGAATGAAGACTGAGAGAATATACGATAGTTGGAGAAGATTTAGGGATAAGAGGACAAGTGGAGTCAACTTCCTCCAAAGATGTAGGAAGGTTGGAGAGAATATAGGAAGGTTGAGGAATGTGTGTGCGTACACATTATTTGAAGAATAGAATGAATGTTGAAGATAATAATGTATATTAATATTAATTAAATATTAATATATTTAGCCACATGATGGATGAGTTGGCAAAGAAGTGATGTGGAGATGAGGGGAGTTGGAAAAGGGAGATTAAATAATTAAGAAATTATTTAATTGGTGAGACTATAGGATAGTGGATAGAAGTTAATTAAATATAAGATATTTAATTAATTGGGTTAGAAGAAAAGCTAAATGAATTAATTAATAAAATGTTTCAATTAATAGAAGAACATGAAATGAATTAAATAAATTAATCTTTTCAAATTAACTATTTAATAGAAGAATAATTATTAAATAAATATAAAATATTTATTTAATTGCTCATAGCCAATTTTGTGTGTATACAATTATCATTACGATCAAATAAATAATATTAAATGGGCAAGCATTTTCCATCTAATTTAAAAGAGCCAACTCCGTAACTTTTCCAACCATAGTCATGGTGACAACTCTATGTCTCATGTAATGTCCTCTTTTTCAGTCACTTCAACATTATAGTTGATTTGGGTTTCTTGGTGAGCACCAACCCTATCAAAAATTATGTTTATTGTTGGAAGTGTGTTCAATTGGTCTTAAGGACTCTTATGGCTCTTTTCAAAGTAACTTTTGGCTTTTAGTGTATTCTCCAAGGTTCTTGGAGAGAGCATCTATTTATAGAAAATCATCCACTCGATTTTGATTTAGATTATTCATTATTGGTATTATTCAAGTATGTCAAATTTCTATTTCAATGCTTTTCAACAAGTTTTGTAACTCAAGTGTATTATTGCCTTTAATTTAATTATTTTACTAAGGTTGTTTAATTTTATTATAATAATTTTAAAAGCACCCTGGTGCAATAGCTCTTTGGAATTAGAATTGAAAGTTTCAAAGCGTGGATGCATAAAAAGGGGACCTTGCTTATCAAGAATAATTTTTATTTCCTAAAAAGGTTCTTTTGGAGCAAAATGTTTATTTAATTTATAAAGGGATTTAATGTCAGAAATATTAAATGATTAAATTAGTCACTTTGGAGGAGAAATAAGGATTAATATTTTTAAAGCTAATTTAAATTGTAATTTATGGGAGGCTTCCATGGAAAAGGCTCTAAAAGAAGGTTGAGGGTCTCATTTGAAGCAAATGGAAGATTTTAGAGTTTGCACACTTCAGGAAATGTTATCAAAATGAAGAGAGGAGTTCTTCTCGATATTGTCGAGGACAAAAACCCTTTTCAATCTTATTGGTTTTGATGGTGAGAGACCTATCCTAGCTAATCTGATGTTTTCACATAGGAAACACATTGGTTTTAAATGAGTTTTTGGATTCAAGGTCTCACAAATATGAATAATTTTAAGGTAAACTAATTTTGTAAGTTCTCAGTGGATATTGGTAATTGTTAATGGTGATTTTGCGTATTGTTTGAGCACATTGCAAGTGACTTAGTGTTGGTCATACATCCTTCCATGGTTGGTTGTACCCTCCATTTTGCATGCTAGGATTGGTGAGTTGGTTTGATGGTTTTGGGTATTGCACCAAAAGATTTCCTAGGGCTAGGTGATTCCTTACAAGGTCTTTTGTTGAGGTTTTCTATTGGTAATTATTTTCTAGAGAAAATCACCCTTTGCAGTAGGTTATACAAGAGTTTACATTGGAATTAGCATTGAGGTTTATGGATGTTTTTGTGGTTTCTTTTTCCTCCAAGTTTGGAGCTCATGTGGGAAGTGATTTTTGTGTGTTGCTATTTGATATTGGCATCTAAGGTGAAGATTCGAATATTTTGGCTTATCTCTCAACATGAATAGAACCCTTAACTTGTTGTTTCAAGGACTATGAAAGAGAGTTGTTGTCATTAGAGTGGATTAGGCTAGAGTAAGCTTATTTGATGGTATTGACATGATAGAAGAGTTGGTTTACATTTGAGGAAGCTCAATGGTCCTATTGCTTCAATAGGTGGCTTGTGGAATGACATCTTTGAATTTGTAGCTTACTATCCACTTTGAATGTGTTGTAGAAAATCTAAACAACTTTGTAATGTTGCATGTATGAGGTATTTTTAATGGTTTGGTCATTGGTTCAATTATATTATTATTTCATTATGTAATGCTTTGTTTCAAATGTCAAATATTAAAGAACATTGTATTTCTTACCACCAAGAACCGCTTATTTTGCGTTGTTAAGTTGTCATTTCAATTAGCGTATACTCTTTTTTAAATAAGGGTTTGTAACACCTCAAGTCATAAACTCTTACTATAACTTGGTAAGATCCCTAAATTTTTTAGGTAATCCCTAGAGCCTTACATATACCTTAAGGATTCTTGCTTAATGTTCTTTCCTACATATCACTTTTGCGAGTAAGAGGCTTTATAGTTCATACACCAATAATAAAGAGGATTCATCCTTTAGATGGGTTGCTTTGTGTTGGAGTGTCATTGATGTCAACCGATATAGGATGGCAACCGGTATGGGAGATTGATGGAGATTGATGGGTAGTGTTGTCATTGAAGCATACCGGAAATGGTGTCATTGATGTCACCTAGCTTAGCAGGTCACTAGTAAGGGAGAGAATGTCATTCGGCACAATGGCCATTGGAGTCACCGGTACACAAGTTAGTGTTTGACTTGTGTTGAAGATATGGATAAGAGACCGGTATGATATAACAACTGGTAAATGATGACATCTGTAAGAGGGCAAGATGTTGGGATGTTGATTGTGATGAAGAGGGGGAATGTTACAAAAATCACATAAACATCGGAGGTGAAGTATGTGCAGGCCACCGGTATGTTGTTGGATGTCAATTTGTAGGACTCCCACCAGATTAAAATAAGTCTGATAGAAGCAGAATGAGATGACAAGGATCCTCTCCCACTGGTAATTGGAGCTTATCTCCTATTATGCATGGAATGCATCATAGTTCTCCGAGATACAATAGTAGAGTAGAAGACATGTGATTGAAATCTCACACCGGATGAACTAGTGAAACACTAAGTTGCCTTAGGTGCATGAGATCAAAGAAATGCACCGGATCACCCGGGTAGACATGATGAGTTGTTGGTACAGAGATTGAAGGATATGGTTGTCACTTTGACAAACCAATTGATAGGAGAATAGGTCTATTGATGAAGAAGGAAATTTTGAGCAGATGCAAACAGATGGAGTTTGTTGAAGATTGATGACATGATATCATCAAGGTGGTTGCCGGTAAGTATGTCCACCGGTAATGCTGACAAGGTGCAGAAGTGAAAGGCTCCCATCTATTGAAGATGTGCATAAGGTAGGTTAGCAAGTGTGCTGACCGGTTTAGGTGTTCCACCGGAAGAGAAGCAAAGTGCAAGGTTGAAGGCAGACTGGTTAGGGTATAACCAACAAGGTTTGTGAACCGGTAGATGAATCCGGTTATATGCTATTAGTCGGTGACCAAGTTAGACCAAAAGAGTGAGCCAAGGTGGATGACGACAAAGGTGCCATGTGAAGGTGAAGTGGCATGCATGCACAGGTTGGTGTGGTGTGTTGGTAAGGTAGGTGGTGACTGGTCGACATTAATGTTGATAGCGTGTTTCACAGGTCGAGAGTAGAAGAGTATGGCTCAAGACAGATCAAAGGACATAGATCCGATTTGGTGTCTTCATGATCAATGCAAGGTGTCCAGGTGTTGATCTAGGTAGGTGAAGCTAACTGCGTGATCGCTTCATGGTGATTGACAAGTGCAGACTGACAAAGTTGTCGTGGTTGCTAAATATAGAAAACGTTTTCTGGAAGCAACGTGATTGGTCATGATGGGTGATCAGATGTAGATTGACTTTCTCTGAGAAGAGATCCTCTGATTTGATATGCCTTGTGGTTGATGAAGGAACCCTAGCATGACAAAGGTTTGAATGTCGATCATGGCAGGAAAACTCGGGTATAAATATGTCGACTAAAGATTGAAGATGATTGATCTTGCTAGAAGATTAGGTGTTAGATGTTGAAGAGTGCAGGGTGAAAAAATAGCAAAGAGCCAACCAGTCAGAGACTTCATCAAAGATCATAGAGACTGAGTGTTGCAGGTGCAACCGGTGAGAGGGTTTAGCAGAGGGTTAACTAGCAAGGACAGAGTGATCGGTAAACTGCAAAGTGAGTTGCAGTGGTGCTAGAACTTGTAGAAAGGCAGAGAAGGTGTTGCAGTGCAGTGGGAATGTCGGTGAAGATCCGGCAAGGCAAGATCTGAGCAAATCTTGACCGGTAAGGAGAAAACCGACAGAGATCAGAGTGAAGAGTATCGGTGGTGGCAAGCAGCAGTGCATCTGACAAAACATAGTACCGACAGAGACAAGGTAGAGGTTGAACCGGTAAGGTTGCAACAGAGAGTGAAGGAGAGGAGGATCTGAGTGAGAAGAGAACTCGTAGAGAGAAGAGCAGAGGAAGATCGATTGAGAAGAGTAGAACCGGAAGAAATATTGCAGAGGTTACAGAACACATTTGTAATTGGGTATTAATTACTTTTGTATTTGATATATGACATTGTAATCACTGAGTTGGAGCTCAGTGCAGGGGTTGGTGCTCCCTGGATTGGTGCCCTAAAATTAGGGGCTGGTGGTCCTTGGATTGGACCCCTAAAGCAGGAGTGGTGCTCCTTGGGTTGGTGCCCTAAATGTTATAATCAAATGTTTCATTGTGAGGCTAGATTGGAGTAGTAGACTCCAGCAACATTTCTCATCGATTTTTTTCCCATCTTGGGTTTCCTCGTACATATGGTGTTATGTGGTGTCCCTTTTATGTGCGGTTGCATTTGTGTCATCCTCCCATCTAACCGGTATGTCTGCTTTATATTAGATCTGTTAACCGGTATACACACATAGGATAGAAAAGGGTTAAGTCTGGAAATCACTGATTCAACCCCCCCCCCCCCCCCTCAGTGACATCTTGTGTTCAACAATTTGTATTAGAGCCTAGGTTCCCTGTTGATAAGCTTTCTCTAGCTTGGGTACATTTTGGTATTTGAACACAATGATTTTTTTAGTGGCAATCCCTACTCTTGTATTTGATGGTTCAAATTATTCTATTTGGAGTTGTAGGATGGAAGTCTACCTTTCCTCCTTAGGGTTTTATGTGTGGATATTTGTTGTTAATGGTTGCCCTAGCAAAGTCAATCCTCCCACCGATTCAGAAGCAGAAAGAAGAAACCAGTGCAATGATGTAGCAATGAAAGCTATACTCTGTGGGTTATCCGGTGATATCACCTCATAGGTGGACAGATGCAAATTGGCAAAAAGCTTGTGGGACAGATTTAAGAAGCTCTATGGAAATGAGTCTACCACTGTTGAACTGGTTTGTGAAGATAGGATGAGAAATGCAACTCATGTGTCTACAGGTGATGAATGCAAATCTGTTAGCAGTCATAACAATGATGAAGAAGGAACCCACCTCTTCATGGCTCATGAATTAGAGGATGAAAGGCACACATCTGCGAATGATCATGCAAATCATTTCTACCAGCAAGAATATGTTTGACAGTGAAAGTGAAAGTGAAGAAGAAGATGAAGCAGAAGTTGATCTTGAAGGAGAACTTGTAAGTGCACTCGAAGAGCTTAGTAGAGTGAGGAATGAATACAAGTTATTCAAGAATGTTGCAGTTGTGGAGCAAAACCGGTTGATCAGATGCCTTGAAGAATCTGAGAAATGTATCTCAGAGTTGAAGACTCAACAAGGAGACACCAATGAATGCTAGTGTAATGATCTAGCATCTAAGCTAGAGACAAAGATAAAGAGTATCAACAGCTAGAAGGAGAAATAGAGAATCTCCGAAATGACCTTGAGAAATGTCGGGATGAGCTCAAGGTAAGAATCCGGTTTGATAGTAGCAGTGATGCCTTGGACAAAATGTTGAAGAAGCAAAAGCATTCCAAGGATACCAGAGAATTAGGAAGTGGTGTCGGTGAATGCTCCACCAGCAAGAATGTCCCCCACAATGACATTTTGTTTGTCTCCTCAAATGGAGATAACAAGGGACAAACCTTCAGTGTCAGAAATTCTCCCCAAAAGAAGATTGATCTAACCACAACCAGTGGGGACATGTAGTCAAGGATGAAGACTGGTGCTGCAAGAAGGAGCAAAAATGCAGATCCCAAAGGAAAAAGAAAAATGGGAGAAGGCAGCTTCACCAGAAGCAAGAACAGAAGGAGATAGTAGAGAAGACCTCCTACCAGTAGAAGACAAGGAAATGCTACTGCCCACAAGACAAAGAAAGTGTGGGAAAAGAAGAGATCAGATGGAAGAGCTGCAAAGCATGGACAATCCAAGATCCATCCCCAGAGAAGCAGAAATGGAAATACTAAACCGGTAAGATCTCCTCACGCATGGTAGAATAAATTTGTAAGTCATATGCCATCATTTATCGACTACTGCTTCTCTTGCAAAGAGTATGGTCATAGGGCAGATGAATGCAAGAAGAATGTAGTCCGTCCAAGATGTAATGCTTATGGCCATAATATGTCAAGTTGTAGAAACATGCATAGATCTGCTCTTATGCATAATAAGAAGAGTCCATTTGCTACCTCAAGAAATGCAAACTATGCATGTTATAATTGCAATGGATTTGGGCATAAAAGTCATAATTGCAGAAGGATGAACTTGCACTCATATGACAACTGGTATAGCATCTATACTCAACATAGAAATGGATATAGAGCATATGGAAGTCAGAGACAAAATGTTGCATGGAATAAAAGGAGAAGAGGTTTTGTTGCTACAAGATCAAGAGGTCCACCGATTCTAATAGCCGGGTACAATAGCATGACCATAAGAAGATGGTCAAACATGTTTGACAGTAGGTTCTCCATACATGTGTTTAGCATGAACACAGTTTTCTTTTACAACAATGCTTTCGGTCGTGATGTTGAATCTGGTAAAGAAAGGAAAAATTGATAAAAGAAAGTAAAACCTTCTTCCAAGACTGAAAATGGGAAGAAAAATGAAGTCAATCAGGTATGGAGGAAGAAGCAAAAAGATGCAACCATGGACCAACACTGTGCATTCCATGCATAGGTGATATCTCCTAAGTCTTAAAGGAGATGTAGGACCTTAGGGGGAGTAGTACATTGACCATATCATTCACCCCCTCAGTGGAAGAGGACAAATGGAAGAACAAGCTATTGTCGGTATGAAGGAAGGAAATGAGATGGCAAGTGTGTGTAGTGGATGTCTTGGCTACACATCTACAGATGAAAGATGATCACTATTGCATGTGAAAATGGATGGAAAGTTTGCAATTGGGATCAGAAGCAAATTGACACAAGAGGACAAGAGTTAGAGGAGATGCTCTGATAGTGTTGATGGACCAGTATGGGAAACCGGTATGTGCAGTAGGTTACCAGTATGTATACTAATTGGTATTGTAGGTTATGTAAGTCAATGAGGTCCGGGATCATTGCAATAAACCCGACAGTGTGATATGAAGAAGTGGTTGTGTCTCAAGTGGTATTGGAAAAGACCCGAATGACATATGATGGCTCGATAGTTGATCTTGTATACATGCATCTTTTTGGGCTAACCGATTTGATTTATGACATGATAGTGACATTGTATGGCATTGTGTACACCTGGGATCATGTCATATGCTGTGGTGAAATTTGTGGAGATGAGAGATCATTAGATTGATCACACATGCACAACTTAGCCAGTATAAGGGGCAAGTTGGCTTCAGTTTTGAACCTGACAGGCAATGAGAACCTGAAATGCATGAATCAGGGGGAGTTGATAGCCATATCTTCTAATTGTTATCAGACTTGATGGACAGAGAGGGTGTGCAAGTGTCTATGGTTGAAACGGTATGATCATGTTTGTGAAAGTGTCCGCGGTTGTGAGATATTTTAATGTAAATTGAAATCACAACTGGACCACTGGGAGAGTTGCCCGCAAAGAAGGAAAGTCACCTGCACAGGAGAACATGCATTTGGTATTGGAAGAGATACAATTGGTATCAGTGTTAGCTTCAACACTTGGTATCAGCAATTTGGGGTCAGAATGCCTTCTTCATATCAAATGGGAGATGATGCAATCTAACCGACAAGTATGTTGTATTCACTAACACGTGTGTCTTCAATTGGTTTCAGACTTGTATATGCATGTGTTTTCGGTTTGCATACACACTTGGTTGCTAAGCAATTGGTGTCAATTGGTGGTTGAGCTCTCCATCTCAAGTGTTGTGAATTGAGAGGATGCAATGTATGATGGTAAAAGGAGGAGATGCATCTGGTAGACACAAGGAGGAGAGAAACCCTGTCAGTGCCCTTTGCCATTGTTGTCAAAGGGGGAGATTGATTTTGTAGTATGTCGGATACTACATGTGTTGACATCAATGCCGAAGGGGGAGATTGTTCGCATTGTGTTGTCACTGATGTCAACCGGTATAGGATGGAAACCGCTATGGGAGATTGATGGAGATTGATGGGTAGTGTTGTTGATGCATTCTGGAAATGGTGTCATTGATGTCACCTAGATTAGCGAGTCATTGGTAAGGGAGAAAATGTCATTCAACACAATGGCCATTGGAGTCATCGGTACACAAGTTAGTGTTTGACTTGTGTTGAAGATATGGATAGGAGACCGGTATGATATAACAACCGGTAAATGATGACATATGTAAGAGGGCAAGATGTTGGGATGTTGATTGTGATGAAGAGGGGGAATGTTACAAAAATCACATCAACACCGGAGGTGAAGTATGTGCAGGCCACTGGTATGTTGTTGGATGTCAATCTGCAGGACTCCCACTGGATTAAGAGAAGTCTGACAGAAGCAAAATGAGATGACAAGGATCCTCTCCCACCAATAAGTGGAGCTTATCTCCTATTATACATGGAATGCATCATATTTCTCTGAGATAAGACAAAAGAGTAGAAGACAGGTGATTGAAGGCTCACATCGGATGAACTGGTGAAACACTAAGTTGCCTTAGGTGCATTAGATCAGAGATATGCACCGGATCAGTTGAGTAGAGATGATGAGTTGTCGGTACAGAGATTGAAGGATATGGTTGTCACTTTGACAAACCAATTGATATGAGAATCGATCTATTGATGAAGAAGGAAAGTTTGAGCAGATGCAAACAGATGGAGTTTGTTGAAGATTGGTGACATGATATCATCAAGGTAGTTGTCGGTAAGTATGTCCACCAGTAATGTTGACAAGGTGTTGTAGTGAAAGGCTCCCATCTATTGAAGATGTGCACAAGGTAGGTTAGAAAGTGTGTTGACCGGTTTAGGTGCTCTACCGGAAGAGAAGCAAAGTGCAAGGTTGAAGGCAGGCCGGTAAGGGTATAACCGGTAGATGAATCTGGTTGTATTTTATTGGTTGGTGACCAAGTCAGACCAAAAGAGTGAGCCAAGGTGGATTCCGACAAAGGTGCCACATAAAGGTGAAGTGGCATGCATGCACAGGTTGGTGTGGTGCGTCGGTGAGGTAGGTGGTGACTAGTCGACATTAATGTCGATAGCATGTTTCATAGGTCGAGAGCAGAAGAGTGTGGCTCGAGACAGATCAGAGGACAAAGATCTGATTTGGTGTCTTCATGATCGATGCAGGGTGTCCATGTGTTGATATGGGTAGGTGAGCTAACCACGTGATCGCTTCATGGTGATTGACAAGTGCAGACTAACAAAGTTGTCATGGTTGCTAAATATAGAAAACGTGAACTGGAAGCAGCGTGATTGGCGGTGATGGGTGATTAGATGTAGGTTGACTTGCTCTGAGAAGAGATCCGATCCGATCTAATATGCCTCATGGTTGATGAAGGAATCCTAGCATGCCAGAGGTTTGAATGTCGGTCATGGTAGGAAAACTTGAGTATAAATATGCCGACTAAAGATCGAAGATGATTGATGCTGCCAGAAGATTAGGTGTCGAATGTTGAAGAGTGTAGGGTGAAAAAATAGCAAAGAGCCAACTAGTCAGAGACTTCATCAAATATCATTGAGACTGAGTGTTGGAGGTGCAATCGGTGAGACGATTTAGCAAAGGATTAATCGGCAAGGTCAGAGTGATCAGTAAACGTCAAAGTGAGTTGCAGTGATGTAAACCGGTGGTGTTAGAACCTACAGAAAGGTAGAGGTGTTGCAGTGTAGTGGGAGTGTCGATGAAGATTCGACAAGGCAAGATTCAAGTAGAGCTTGACCGGTAAGGAGAAAACCGATAGAGATCAAAGTGAAGAGTACCGGTGGTGGCAAGCAACAATGCATCTGACATAACAATGTACCGACAGAGAAGAGGTAGAGGCTGAACCAGTAAGGTTGCAACAGAGAGTGAAGGAGAGGGGGATTTGAGTGAGAAGAGAACCGACATAGAGTAGAGCAGAGGAAGATTGGTTGAGAAGAGTAGAACTGAAATAAATATTACAGAGGTTACATAACACATTTGTAATCGGCTATTAACTTTTGTATTGATATATGACACTGTATCACTGAGTTAGAGCTCGATGCAGGGGTTGGTTCTCCTTGGTTTGGTGCCCTAAAATTAGGGGTTGGTGCTCCTTGGGTTGGTGCCCTAAATTAGGAGTGGTACTCCTTGGGTTGGTGCCCTAATTGTTGTAACCAAATGTTTCATTGTGAGGCTGGATTGGAGCAGTAGACTCCAGCAGTATTTCTCATCGAGGTTTTTCCCATCTTGGGTTTTTCTCGTACATATGGTGTTATGTGGTGTCCCTTTCATGTGTGGTTGCATTTTTGTCATCCTCCCATCTAACCGGTATGTCTGCATTATGTTAGATCTGTTAACCGGTATACACACATAGGATAGAAAAGGGTTAAGTTTGGAAATCACTGATTCGTCCCCCCTCTCAGTGACATCTTGTGTTCAACAGGTTTCACATGCCTTGATGCCATTATCTTCAATGCCTTTATGTATAAATCACCTCATTGGGATGTGAAAAGGTACTTAGAGGTGAGTGTAAGCCATTATTTGCTTCATTGCAGTTGTAGAATCCATTGGATCAATGACCTAGAGATGGTGTAGGATCTATTAGGACTTGAAATGCTAACCCCGATGTTAATGTTGCATGATAATCTTGATATTTTTTCATCATTGGAAGTACATGTGTATATGTGCCCTTGAGATGAACACTTGTTTCTATACAAGAAACCCTTTTGGAGTAGATGCAGCATCAAATTGGGTCAATAATGGCATTCTAGGTCTTGTAAGGAGGTAGTTGGTCACAAGTAGTGCAAATGGAAGTTTCAAATTTTTAGGGTTAGGGGTGCCTCATGATTCTTACCACTTTTAAAGATTTAAGTTTGTCAGTACCATGGGAAATATGTTGGAGTAAGGGGAAGGTTGAAACTTTATCTTTGGTGGGTGACACACATCATAGATACACAATGATTGGCTTGACTATAAATTAACTATACATAATGCATCTTGCTCATGCAACCAACACATACATTTGAATAACTTTAACATAACATGTTCCCATAGAAACCAATTAGGGAAAAGAAGATGATTAGTGCATCCCAGATTACACTGTGGGTCAAATATTTTTCCCACCTACGTCATGCATGAAGACACGCAAGCATTCCATGTCGCTTGTTAGCACTACGAAAGACACAAGTATAACCATGTTCACAACTAATGAGACTATTAAATACACATGTAAACAATGATTGTATCACAACTACATAGTGAACATCTGGGAAGACGAAGTGGACACAAGTTATTGCATGCATCTTCCCATCACCTAGTTCATGTTGGCATTGTGTTGTCATTGATGTCAACCGGTATAGGATGGCAACTGGTAGGTGAGATGTATGTGCAGTGTTGTAATTGATGTCAAGTGGCATTATTGTCATGGATGTCAACCAGCAATATGTGCATTTGAGGCCAACCGGTATGCAAGCTAGAGTCATCGATATACAAGTTGATGTTGGGTATGAAGAAACCGGTATCCGGTGAACAAGTGGATGAGAATGTTAGTATACATTTTGGTACTAACCGTTAAGATGATGACCGGTAAGACTACAAAGTGAACAGGCCACCGGTATGTAGGACTCCCACCGGATGAAGAGAAGGTTGGCAGAGAGTGTGTTGCTTCAGTGAGAAAAGATGACATATGGAAAAGATATTGGGTCATATGTCAAGTTGAAGATGTATCCTCTCCTCAGTGAAGTCACATTATTACTAGCAGGTAACATAGATCCTCCTCTACCGATTTTTGGCAGTTGAAGTGCAATTGTCTATTCTTCCCACCAGTAAGTGGCAATACCTTGCTTATCCCACACATACATGGCATACATGATGACTCTCTGGGATAAGATAGTCAAAGTAAGCAAAGGCAGGTGATTGGATGCATAAACCAGATAAATAATGTGGATGATGAGGAAGCCTCCAAAGTTTGAGATCAGAGATGAGCATTGGATCACCAGAGAAGGCATGATGTGCTACAGGGATAGAGAAGGAAGAGTTGAGATGATGAGTTTTCCACCTTGGCAAACCGGTTGAGAGGAGAACTAGTCAAATGAAGATGAGGCTCTGTAGTTGCACACATGGTGTTACCGAGATGCAAATGGACAAAGGTGTTGCCACAACTGCATAACAATTGGAGATGGATGGCATGAAGACATTATGCACATTATCAGTATGAAGGCAGAAACATGTCAATCGGTAAACAAGGTGGTTACCGGTATAAAGGAAAGGGCCAAAAGGAAAAGTGGAGTGCTCCTATTCAGGTGGTAAGGTACATGACAACTCACCATGGATATCTACTGCTAGTCAGCGAGGTTGATTGCTAGTAAATGTGATACACGGACAAGACAAAGAAGGTGATGGAAAGAAGGTCATTTGGTAAGGTGAGATGTATCAGTAGGGTTAGATGACTAGTAGGTGTGCACCAATTAAGTGTTTGGTCGATGATCCTGTCTGAACTGACACAGAGGTCTATGCTAATGAATATCGATAGAAATACCACGTGGAGTTGAAGTGGAAAGCATGCATAGGCCAGTGAAGTGCTTGTCGATGAGGTAGTTGGCGGTTGGTCCAACATTTAATGGTGTATGTGAAGCTCAAGGAATGATAGCAGAGGTTTGTGGCTTGAGATCAAGAGAACAAAAGAGATCCAAGACAGACTGATATAGCAGATTGAAGTGGGTGGAGGAAACTGCATTATACATGGTGATTGACAAGACACAAAGTCGAAAATCATGCTACAGACGACTAAAAATAGAAGACGTGTGTTGGAAGGTGAAGATATATGGTGGTGTTGATTAATGAGATGCATATCATCAATCAAGGAGATGAGATCTGATTGGATATGATATGTCACGTTTGTTGGAGAGAAAACCCTAGCGCGCCAAATTTCAAACTCACATTTTGGCGAGAAAGCTATGTTATATATATGTTGATCAAAGACAGGATGGATTGATGATGCAGGAGATAGAGAGTGATGCTGGTTGGTGGATTTGAATGATCTCGATCAAAGTAGAGAGCTGATTAGACTGAGAAGAGTCAAGTAATTGAGGATCTGAAGTAGAGAAACAACAAGAGTGATTAAATCGGTAAGAAGGTTTAACTGTGAGATAAACCAGTAGAGTCCAAAGTAACTGGTAAACAACAAAAGAGAATAAGTACAAAAGTGAACCAGTGGTGTTCAAGCTAGCAAGAGGATAGCACAGAGAGTGGTGGTTGTGAGTGTGTTGCAAAGAAGATCTGACAGGCACAGAACAAGGCAAGGTTGAACCGATAAGTAGAGCAATTGGTATTTAAGTGCAAAATCTATCAGATGAACAACCGGTAGGGCTTGAGTCGGCAAGTGAGTAGCAGAGACAGGAGGAGACAACAGTGAATGAAACAATGTGAACTGACAGAGAGGAGGCTGAGTGGAAGATAGAATATTCTACCGGTAAAGTTGAGGAGAAGGGAAATCGGTAGAGAGATTATTTGTAAGTGGTTGCAGAACTCTTTTGTAATGAGGCTATTACTTTTGCATTTGATGATATTGATTGTAGATCATTGAGTTGGTGCTCCTTGGGTTGGTGCCCTAAATAAGGGGTGGTGGTCCTTGGGTTGGTGCCCTAAATGTTGTAACCAATGTTGCATTGTGAGGCTGGATTGGAGCAGTAGACTCCAGCAACATTTCTCACCGAGGTTTTTCCCATCTTGGGTTTTCCTCGTATATACCGGTGTTATGTGTTGTGCCCTTTGTGTGGTTGAATTGTGTTGCCTTTTTTTATCTTACTGGTAGGATTGCTTGGTCCTTAGCTTGGTAATCAGTAATCTCTCTTGGGGATAAAAGGGTTAAGAATTTAGAAACCATTGATTCAACTCCCCTCTTAGTGGCATCTTGTGTTCAACAGTTCACCAACACTCACAATTTAAGTACAACCTAGATGTTAAAAAGAGTGTCAATGCAGCTCATGCTCCATGGGGGGTGCCATTCTTTTTCTTGGTTCATTGTTAATTGTGAAGATAAGAAAGCATCTCATGCTACTCAAGATCAACACAAGCAAATGTGTAATTGTAACAACACATAAGACCATTAATAAGATTTTCATAACTTGTTGACTATTCAAGTCAGTGGATCTTGATATCTATTGCATCCATGTCATTGGTAAAGTTGGTTCAACTTGGGATGGCGTACCTCTTGGCATATATCACATGCATGGTATTGGTGAAAGCCAACTAAGCCCTTATCATACCAATGGTAGCTCTTGGCATTCATCATGTTTGTGCTACAAGTGACGATCTGCTAAACCTTAAGATATGACAATTAGCTCTCTGCATCCATCATTTGCATGATATTGATGGTAGTAGCCTAAACTACTCTTGTATTATATCATGGATATCTCTTGGCATCTTCACCTTTGTGCTATTAGTGAAAGACAACTGATACTTAAGATATAACAAATAACACCTATTATTTGTCACCTACACAATATTGGTGACAACTAACTATCCACAATTATATTAATATTGGTTTTGAATTATGGGTGATCTTATAGCCAAGTACACATACTTTAAATATGACAAGGATTCATAAATACTGGTTAAGTTGACCTAGATAGATGTCACATAAAGTGATCCATAAACCTATACATCATCCTACATGTCTTGAGATTAAATAACTATAGCCCAAGTAACACATTGAACTCACTTGAGTTATCCTCTACTCAAACATAGATGCATCAACAAATACCCTCTTAAACTTAATTAAGGATTATTCACTTCATTCAATGATTATTCCAAAACATGTTATTTATTATGCAATATTATTAAAAATATCTCAACTCTGAGTAGTTAACATCTTTGTATAATACCATTCATAAAGTTTAACATATCATTGTATATGAAATAGATATAAATGTAAAAATCCATACCATATTCAACAATATGTACCATTAATTGCCCATAGTTGTCAAAAGAAGTTATAAGGGACTCTATCCTAAACTCAATACAAAATCAAATACATATTAAGAGCAAGTAGACAATCCATATGTAATTAGAAATTTTCACACCATGAAATCTTAATGACTTAATTCATCATCATAATTATATACAAGTTAGCAATTTTTCCTAACTTATTCATAACTAGGTCATGGCAAGTGTATCATACCCTTATTTATTGGAAGAGAGACCTACCTAGGTCTTTAGGTTATTATGCATGTCAATTATCCATGACACAAGGCCATGGTGTTCAACAGATAAACTTTAATTATTTTAGTTCAGATAAGATTAGAGGCATCTTCACACATACATTGAGATAGACCATGATGGAAATGACTCTAAACACTTTGAGATTGATTATTGCCTGGAATGATAAAAGTAGCCTCTCAAAGAAAATATTTTTAGGTAAAACACAATCAAATTTTTCCCAAAATAGGGATGGTTTATGCCATTGTATAAATCTCATTACTAAGTTGTCTAAAATTCAGTTACAATAGATATCATGTGCACTTCTACTATTCAAACCTTATAGCATTTGAGCCTCATAAATATAACTGACCATATACAAAGAGGTATATGAATTTTCAATTATGAATGAGCATGAACTAAATAGATCTAGGTAAGTGAAGTCTCAGGTGAGTTATGAATTTATAAGGAACTTCACCCCATACACACAATATAAGCTATAATGAGAGATAATCTCATTCTAAAACCATTCAAGAGAGAGTTTGTGCATAAATTATTCTTTATTGAATCATGCCCATAATTTTATTTGTATAGGTTATGGTGATAATAAATAGCCTTTGGAAATACAACTATTAAAAAAAATCAATTATGCTTAAATGGGTACCCTTTACCATTTTCCTAAGCTCCAAATTGGGTGTAGGTAGGTGGGGTGTTGTTTTATATATAAATAAAAGTTTCTAAAGCCTTTTCAACAAACTCATTTCAAACTTACCTACGACCAAGGAATTTCTTGAATCTATGTCAATGTTAGGCATTTTATCAAATAACACATATGCCTTACCTATGCCCTCATTTTTTTGTTCAAATATGCCCCATACTCATGGTTCTATTCCAAGAGTTGTAGTATAAGGCTTTCTATGATGCCAACAAGTCATACAGATTGCAACAACTCTTGTTCGATGTGGTTGAGGGAACTTCTTTTGTGATGAGGGCATACCCACCAATAATAGGTGCCTATAATGGCCAACACCACCACCCCCTTAAGCATTCCTATGTCTATATTTAGATGATGTTTTGGCAAACCCCCTTAATGTAGGTAACATAAATATATAGAACACTCGTACTCTACAATTCAAGTTCCAAAATGGCACTTCTTCCACATGGAATTAGCAACCTCCTCCTAGCCGCATCCATCCTTGTTATTTTCTTTGTTTACCTTCCAAAATGGGTTGGGTCCCTTGGAATTACAACATTTGACAAAAACCCTTTTCTATCATGTTTTGGTGGTCGTTCCAACTAAGCTATAGAAGAGGGGCGACATTCCTCCTCATATGCCATTTCATATGATATCTCTCTTTATCCAAAGCAATTGTACATTTGCCATAAATTTGTTCACTCCTTTTTTAAATGCAATTTTATCTTTAATTTATTTGTTTTATCAAATAGATCCCACGTGCGAACCTCCTTCAATGATAGATGTGAAAGTATTTTTTTCTTAAATGAACAATTAAGTTATATTAATTTTGAATATATGAAAATTACATGATTTTGAAAAAAAAACGTATAATTATTTAACAAATTTATAAAGATTATAAATTAGATAAATAATAATATCTTTACATATTTAAAATAATAATAAAATCACATGATATTGAATTGTTTAATATATGATTGATATAATTTCTTTCAATAGTCCAATATATAATTAACAATAAATAACTATTTTCTATGATTTCCCAACATTTTGGCAGTCTAATAAATTTTTGGCTAAATCATTTAGTATCATCAATTCTCTAATGATGGATGGATTTTTTTTTCTACTTATGTTTCATGTATAGATTGTTGGTACCCAAATTAAATAAATGCAACATTCAAATGACATTTCAATAAAGAATATGGGTACTTTCCTTCTATAATCTTATAGATATGTGGAGTTTTTTTTTATTGTGTTCTTGTTTCTATTTTATTTATTATCTACATCATATATTATGGATAGCATAATGTATTAGCAACATGGATTGACCATAACTATTGATGGTGTAATTTCTTCAAAAGAAATATATGTAAATATAATTATTTTCTTAAAGTTTTTTAATTATTATTTATAAATTTGTTTTATTATAATAAATTGGATGATATTTAAATTGATTTTTGAATCATAAAATTGTAACTTATAATTTAAATTATTTTTAATAAAAAGTATTTCAAAGTTAAATTATATTATTTTTTTATCAATTTTGTTATCTTTATATTGTTTTGTATGTATGTAAAAAATAGTAATGTTGGCTTTCTTGGATAACAATTTGACTTCTTATTATGGAAGTTATTGCTCAAATCTAAGGTCAAAAATTATAATGTTTAAATTAGAATATTATATTGATTTAGATGGAGGTGCACATTTATGAGTAAATTGAAGATAACAAAAGATCAATTTGACAAGAGCAAGATGGCTCCTCTACTTTTTGAATTTTGTCAAGCTCATAAAGGTGTTCTTATAGACTTTTGTAGGATAAATGCAAATTAATTGACCATATGGCTTAAGTAAATTTTATATACACAAACACTCTTTTTTTTTTAATAAAGAGGTAAAAACTTTATTAATAATTAGAAAACAACATTACACAAGAAAACCAGAGCCACAAGGCTCCATAAGAGAACAACAAACCCAACCTGAAATCATCCAGCTTCATAACTATCCATATCCTCAGTAAAGATCTTATGCAAGTCCTGACAGTAATCAGGGGAAAGATGCTCCCAACCCTCAACTTTCCAATCATCACCATGTTCCAAAGCCCACTTAGCCAAACAATTTGCAACTCTATTCCATTCATGAGGAATGTGGATGAAAGACACCCTCTCCATCATAGCACTAATTTGCAAAATCTGGTGCACAATCCCTGCCAGCTACCAATTAATCCCACTCACCTTCTGCTCAATCAATAGATTAACAATAATCTGCAAATTCGATTTGCAGATAACCTTACACCACCCCAGCTCATATGCACACTCCAGGGCATAGAAGATTGCTTGTCCCTCCATAAAATTATTAGATTGATGCCCTTTATGTACTAAAAAGAGGAAAACCACATCCCCCATACAATCCCTACCAACACCCCCAAACCCAGCAGGACCCGGATTACCCTAAGAGGAGCCATCGGTGTTAATATTAATGAAAATGATCCTGAGGGGGAAACCATATTCCCACCCTTTGAACATTCTTCTTATCACGTATACCGAGCTCCTGACACAAGCTGAGATAGGAGACATCTCCTACAAACCCAACCTACTCACAATATCAGCCTCTCCTCTATCCAGAGAAAAATTCACCTCACATTTAGCTTCCACCGTCTCTTGGATCATTCCAATGATTCTATTCCACACTTGTTGAACTAACAGTCTAACTTCCCTAAAGATCCTCCTATTCCTCTCTAGCCAGATTTGCCAAAGTATGAAAATGGGCCCAATGTGCCAGACGGTCTAGAGAAAAGAGGAAACAATAGGAGGCCTGCCCAAACTGCTCCAAAACTCCACCAAAGAATCCACGTGAACATAGGGGTGCTTCCACACCCCCCACTAGTAATGCCAGAATAGCAACGAGAAAGGGCATTTGAAGAACAGATGTGAGGAATACTCCTCTCCATTACCACACAAAACACAGATGGAAGGCTTGTGGAACCCACACTTCTGAATATTGTCCCAGGTTAGACATCTATTCAAAGCCAAATTCCAAGCAAAACAGTTACACTTCAGCCAAGAGAAATTGTTGCAAACATATTTCCACCAGTGCACCTTCCTCCCCTCCAAGCGACGAAACAACAACTCCTAGTACCCACTGGAAACAGTAAAAACACCCTTAGGATTTAGGTACCAAGCAAGTCTATCCCTATCCTTAATGGAACTATAGTGTCTACTAGCCAAAATGCCATGAAGCTTAGTGCATTCTTCCTCCATATCAACAACCGACCATTCATTTGGAACCTTCCACTGCATCATCTCCAATTTCCCAAACCTATAAATAGACTTAAAGTCACTCACTCTAGACCACCCTGCCTCTAGGAACCTCTAGCAAAGATTCACTAAATTAGGAAACTAATCCATAATGGGGGGATAGTCATCCCAAGAATCGAACAAAAAAAGAACCTCTCCCCCCCTCTTATAGATCCAAAAAAGACCTTATTTTATCGGTGCAACCCCTTTCTTGAGAGTACTCCAAATCGTAGAGCCTTTTCTTGCAAGTGGATATCTTGGGAATTCCTCCTTCGGGATCCTCTGCATATAATTAAAAGACAAAAACCTAGCCCAACCTCGATCTTGTTCAACACACCACCTCCTATACAATTTAGCTGCCAAAGCCTCCCCAAATAAAGAAGACTGCCTTAAGCCAAGCCCACCCAACTGTTTCAGGTTGCACACCAAGTCCCATTTGACAAAACTTCATTTATAGGAGGAAATGTTATCTCCCCATAAGAATTTCCTTGCCAAAGAATCCAATTCCTTCAAAAACCACTTTGGGGCCACTTGGAGCATACACCTATAAATCAAAAGAGCATGAACCATCGACTGGATCAGTTGAACCCACCCAACAAAGGATAACCATCTATGAGTCCAATGTTCAACCTTCATGCAAAATTTGTCCAGAATACCCTGCCAAGAGTCCCTGGGAGGATTACCAACAAAGATAGGAATACCCAGGTAAGTCAAGGGAAGAGAACTGACCTGGAATCTCAAGATATGAGCAATCCTCAACTAAATAGTTCCAAGTGTGTTGAAGAAGAGAATGGAATATTTAACCTCATTGATCAACTGGCCAGAAGCAACAAGATAGACATCCAAGATTTTAAGTACGTAGATTTATAGCTTCTCTGATCCTAGAGTCCCATTAGGGTCATATCATCCACAAACTACAAATGGGACTGAGGAGGTGTGTCATTACCCCGACTCCAACCATGAATAATACCCAGTACCACATTCTACTTAATCAATATCCCCTGACCCTCAACCAGAAGAATGAATAAGTACGAGGAAAGAGGGTCCCACTGATGAAGACCCTTGGATGCACCAAAAAAATTAGTATGATCTCCATTAATTAGCACAAAGAATGAGGTAGAAGAAACACAACTCATAACCCTTTGGATCCATTCATCGACAAAACCAAAGGCCCCAAGAATCTTCTAGAGAAAGGACCATCGGACTCTATCATAAGCCTTTGCCATGTCCAGCTTGATAAACATAGCTTTTTCCTTGGAAGCTGCCATAGAATGAATGGTCTCAGTGGCAATGACCACTACATCCAAGATTTGATGACCCTCCACAAACCCATTCTTCTCTTCAGAAATGACCCCACCAAGCCAATTCTTCAACCTTTCCGCTATCAGTTTAGAAATAATCTTATAAATCACATTACAAAGAGAAATAGGACAAAACTGGCCTAACTGGTCAGCCCCATCAAACTTGGGGATGAGTGAAATGAAAGCCGCATTCAAAGCCTGAAGCATCTGCTTACTCCTCTGGACTCTTAGACCACCTCCAATAAGTCCAATTTGATAATATCCTAGAATTCTTGATAGAGCTCAATCGGAAACCCATCTGGTCCAGGAGCCTTCCCCTTCTTCATGTTAAAAACAATCCTCTCAAGTTCGTCCAACAAAATAGGTCCCATAAGCTGCTCATTCATCTCCCTGGTAACTAGAGAAGGAATACAAACAAGAACCTGATTTTTCTCTTCCGAGTCCCCTTGAGAATCCTCACTAAAAAGGGATTGGAAACACTGCATAGACTCCCTAGAAATCTCCTGCAAGGATAAACACTACTCACCTTTATCATTAACCAAAACAGGGATGGAATTACCATGTCTTCTTGCTTTCACTGAATTGAAAAAGAACACAGTATTCTTATCCCCTGCTTGAAGCCAATCAATACGAGATCTCTATTTCCAGTAGATTTCCTCCCTAAGCTCCCACTCCTCTAAAACCTTGACTGCCCTGACTTCCTCCCTAAGCAAGGCTTCTGACAATCCATGCTTTCTTATCTCTCTATTAATGTCATTCAAATCTAATTGAGCAATTGTCTTAGCATGAAAAATATTACCAAAACACTGACGATTCCACCATTTATGATGAAACTTAACAAATTGTAGCTGCTTGGCAAAAGTGTACATGGCAGTGCCAAAGGCTGGACTCCCTTTCTTCCACCACTCTGCAACTTGAACCTGCAAAGAAGAATATCACAACCACATAAGCTGAAATTTGAATGAAGGAATGCAAGCGACCTGAGCAGAAAAGGACACCAATTTGATGGGCCAGTGGTCTGAACCTTTCCAATCTAAAATCTCAGAGCAAGTCACTAATACATTTGGCCTCAAATTCTGACGGACAAGGCATTTTGTGATCAAATTTGATTTATTTATTTTTAAATGTCGGATAACGTCGAAATGTCGATGACGATGCCGACGATGTTTTCCAATGAAGCCCGTGTTAGTCGGAATTCTGACGACCACGGGCATTATTACAAAAAAAAAAGCGAGTTCATTTGAAAACCACGCACTACGGATTGAATTAATTCTCAACTTCCTCTGCCTCTGCCAATTCCTTTGTTTCTTTTGCCTCTGCCTCTGGAAATTGGGTTTGATGTGTCCTTTGCCTCTTTTGCCTCTGCCTCTACCTCTTCAAATTGGGTTGTCTAGTAGGTCATATCAAAGGATTGAGTAGCTAGTTTGGAGGGTATCGAACTATTGGAGATGGCGAAATTCCTGTAGATTTTTGCATGCCTATAAATTTATGTGGACTTGCAAGTTGTGTGTTTGAATCATGTAAATTTGGTTGCAGACAAGTTAATTTCAGAGTGTGTCTCATAAATTTGAGCTTGTCATCCTACCGATATATTCTCATTCATCTGGCTCTCTTTACTTTCCTAATGTTGCAGTTCCTAGTTATTGAAAAGTCTTCCAATTATTGATTATGTCAGATAAAGGCTAAAAGTATTGTATAAAAATTAAAAAATAAGTAAACCCTATTTACTATACCAGAATCGGGACATAAGCAGCAGTGATGTCCACATATTTATCTAAGTGGTGTTACAAAATAGACTTCAACTTCCAAGTTTTGTCAAATCCACGAAATTTTTTTTTTTTTATGAAATAGGGTGATAAGAATTTGAATCTTCCATAGTTCAATTTGGCACCAGTTGTAGAGTGTGTTGGGATCCAATCTAACAGTTGGAAAGTTTTCTTGAATGCCCCCTTGTGCATATAGCCTTATTTTTCCCATCATATATAATAGATTTGAGAAATATTTAAATGGATCTCCCTCAGTCAAATTTGTCTTAGTGTCATTCCTCTTCATTCCACCTGCTATTATCATATGTTGAAAGTTGCAAAAGCCCAAAAAAAATCTCTGTCTAGGAAGGTTTTGGTCATTTTTCTCACTTTTTGTGGAGTTGCGGACTTTTTGTTGACTACTGGACTTATTCTAATTATCTAATATCTAGTTCCAAATATTAGTCCCACGTGGAAGATGTTGGTTCCGAAAACCACAGATTGGAAATCAAAGAGTTTTGTCACTTCTCTTGATGAATTCTGAATCAGTCTTGGCCAACAAACGGGAATGATCAACAGATCAAATTCCCCTACACTTCAGGCTTCGCTAAACCAAGGCAAGTGAACCTATATCTAAAACCTAAAACTATAGGTTAAAGACTTTTCTATAGCGAATTTAAGAAATTAGGTGACTTCAAGATGGCAATTGTTCCTGAACCCAATCTTATTATCTGAAAATTATAACTACTTGCTTGTAAATGAATGTTTATAAAGTAATGATTGTATGAATTATAAATATGATTCCTTAATGAATCTTGCTTTGGAAATAATTGATTCAAATATATAAAATCAATAAAAGACCAGTGCCTTGATTCCTTACTGGTTTCATATCATTTCAAATGAAAAATCCTACGTTTAACCTTAGAGACAATTTTAATAACTTGTTAATGAAACAAGACCATCATCTCAAAGGCTTCCATATGAATTGTAATTAAAATGTGACATCCAGATACTCTTACTAAATTTAACTTTACTTTGAAATACCAATAAGACAATTCAAAGTTTGCCAACCAATCCTTCAAACTGATATTCAAACTGAAAATCAATCTTAAGTACAACAACATAAGATTACACAATGAAACAACCTATGTAAATAGATTTATCCAAGGACCTGATCAATCCATTGAAAAGATAGATACCATCATGAATGAGAAACACTTGAATCTTTATATTGAAAATAAAATACTTAAACCAGTTGATTTCAATGCATATCCTCCATCAACTTGGTACTTCCAGACAATGAGTTCATAAGAAAATGCATAGAGATTGTCTTGATAAAAAAAACTATAAACTTGTGATATATGTCTCTCCTAAAAGATCCTCCACATATAGATGAGGATTCAGTTTGAAAAATCAAAGGGCATACCCTTTCATTAAACTAAAATTACCAAAAAACTAACTAGAAACTAACTACCTAAAAACTGCCCTAACAAATTAAAACTATAAAATACAAAGTCACATCTTTAAACATCTTTTGATATCTATGGCTAGTCTCCAAGCATCTGATCGTACTTCTGAATGTGCTTCAAATATCCCTTTGATTTGTAGGTATCTGCATTGTAGATAATATCTCTGACCATAATCTCCAAAGTGATGAAGTTTTCCATCTGCTCGATTGTCTCTGTCATGTCAAGTACATCAGATCGGGCAATGTTAAGGGAAGCACTAAGAAGACTTTGGCACTCCACAATCCATTTATCCTTATCCTTAATCTGTCCATTCTAATCTTCAATTTCTGGAAAACCATGTTGTACTATTTCCTTACATTCATTAATTTGATTTTCCAATTCTGTGTCAAAGTCTTCATGCTTTTTCAACAACTTTTGTATTACTTTAATGACTTCAGCATCTATATTGGCCATTGTCTTATCATGCAACAGAGTTCCTAGTCTATTATAAATCCAGTTGTGAGATATTGCATTATCCATATTCTTTTGATAAACAACCTAGAAATCTTCAAGGAAACCCTTTAATTTTTCAAATCTCTTAGTCAATAAAACAGAGGTTATGTCAGCCCTCACACTCTGCATTTGCCTTTTCAACTTTTTATTTTCCAGTTGCACTTCCTCACATTTCTTTTTCCACTGAGACCCATCATGGATTTGTGGCACAGGATGTCCTCCTCTTTTTAGCAATTCTTCATATAATCCCTTGTGATGATCTCTTTCTTTGATCACTTTGACCAATTTTTCTTTATTAAATTTTGAAATATCAATACCCATATCAGCAGTAACAATGGGATCTACTTTACCAACTTTAAATTTCATCATGTGACCAAAGGTTTTATCCACATCAATGATTTTTGGCCTCTTATTTGGAGGGTAAAGAGCCCATAAAAGAAAAGTCTCTTCATTCTAGTCAAATCTAGAGCCAACATACACATCATTTACCCCCTGAATATCCAATTTAAAATCCTTATTCTTAGAATGTAACATGCTATCAAAAAAAATGATGCACTCATGTTCCATCCTGGAAAGATGATGATGCCAGCTTCACTAAGAAGTTGTCTTCCCCTTTGAGGGGTTATAGTGGTCAATTCTAAACTAATTTTTTCCTTTAGTTTCCCCAACAATTCTGATTCTTTTTTAGCGGTTGCATTTGGGATAGAGTTTCTCAGATTTTTCCCTTTGAAATTATATAAAAAGGATTTAAATTATTTTGACTTAATAAAAACATCATTAGACACAAAGCCATAATACTCATCATATCTTGCATCACTATGGATGTTCAACCTGGCAACAATTTTCTCTTGCAAATCTAGCTCTTCTATTGTGTCTGGTGCTTGATGCCTAGATACCACCTCAACTTCTTTGGACTCGCCTTCACTCTCTTCTTCTTCAGTTTCCATTTTTTGCAATCTCTTTTTCTTTTCTTCCAATTTCTTGTTTAATTCATCAATGGTCGTCTAGGCCTCTTCCTCCTCCATGTTTCTAAACATGTGCTCTGCTTCCAAGTAAACATGAATATAATCTCCCAGATTTTGACTTTTTTTGCAATTGTGAATATATCCCTTGGGGTCATAATTGACCCTAGCAGCATATTTGAACAAATTGTATTCTTCAATCAGTTTCCTATCAATGGCTTCATAAGCCTTTGTTGATACAATGGTAAACTCCCCAAAACTAAGAGTCCCAGGCAGGATAGTCTACTTATGCATACCTCCAAAATGGTTGGCATTAAAAACACTTAACTATCTCACAATCTCCAGATAAGAAATTTTGTCTCGTACAAGTTTTGGCAACAGATATGGGGTTCCTTCAAAACCATAAATCCTTAAGCAAGTAAAATCCTTGTGAACAAACCAATCACCCCAGTTGTGATTGGCAATACCTCTTTCATAAAAAATGATAGGTCTAAGAAATTTTTTGACTTCAGTGGAAATAGATCCTTCACACGAGACACCATACATCTGGTATAATGGCTTTACTATTAGCTCTTCAAACTTGATGTAGTTTGATTTCACATATTGTGAATCCCAAAATGATGTCCACATATGTATTGGTTGTTCTTTACCTGCTCTGTCCACTGTGTTCAATTTTAAATTCATTGGCCACATACCCCTAAATCTTCCATAAAATAAAATCAAATGCATTAACAACGAGTAAAACTTGAAAGTGGGCTCCCTATTATCTCTGAGCTTCAAGAAACCTTCATGTAATTTTTCTACAACATAAGTAGCATAATCAAAGTGTCTTGGCTCATACATCTGTACATTTGCTTCTAACACTAGTGGCCCAATATTAGCTACATCAGGGACCTCTATACCTCCAACTTGTCTGCATGACATATAGTGTACTATAAGTAGTGTCTGAAAATTTCCATGTTGAATGGGGGACCATCCTCTTCGATTAGAATGCCCTTCTCAACCCTGTGGAAAGCTAAGTTCCACCCTTTATAAGTAGTATCCATTTTAATAAATTCCTCCTCTAGTTCTTCAAATGACAAGGGTACATCAGGGTTAGGGTCTAAGCTAAAAACTTCATCTATGGTGCCACGGCTAAATCTAATAAACACTTCGCCATTTGGAAACTGAATGCATCTCTTCACAGAATTGCAATTTTTGACCAAGACTTCCATCAATTTGATATTTACGAAAACATTTGGAACAACTAGTTTACCTAAGTTGGTTATCCACGAGTTACAAATTGTCACTTCTCTGTCCTTTCTCAAAAAATGAAACAGGAAGAGTTCATAACCTCTCACCTTTGTCCACACATCTCCAACCCCTTTAAACCTATCCTCAAGCTGGTCTTTTATGGGCAAATGTTGTTTCGACCTCCTTGATTTTGGGCTTGGGGACTGTAATTGATCGATGATATCTTGATTCAGTTTTCATGCAAGAGGGACTTCCATTGTTTTGGATTTTTTAGATGTGGATTCAGAGCCCTTAGCACTCCTCTTTCTTCCTGATGAACTTGCAGCCTCCATGATGCATGATGAATTGTGAGCAATAATTCTCACCTTGTGTGTTTTTTACTAAGACGCAGCCTGCATTTGGTTCTTAATTTGCCTCGTGTGAGCCATCAATCTACTCAATTGCACATATTAAATAGAGGCTACTTTGGTTTCAGTTTTGAATTGTATCTATAACGGCTCATCGATATGTGCTTTCCTGATGAAGTATATGCTTTCTCAACGAATTACTCCCTTGGTGCCATCGGCAATATTTTATTCCTTAAGTCACTTTGTTTTCTATCGGTGTGTGTCTTCCCGAGCCCTCCATCGGGTATCAACATAACCTTGAACAACCTCTGTCGATAGTTACTTTTTCCTTGATGAATCTCCTACTCTATTGTTTCCATCAAGCATCGGGATAGCTTGAAATGTTACACCCCGATCTCTTTAAGTTGTACTGATGAATAAGGTTTCTCTTCCTATCGGTGTAAGTCTTACTGATAGCCTTATCAGCTATCGGCAAGACAACAATTTACATGTTCTAATAGTGAAAGTTATGCCGATGATACTTTAGTAATGACTCGGTCAGTATATATCCTCCTGACGCGTCTATCAGGTATCAGGATAACTCCTATCCCCTTTTAGCAATATTTAATCACTTCCCGATAACCTTTGGCTTCGCTAGGGTGCTTTCTTCGGGGTAAGCTACACCAATGGTTTGATTTGCTTATAAAATGTGCTCCCCTTAATGAAATACACATGTTTATGATTTTTTACATATAAAATGAACAAAACCGCACACAAGCTCAACCTCTGAGATTTCACATAGATCTTGCCTCTTTGGCTAAATTTGTCAAAGTGAAAGCCTTATCTTTACTCAGTGCCACCCCCCAATTGCCCGGATGATGGTTGACTCACTAGAGATAGATCACATATGGATGAGAATTGATGTTGTAGGATTACCCCTGCACATAAAATTTCAGCAGTAACTATTCTCATGATAAAAATACTTGTTTAAAACAATGAGCAAATAGTATCTCAATAGCATAAATAATTTGAAAAATTATGTGATAACAGAAGCTCTAGTAAGTATATTGGGTTTTTCTTCACATCATCTACTTTATTTCCTTCTTTTGTGGTTTTTTAATGAATAGTTGGACTTTTGTAAGGGATTAAAGGCTAGAAGACTTTTAATCAAAACAGCTAAGAAACATTGTAGGCAGCATGGTCACATTGAAGGGGGACATGATTATCATCCATTGGTAAGTTGTTCATTATATCATTTTAACAATTTATATACATAAGAAATCACTTCATGATGAGATCATGATCATGGTTTATTATGTTGATCATTTTTATATAGGTCGAGCTCCCCAGGGCACATGATATGGACCAACACAACTTGGAGAATATATTTTCGAAGTGGAGGAACATGGAGGTGTGATTATCAAAGTTGAAGATAATGATCCCATGGAAGATGAAGATCATGTGCCAGAAAACACAATTGAAGACGATGGTACAAATACATTGATGGGTGAACTCACAATACTGGTTCCCACTTTTTGACCAACTTTGACACTTAGATGAACATTTTGCAAAAAACCTTCACTTTCCGACACCTATAACTTTTAAATCGTTAAGAATTTGAAGATGATATAAACTAGTGATTTGTAACATCCTTTTTGTAGATTCTAAATATATTTTTTTCAAATTTTTTTGAATAAAATTTTATTGATTTTTCCATCTCCCTCAAAAGTAGTTTTTTACAGGAAACGACATTTTTTAAGAGTGATGTGCATCCCGAAACGTATAAATTTTTTTCTATAAATGATAAAAACTTATCTCTTTTAAATTTTGGTTTGTAACATCAATACCTAGAGCATGCAGTTGGTTTGACAGTGATATGTTGAATATTTTTTATTTTATTAAGTTTTGAAGTCCAACTAATTATAATTTAGATATAGGTGTACGTTTGAACACATAACTTGCTCTATATATATCAGAATTAAGTTTTATTTTTTTTGTTAGAAAGAAAACATCAATACCTAGGGCATAGATATTTTTCAGAATTTTTTTGAATTAGTTTGCTATTTTTCCCAATGCATTGAACAAAGAAGTTCATGTTCAGTTAAAAACCTACATTCATAAAAAATAAAATAAAAATATATTAATAAACTTAAATATATTAAAAATTATACTATTTGGAAAGCTTATAATAAGGACTAAATCCTCAAGAAAACAAAACTTCTAAATGAATTCGTTTGCCCCCTCAAAAGCTAATGTAAAATTGGTTTTTTATCAGCATTTAATAGATGCAAAGGAGACTCCATTGCAAGTATGATTTAGAAGTAGAGAGGTTCTATCCAAGAAATTTTGATCTAAGAGCCTTTGATCTAACTCTCTTCAATTAATTACTTCAAATGGGACCTCTTAAAGCTTAAATAATTATATTTTCCAAAAAATGTATGATTTCAGCAAAAATCAGGATGTACCAAAAAGTGGGAACCAGCTTTGTGAGTTCACCCTGATCTATTTAGTACTGGCGCAACCAATCATGATGATCAAGATGACTTTGATGTTGTTTATGATTTACCTGTACTTGAGAAGGCATACGAGCCCCTTTATGAAGGCTCCCAAACAACTCTTCTCTCTGTTGTATTGTTGTTGGTGAACTTCAAGGTTATGAATGATTTATCCAACATAAAAATCTCACGTATGTTAAGGTATGTCGTATATGTCATTATAGTTAATAAACAGTGAATCATGTACCATTAATATTCTTTATATTAATAAATTAATATTCTATAGATTGATAGGTGAGTTTTTTTTAGCACCATCAAATATTCTACCTCACTCATACCGAGAATAATCTTCCATTCTGAAAGATATTGGAATGGAGTATCAAGCAATAGATGCTTGTCTCAATGATCATATTATATATCATAAACAACTTGAATTTGCAATAGAATGCCCTGAATGTCATATCAGTAGATATCGAACAAATCAAATAACAGAAAAGGTGCCTGGCAAGGTTCTTCATTATATTCCCATTATTCCACGTATGCAACGATTATTCAGGTGCATTAGCTTGGCATAATTTATGGATTACCATGCACGCAATAGAAGTCGAGATGACATTATTTGAATGCCTACGGATGGGTCAACATATATGGACATAGAGGAAAAGTGGCCACACTTTAAAGAAGAACCTCGTAATCTCAAGCTTTCATTGGCAGTGGACGATGTCAATCCATTTGGAGAGATGAGATCTGTTTACTCGGTGTGGCCAGTTTTTGTTATCAACAATAAAATTCCTCCTTGGATGTCAATAAAGAGGGAGCACATAATGTTGGTGATGATTGTTCCAGGTATTTTATCATTTAATAGTCATCTACATTTAATTATAAATGTTGTAGTAAAATGGTCATAATAATTATGTAATGTTTTTGTTCATTCAACTAGGTAAGTACCAAGTTAAAGATATGAATGTATATATTGAGCATCTTATCGATGAGTTGTTGAAGTTATGGAATGGTGTCACTATGTATGACGTCTCTAGACCAATAGGACAAAGACAATTTCAATTCCAAGCAATGTTTGTATGGATAATACATGATGCCCCAAGGCTAACACATTTTTGTGGTATGTTACAGTGTTCAAGTTGCACATTATAATTGTAATTATAAAAATTGACATATTTAATCCAATTATACATTATCTTGTAGGTCTTCAAACAAAGGAAAAATTTGCATGTCTAGTTTGTGGTCCAAAGATGAAATCACATCATTCAAAAAGTTTAAGAAAGCAGGTGTTTGATGAGTATAGGCACTTCCTCCACATAAATCATAAGTATCGAAATACTAAAAAATATCTTTTCAATGTGAAAGAAGAGACTGCATCAAAGCCACAAAGAATGACACCTTGCCTATGGAAGTTGGAATATAATAGAATTAATCGTCAAGGTAATGTCATTCCATCTAATGGTTTATGTTTGGAATTTGTATTTTTCTATTGTGTTTTATTTATTGATGATGTGATTGATGATCATGAAGGTCGTCAAGGCATTAATGACCACCTTCCAAAGGTACTAAAAAGTTATCCGAGATAATTTAGTAGGTTGTCCTACTACGAGCAGCTACAAATTGTGCATTTGTTTGATACTATGCATATTGGAAAGAATATAACAGAGACATTATGGAAAATATTGGAGGGAAGGTGTGACAAAGAAAAAATTATCAAAATTTGTGGTGACATTCAGGAATCCAATCATGCAATGAAAAATGTCATTCAATCAAATAGCAATGGAGACCATATTAATATAAGTGCCCTTCCTTGGTTATTAACGGACCAGCAAAGCAATGCTATAAAAGAAGTCATACGAAAAATTCAATTTCCCACAAGATTTGTTGTGAACATAAACAATCTCATATCAAAGAAAAGTGAATTTGGGCCAAGGATGAAAACACATGATTGGCATACCTTCATTAAGGTAATTCATGTTCTTGCATATTTACTAAATTTTTGTATACTACGCATGTAATTTTCATTGTATTATGTTAGAAAACAATGAAAAGATCATTCGATAATTGTTGCAGTACGTTCTACCTCTATCTCTCCCAGATAACTTTGACAATTTAATGTCAAGAAAGTCATATATGATCTTGGAAAATACATGAGGTAAGTAGTGATCTTTGTTCAATTTGTTGTATAGATAATATATTTGTGATTTGTTTTACTTGTTATGTAATATATTGTACATTATTTTATAAATTCTCGTTTATATATTTTTGCATCTTGAATCTCTTCTAGGTGGTTGTCATCTAAAGAAATCCATAAATAAGATATAAAATATTGGAAGAGAAAAAATTCTCATTTAATGTGTGAAATGAAAAAGTGTCTACCTTCAACTTTTTTCATTATACAAGAACACTACCTCATACACCAAGTTGAGGAGATTGAATTGTGTGGACTTGTACACACTAGGTCAATGTAGATGGTTGAGAGGCACTTGAAATTTTTGAAGGCTTTGGTTTGACAAAGAGCACATCCTGAGGATTCTATGGTGGAGGAATATATGGTATACCAGACTATGGTGTACATTATTGAATATCTTCCTAAGTTTGCAGCAGAGATCCACGTAGATCATATTTGGGATCCCAACACCATTAAAAAATTTGAAGGGGAGTACTTGATGGGGAAAGGTAGATTGAAGAAAGTGAGAGGTAATTATAAGATGTTATTGTAGTTAATTAATTTTTAATCTTCTAAATAAATTGGTTGTAAGTCGTCTATTAATTATTTGTATAGTTGGTCGGGAGTGGGATGCGCTACATTTGTATATTGCAAACAATCTTGATTGGATGACGGTGTGGATTGAACGATGCCAACATTTTGATCACACATTAACATGGGAAGGTGTGGTTTTATTGGTTAAAGAAGCTCATCATAATGGAGATTCCAATGTTACACAAAGGGAAATTGATTTAGCATATGGTTTAAGAGATAAACAGGTACGTATAATTTTAGTAATCACTCGTATGTTTATCAACTCACGATGCAATAATTTTAACATGTTAGACATATTGTAGGTCAAACACCACAAGGCTATGTGCTGCAATGGTCATAAATTTTGCATCAAAAAGTTGGATGACACAAAGAAAACTTGTGATTCTGGGATAACTACAGTCTTCGAGGTGACCAATATTTCATCTAGAAATGACATACATCCTCAAGAGTCTCAAAATCAATACTATGGCATTTTGGATGATATACTTGAGTGTGACTTTAATTCCTTCAAATTAGTTATGTTCGTCATCAAATGGTATAGGCTACAACTAAATAAAAATGATCCTGATAGAATTGTTATTGAACATGATAATGGATTTACAATGGTTAATACAAGGTCGTTTGAGCCAGTTGGGGATGAGCCATATGTTCTTCCAAGCCAATGTGAGTAGGTATTTTACTCAGAGGTTCCACATAAACCGGGTTGGTCATTTGTTGTTAGACATGATCCAAGAGGAAGGCCGATAAAGTATAATGAGATGGAAGAAGAAGATACCAAAGAAGTAGATGATGATGATGATGATGATGATGATGATGATGATGATGATGATGATGATGATGATGATGATGATGATGATGATGATGATGATGATGATGATGATGTTGTTGCTGCTACTGATGATGATGATGATGATGATGATGATGATGATGATGATGATGATGATGATGATGATGATGGTGGTGGTGGTGGTGGTGGTGGTGTTGGTCGTGGTGGTGATGGTGATGGTGATGGTGATGGTGATGGTGATGGTGATGGTGATGGTGATGACGATGACGATGACGATGATGACGATGACGACGATGATGACAACAATGACGATGATGATGATGATGATGATGATGATGATGATGATGATGATGATGATGATGATGATGATGATGGTGATGATGGTGATGATGATGATGGCGATGATGTTCATGATGATGAGTTGGATGAAGAAGAAGATCAATGACATGAATGAAATGTATGAAATTTTTTGAACTTTGTGTTTATTTATGGAATTTGGATTGTTTATTAGCTATGTGATGGATGGCGATTTAAAATACATATGTGATAGATTACATGTTTATCATGATACATTTGACATTTTTTGAACTTTGTGTTTATTTATGGAATGTGGATTGTCTATTAGCTATGTGATGGATGGTGATTTATGATACATATGTAATAGGGTACATGTTTATGATGATACATATGTGATGCCTATGATGCTCAATTACATATATGATGATACATATGTGATGCTTATGATGCTCATGATACATATGTATTTATTGTTTATCAAATCATAAATGTAATGCTTATGATGCTCAATTGTTGGTGCTGATTTCATATATATATTTTGTGTGATGTTGCCACCCTTGGTGTAAACAAGTAATTGACTATAGACATCATCAACCTTTTAGTTGAGGATATTGCATAGTCTACATAAAGTAAAGGTAAGGAATAAAAAAATATACAATGATTATGATGATTTCATATTGTTTATCTTGTGTACTATGTATTTTTTAGTATACGTATCATGTAATTTTTAACTAATATAAGATAATTGAATTACATATGCAGGAACCTGAACCCCTTTGATGAGGATCCTGCATAGTCTCATGGATCGACAGGTATAAGTCAATACACCCTATAGAAATAGTTTATTTTAAAAAAATTACTAGGAAAACAAACTTCCTTAGTTCTTCAAACCTCGACATTAGCAACAAATCTAATACAATTATCAACACTTGAGGCCCCAGTTGGACTTATTCAATTTTTAATCTCATCGTCAACTTCAAGGATGACTTCATCAACATTACCCTTATTTGTAAAATATCTCTCTCATTACCAACTAACTCTCTCATTTGATGGAGTGCAGGTACCACCAAATAGGTATTTGTTAGATGTGTCTTCCTCGAGTGAGGTAAATGTAGGAATAGTCAACAAAAGTGAGACATGTAGTAGTTCTAAAATAGGAAGATCAACTAGAGGTCAAAAGATTAGAAGAAAATTCAATAAACACATGGAATTTTTCCTTGCTCAAGGGGGGTCATTTTCTTATGATGATGAGACCAAATGCGACATTGAGGTGTCCTTGGGGTACAAACATCTAGAGAAACAATTGGTACCCTAGGAAGTTCCTCCAATAAACACCATTTTTTGTGTTAACGAGAGGATATATCACATAGCACCTTCGTCGTTACATGGTTTGGGCCTATTTTCCGTGGACGACATAAAGGTCTTTTACAACAAAGTTGTTGAATTGATGGAGTATGTCAGACCTTGTTACAATTACAAAAATTGGATGCCGATTGTTTGATATAAAAAATGTATGCATAGGTATGCATTGTCAGCAAATTATATACAACAGAAAGATAATGATCAAAGTAAATGAGTGGTTGTATACATTGATGGAAGGCCAAAAGCAATAGGGAATATTGCGGGTTTTATAAATAGTATGCAACTTGGGTCAACTAATAAGCAACCCAATTGTATATTTGAGGCACGTGAAGGAAATTGTGTATTCATATGTGCGATAATATCAATAAGAGCAGGGGAAGAGTTGCTAATCGATTACAATTTGAATTGTATAGATACAAACAAAGTTACTAACATGGGGGTGGTACGTACTATATACCATTTAAACCAACCTCCAGTTAATGACTCAAATATACCATCTTATTATTAAGTTTTTTTGCTAAGTCTGTTGGTTTCATTTTGCTAATGTGTTTATATTTTTTCTTTGTCACAGGGCAACCTGGATCCGTCACATAGCACAGACAAGGATGTAGGTCCCGACACGTCTACCTAGCAGGTAAACCTCGTTGTAATTATACAAATTAGATAGAAGTAAACTGTTACATTATTATGTTATTTTCTTGCATGTTTTGGAGTAATTTTGATAGTTCTAATAATATTCTTGTCATAGATGGATGTTTGGGGAAAGGGAAAGGAACCTCCCTTACATCAACACCTCAGCACAGTATTAAGCGATGAGGACTACGCAATTTCCACAAACCTTGTAGAAGTGATAAAAATGTCTATCACAAGAATTAATAAAGAGATTGTTTCTTTGGTATGCATGACCCCTTAGACTGATGAGATAAAGGATAGGTTGAATCAATTGATGCAAGCAGCAGAAAACATGAGAGTAAGCACTAATAAAAGCTTTAATTATAACAAAAGTTCAATAATGGTTTATATTTTATACTCTTTTATGTCACTAACTAAAATATGTACATGTTGTTTTTATAGAATTTCATGTGGCATCATCAACCTGGTGGACCTGATCAGGGTATTGCAGGTAGTGCAGGTGATGACCATGTTTTATACATTAAAACTACTTCTTCTTTGGACTTGTGAACTTTCTTTTTTAATGCTAGTGTTATTTACACAAGCCTTTCCCTATCTATACTATTCCTCTCTCTTTAGAATGAATAATAATAAGTTTTGTGTGTGTATATGATTGCAATAATAGTTTATTAAACTGTTAATAAAGTATTTTGTTGCACAATTAGAAGTTCTCATTTGATCTGATCTGATCACTTGTATTTTAATTTACTATTATTAAATTATATTTCAAAGTAGGGACATTACAAAGACCAAAAAGACAGTGTGAAGTTTGACAACATGAGATAACACATTGAGACAATCTAAATAAATAGATTCCATGAACTATCTTTTGTAAGGACTATACTAGTTTATCACTTACACTGCCCTCTTGACACAAATTTTCATACCTTTGTCCTGCATCAAAACCTACCTTCCTTATTCTCCTTCATATTGTTGTATCATTAAGATTAGCATCGAACACTTAATAAAGGTTCATATTTCGTTACAACTCTTAATAAAGGTTCATCCTTGTTTACAATTCTTGCAATTTTCATATATTTAATGTATTATTCTTCAGGTGCTGCAAATGTTCATGTGGAAAGGCTGCCTCGTTCGATGTTATCCCCATCTATATTGCCAACTGCAATGTCGGCAACAGGAAGCATGCAGACCTCCTCTACTGCTTGTCATGTTGACCCGCCCACTATTGGTAGATCCCTCTTTTGCTCTCTCTTTTGTTATGTGTTAATTTCCCTTGAAGTGTTCTTTCTTGGGGGCATTTCATTGTGGATTCATTTTCTGCAGTAGGAGATGCACATGAGGATGCGCAAAGGTGAATACTAGTGATAACATACCATCATTTTCTGGATCTTCCCATATTGCTAGTATGAAAATGTTGCAAACCACATTGGTGGTGAACGATAAAGAATTGATTCCCTTGAAGATACAGAAGGTTCCAGGTACTTTAAAATTATTATTATATATAGTGTAATTGTAATTTACTTACTGATCGCTCGTTTTGGACTAATTATCCCATGATTGTTTTGCACGAAATGATATTTTTTATAAAACATTTAATGGCATTGCATTGCAAATGTTTGGGCCCACTATACGTAAAAGGTGGAACATCATATGTGAACTAACCCTAATCCACTATTTTATTTCACATTATTTCTAGAATAGTTTTCCTTTGATCCATTTCTTGAACTATATTAAAGGTAGCTTCAGTTCATTTCTGAATCTAATAGGTTTGTTTTTGCTTAAAAGGTGGAATGACCAAGAAAATGGGTTAAAAGATGAACTCACAAACCGTATGGTTGAGTTGTTCGGAAATGACACATTTGACAAAACCAAGCTCCTTGAAAAAGCTGGCACATATCTAAAGTATGTGAGGGACCAGTACAAGACACATTTAGAGAAGAACTTAAAGTATGAGCGTCCCCCCATGATTCCAGAGAGGGAGTGGAAGGACTTGATTTTGGATGTAAAGGAGAGAATTAAAAGGAAAAAATAAATACACCACTAGATGCCAGAACAAGGTATGTGATACTATTAAGAATGTAATTATGTACTAATTACTTTTTATATTTATATAATCTAACATATTTCAAACTTTTCATAGACTGAGTGACACGTCAAAGGCAACCAAGGCAAGACAAGAAAAGCATGGGCAACACAAACTCGGCTCGTTTGGTTATATGAAGCTTGTCACACGAATTGTAAGAATCAGTAAATGAAATATCTCATCAAAATATTTATAAATTGCAAACAATTTTTTTTTTATCAAACAATACAAGAAAAATTCATGATACTAAGCAAAAATGTAGGGCTCTAAATTCAGTAGAGCGCCCATAGAAGATGACAAGAGAATTGCCTACCAGCAAGGCTATACAGCCGTGGCTGAATGGCTACAAGAACTGAGTGGGCAAACACGAGATTCTAGTGCATCCATCACACAGGTAAATAAGCTATATGAAAATAATTTTAAATTGAATACCTTACCAATAATCTATTTGATGTTAAGCTCCAACATAAAGTGATTTATTTATTTATAATTAAGCAAGCAATTATAATATGGAATGAGCCTAAATGCCATTGACTCAAAACCACATTATGAATGATAAAACCTTAAAATTATCAAATTAAAACCTTAATACATTATGAATGAATTGATTGACTTCTTAGTAAATTCATAATTCCTAAGTTGATTCTATTAGATGACACAATAAAAAGGTTTCTCTTTTTTTAAAACTCAAATATTTTTCATCAGCTTGCCAAAATCAGGCTTCTTTTTTAGCCAAGAAAACTATCTAAATAAAATAGTCTTCATAATTGACGAGAGTATAAGTTTAAGTAACATTTCAACTTCTATATAGCTAGTTCTAAGAAGACTTTCGTACTTGCGATATCCTTTTGCGTAGTTTGTGAAGGTTATGCACTGAAGTTTCGATAGCTTGATGTTTTTGCGTGTGAAGAAAGACCATGTTAGAAAATATCAGCGAAGAACAAAATAAGGAGACAATTGATAGATTGTGGTCTAACTTGAAAATAAAAGGTGATGGAAAATGTTATTGTCCCTACAAAATTTGTAAGGGCTTAAAGACTAGAAGACTTCTAATCAAAACAACTAAGAAACATTGTAGGCAACATGGTCACATTGAAGGGGGGCATGATTATCATCCATTGGTAAGTTGTTCATTATATCGTTTTAACAATTTATATACATAAGAAATAACTTCATGATGAGATCATGATCATGGTTTATTTATGTTGATCATTTTTATATAGGTCGAGCTTCCCAGGGTACATGATATGGACCAACACAACCCAAAGAATATGTTTTTTGAAGTGGAGGAACATGGAGGTGTGAATATTGAAGCTGAAGATAATGATCCCATGGAATATGACGATCATGCACCAGAAAACACAATTGAAGATGATGGTACAAATACATTGATCCATGACACATTTAGTACTAGCACAGTCGATCATGATAATCAATATGACTTTGATGTTGTTCATGACTTACCTATACTTGAGAAGGCATACGAGCCCCTTTATGAAGGCTCCCAAACAACTCTTCTCTCCACTGTATTGTTGTTGGTGAACTTCAAGGTTATGAATGGTTTGTCCAACATAACAATCTCACATATGTTAAGGTATGTCGTATATGTAATTATAGTTAATAAAGGGTGAATCATGTACCATTAATATTCTTTATATTAACAAATTAATATTTTGTAGATTGATAGGTAAGTTTTTTTTATCACCATCAAATATTCTACCTCGCTCATACCAAGAATTATCTTCCATTCTGAAAGATATTGGAATGGAGTACTAAGCAATAGATGCTTGTCCCAATGATCATATAATATATCATAAACAACATGAATTTGCAACAGAATGCCCTGAATGTCATATCAGTAGCTATTGAACATATCAAATAACAAAAAAGGTGTCTCCCAAGGTTCTTCGTTATATTCTCATTATTCCATGTATGCAACGATTATTCAGGTGCACTAGCTTGGCACAATTTATGGATTACCATGCACACAATAGAAGTCGAGATGACATTATCTGAATTCCTGTAAATAGTTCAACATTTATGGACATAGAGGAAAAGTGGCCACACTTTAAAGAAGAACCTCGTAATCTCAAGCTTTCATTGGCAGCGGACGGTGTCAATCCATTTGTAGAGATGAGATTTATTTACTCAGTGTGGCCAATATTTGTTATCAACAATAACATTATTCCATGGATGTCAATAAAGAGGGAGAACATAATGGTGGTGATGATTGTTCCAGGTATTTTATCATTTAATAGTCATCTACATTTAATTATAAATATTCTAGTAAAATGGTCATAATAATTATGTAATGTTTTTGTTTATTCAACTAGGTAAGTACCAAGTTAAAGATATGAATGTATATACTGAGCCTCTTATCGATGAGTTGTTGGAGTTATGGAATGGTGTCACTATGTATGACGTCTCTAGACCAATAGGACAAAGAAAATTTCAATTCCATGCAATGCTTGTATGGACAATACATGATGCCCCAGGGCTAACACATTTTTGTGGTATGTTATAGTGTTCAAGTTGTGCATTATAATTATAATTATAAAAATTAACATATTTAATCCAATTATACATTATCTTGTAGGTCTTCAAACAAAGGGAAAATTTGCATGTCCAATTTGTGGTCCAAAGATGAAATCTCGTCATTCAAAAAGTTTAGGAAAGCAGGTGTTTGATGAGTATAGGAACTTCCTCCACATAAATCATAAGTATCGAAATATAGGAAAAAAAAAAAAAAAAAAAATTCAATGGGAAAGAAGAGACTACATCAAAGCCACAAAGAATGACACCTTGCCTATGGAAGTTGGAATATAATAAAATTAATTGTCAAGGTAATGTCATTCCATCTAATGGTTTATGTTTGAAATTTGTATTTTTCTATTGTGTTTTGATTACTGATGATGTAATTGATGATTGTGAAGGTTGTCAAGGCATTAATGAACACCTTTTAAAGGGACTAAAAAGTTATCCGAGACAATTTAGTAGGTTTCCCTACTACGAGAAGCTACAAATTATGCATTTGTTTGATACTATACATATTGGAAAGAATATAACAGAGACATTAAGGAAAATATTGGAGGGAAAGTGTGACAAAGAAAAAATTGTCAAAATTTGTAGTGACATTTGGGAATCCAATCATGCAATGAAAAATGTCATTCAATCAAATACCAATGGAGACCAGATTAATATAAGTGCCCTTCCTTGGTTATTAACGGACTAGCAAAGCAATGCTATAAAAGAAGTCATACGAAAAAATTCGATTTCCCACAAGATTGGCTGCAAACATAAACAATCTCATATCAAAGAAAAGTAAATTTGGGCCATGGATGAAAACACATGATTGGCATACCTTCATTAAGGTAATTCCTATTCTTGTGTATTTACTAAATATTTTTATACTACACATGTACTTTTCATTGTATTATGTTAGAAAATAATGAAAAGATCATTTTATAATTTTTGCAGTACGTTCTACCTCTATCTCTCCCAGACAACTTTGAAAATAATGTCAAGCAAGTCATATATGATCTTGGAAAATACATGAGGGAAGTAGTGATCTTTGTTCAATTTATTGTATAGATAATATATTTGCAATTTGTTTTACTTATTATGTAATATATTGTATATTATTTTGTAATTCTCGTTTATATATTTTTGCGTCTTGAACCTCTTCTAGCTGGTTGTTATCTAAAGAAATCCATAAAGAAGATATAAAATATTGGAAGAGAAAAATTCCTCATTTAATGTGTGAAATGCAAAAGTGTCTACCTTCAACTTTTTTCAATGCACAAGAACACTACCTCATACACCAAGTTGAGGAGATTGAATTGTGTGGACCTGTACACACTAGGTCAATGTGGATGGTTGAGAGGCACTTGAAATTTTTGAAGGCTTTGGTTCAACAAAGAGCACATCCTGAGGGTTCTATGGTGGAGGGATATATGGTGTACCAGACTATGGTGTACATTGTTGAATATCTTCCTAAGTTTGCAGTAGAGATCCACGTAGATCGTATTTGGGATCCCAACCCCATTAAGAAATTAGAAGGGGAGTACTTGATGGGGAAAGGTAGATTGAGGAAAGTGAGAGGTAATTATAAGATGTTATTGTAGTTAATTAATTCTTAATCTTCTAAATAAATAGGTTGTAAGTCGTCTATTAATTATTTGTATAGTTGGTCGGAAGTGGGATGCGCTACATTTGTATATTGCAAACAATCTTGATTGGATGACAGTGTGGATTGAACGATGTCAACATTCTGGTTGCACATTAACATGGGAAGGTGTGGCTTCATTGGTTAAAGAAGATACTCATAATGGAGATTCCAATGTTACACAAAGGGAAATTGATTTAGCATATAGTTTAAGAGATAAATAGGTACATATAATTTTATTAATCACACGTATTTTTATGAACTCATGATGCAATAATTTTAACATGTTAGACATATTGCAAGTCATACACCACAAGGCTATGTGCTACAATGGTCATAAATTTCGCATCAAAAAGTTGGATGACACGAAGAAAACTTGTGATTCTGGGATAACTGCAGTCTTTGAGGTGACCAATATTTCATCTAGAAAAGACATACATCCTTAATAGTCTCAAAATTGATACTATGGCATTTTGGATGATATACTTGAATGTGACTTTAATTCCTTCAAATTAGTTATGTTCGTCGTCAAATGGTATAGGCTACGACTGAATAAAAATGATCTTGATATAACTATTATTGAACGTGATAATGGATTTACAATGGTTAATACAGGGTCGTTTGAGCCATTTGGGGATGAGCCCTATGTTCTTCCAAGCCAATGTGAGCAGGTATTTTACTCAGAGGTTCCACATAAACCGGGTTGGTCATTTGTTAGACATGATCCAAGAGGAAGGCCGATAAAGTATAATGAGATGGAAGAAGAAGATACCGAAGAAGTAGATGATGGTGATGGTGATGGTGATGGTGATGGTGATGGTGATGGTGATGGTGATGGTGATGGTGATGGTGATGGTGATGGTGATGGTGATGGTGATGACGATGACGATGACGACGACGACGATGAGGATGATGATCATGATGATGATGGTCATGATGATGAGTTGGATGAAGAAGAAGATCAATGACATGAATGAAATGTATGACATTTTTTGAACTTTGTGTTTATTTATGGAATTTGGACTGTTTATTAGCTATGTGATGGGTGGTGATTTAAAATACATATGTGATGGATTACATGTGTATGATGATACATTTGACATTTTTTGAATTTTGTGTTTATTTATGGAATGTGGACTGTCTATTATCTATATGATGGATGGTGATTTATGATACATATATGATAGATTGCATGTTTATGATGATACATATGTGATGTCTATGATGCTCAATTACATATATGATGATACATATGTGATGCTTATGATGCTCATGATACATATGTATTTATTGTTTATCAAATTACAAATGTAATGCTTATGATGCTCAATTGTTGGTGTTGATTTCATGTATATATTTTGTGTGATGATGCCACCCTTGGTGTAAACAGGTAATTGACTATAGACATCGTCAACCCTTTAGTTGAGGATCCTGCATAGTCTACGTAAAGTAAAGGTAAGGAATAAAAAAATATACAATTATTATGATGATTGCATATTGTTCATGTTGTGTTCTATGTATTTTTTAGTATACGTATCATGTAATTTTTAGCTAACATAAGATAATTGAATTACATATGCAGGAACCTGAACCCCTTTGACGAGGATCTTGCACAGTCTCATGGATCGACAGGTTTAAGTCAATACACCCTATAGAAATAGTTTATTTTAAAAAAATTACTAGGAAAACAAACTTCCTTAGTTCTTCAAACCTCGACATTAGCAACAAATCTAATACAGTTATCTACACTTGAGGCCCCAGTTGGACTTATTCAATTTTTTATCTCATCGTCAACTTCAAGGATGACTTCATCAACATTACCCTCATTTGCAAAATATCTCTCTCATTACCAACTAACTCTCTCATTTGATGGAGTGCAGGTACCACCAAATAGGTATTTGTCAGATGTGTCTTCCTCAAGTGAGGTAAATGTAGGAATAGTCAACGAAAGTGAGACATGTAGTAGTTTTAAAATAGGAAGATTAACTAGAGGTCAAAAGATTAGAAGAAAATTCAATAAACGCATGGAATTTTTCCTTGCTCAAGGGGGGTCATTTTCTTATGATGATGAGACCAAAGGTGACATTGAGGTACAAACATCTACAGAAACAATGGGTACCCAAGGAACTTTCTCCAATAAATACCATTTTTTGCGTTAACGAGAGGATATATCACATAGCACCTTCATCGTTACATGGTTTGGGCCTATTTTTCATGGACGACATAAAGGTCTATTACAACAAAGTTGTTGAATTGATGGAGTATGTCAGACCTTGTTACAATTACAAAAAATGGATGTAGATTGTTCGATATAAAAAAAGAATGAGTAGGTATGCACTACCAGCAAATTATATACAATAGAAAGATAATGATCAAAGTAAATGAGTGGTTGTATACATTGATGGAAGGCCAAAAGCAACAGGGAATATTGCAAGTTTTATAAATAGTACACAACCTAGGTCAACTAATAAGCAACCCAATTGCATTTTTGAGGTGCACGAGGGATACCCTGTATTCGTATGTGCAATAAAATCAATAAGTGCAGGGGAAGAGTTGCTAATTGATTATAATTTGAATCGTATAGATACAAACAAAGTTACTAACATGGGGGCGGTACGCATTATATACCAATTAAACCAACCTCGAGTTAATGACTCCAATATACCATCTTATTATTAAGTTTTTTTGCTAAGTCTATTAGTTTCATTTCGATAACGTGTTTTTATTTTTTCTTTGTCACATGGCGACCTGGATCCGTCACATAGCACAGACAAGGATGTAGGTCCTGACACTTCTACCAAGCAGGTAAACCTCATTGTAATTGTCCAAGATAGATAGAAGCAAACTGTTACATTATTATGTTATTTTATTGAGTGCTTTGGAGTAATTTTGATAGTGTTAATAATATTCTTGTCATAGATGGATGTTCAAGGAAAGGGAAAGGAACCTCCCTTACATCATCACCTCAACACATTATTAAGTGATGTGGATTACGCAATTTCCACAAACCCTGTAGAAGTGATAAAAATGTCTATCACAAGAATTAATAAAGAAATTGTTTCTTTGGTATGCAAAAACCCTCAGACTAATGAGATAAAAGATAGGTTGAATCAATTGATGCAAGCAACAGAAAATATATGAGTAAGCAGTAATGAAAGCTTTAATTATAACAAAAGCTCAATAATGGTTTATATTTTATACTTTTTTATGTCACTAACTAAAATATGTACATGTTGTTTTTACCGAATATAATGTGTCATCATCAACCTGGTGGACATGATCAGGGTATTGCAGGTAGTGGAGGTGATGACCATGTTCTATACATTAAAACTACTCCTTTGGAAACTACTCCTTCTTTGGACTTGTGCACTTGCTTTTTTAATGCTAATGTTATTTACACAGGCCTTTCCCTATCTATACCATCTCTCTCTCTTTAGAATGAATAATAATAAGTTTTGTGTGTATACATGATTGTAATAATAGTTTGTTAAACTATTAATAAAGTATTTACTTGCACAACTAGAAGTTCTCATTTGATCTGATCAGATCACTTGAAGTTTAATTTACTATTTTTAAATTATATTTCAAAGTAGGGACATTACAAAGACCAATAAGATACCGTGAAGTTTGACAACATGAGATAGCACATTGAAGCAATTTAAATAAATAGATTCCATGGATATTAATTGTAAGGACTATACTAGTTTATCACTTACACTGCCCTCTTGTCACAAATTCCATACCTTTGTCCTACATCAAAATCTACCTTCCTTATTCTCCTTCATACTATTGTATCATTAATATTAGCATCAAACACTTAATAAAGGTTCATATTTCTGTACAACTCTTAATAAAGGTTCATCTTTGTTTACAATTCTTGCAGTTTTCATATATTTAATGTATTATTCTTCAGGTGCTGCCAATGTTCCTGTATTACCGACTGCAATGTCGGCAACAGGCAGCATGCATACGTCCTCTACTGCTCGTCATGTTGACCCACTCACTATTGGTAGATCCATCTTTTTCTCTCTCTTTTGTTATGTGTTTATTTCCCTTGAAGTGTTCTTTCTTGGGGGCATTTCATAGTGGATTCATTTTCTACAGCAGGAGATGCACATGAGGATGTGCCAGAGGCGAATACTAGTGATAACATACCATCATTTCCTAGATCTTCTTGTATTTCTAGTATGAGAACGTTGCAGACCACATTAGTGGTGAGCGACGAAGAATTGATTCCCTTGAAGATACAAAAAGTTCCAGGTACTTTAAAATTGTTATTATATATAGTGTAATTGTAATTCACTTACTAATCGCTCATTTTGGACTAATGATCCCATGATTTTTTTGCAGGAAATGGTATTTTTTTATAAAAATCTTAATGGCATTGCATTGCAGATGTTTGGGTCCACCATACGTAAAAGGTGGAACATCATATTTGAACTAACCCTAATCCACTATTTTTATTTCACATCATTTCTAGAATAGTTTTCCTTTGATCCATTTCTTGAACTATAATAAGGTAGCTTTAGTTCATTTCTAAATCTAATAGGTTTTTTTTTTCTTAAAAGGTGGAATGACCAAGAAAACAGGTTAAAAGATGAACTCACAAACCATATGGTTGAGTTGTTCGGAAATGAAGCATTCGACAAAATCAAGCTCCATGAAAAAGTTGGCACATATCTAAAGTATGTGAGGGACCAGTACAAGACACATTTAGAGAAGAACATAAAGTACGAGTGTCCCCACATGATTCCAGAGAGGGAGTGGAAGGACCTGATTTTGGATGTGAAGGAGAGAATTGAAAGGAAAAAAGAAAATACACAACCAAATGCCAAAAGAAGGTATGTGATACTATTAAGAATATAATTATGTAATAATTACTCTTTATATTTATATAATCTAACGTATTTCAAACTTTTCATAGACTGAGTGACATGTCAAAGGAAACCAAGGAAAGACAAGAAAAACATGGGCAACACAGGCTCTGCTTTGGTGGTTATATGAAACTTGTCGCACGAATTGTAAGTATCAATAAATGAAATATCACATCAAAATATTTATAAATTGCAAACATTTTTTTTTTATCAAACAATTACAAGCAAAATTCACAATACTAAGCAAAAATGTAGGGCTCTGAATTCAATAGAGTGCCCACACAAGATGACATGAGAATTTCCTACCAGCAAGGCTATATAGTTGTGGCTTAATGGCTACTAGAATTGAGTGGGAAAACATGAGATTCTGGTGCATCTATCACATAGGTAAATAAGCTATATGAAAATAATTTTAAATTGAATACTTTACCAATAATCTATTTGATGTTAAGTTCCAACATAAAGTGAATTTGTTTATTTTAATTAATCAAGTAATTATAACAATGTGCATGACATTGTAATGCAGCCTGATAATCATGGACCACAACCTCCACATGAAGGTCCGGATGTGCATCCCAATAGTGGAGGTATTCATTTGCTATTCAATTTTTTTTATGTAATTATTAATACAAATAAACATCTTAAATTGTAATTGGTGTAGAAATTAATGTAACCTTTTTTGTTAATATTTTAGAGCATGTAGTTGGTGGTGACCAAGTGGAGCATGATCCGGGTAGACAACATCAGGAACATGATGTTCCCCAGTCATATAAAGAGGACCACTGTTATTCCTTTAAACAAATTTAATTGAAATTGGTTTATTGATTAATGTAACCTTTTGTATTTCAACTCCAGAGGATCTAGAGGGTGTTCAGCATGTTGAGGTTGAGGCTAGACACAATGATTTCAAAGATGATGTGGCCCCATTAGCTAAAGAGTGCCATGGTTATGTTCTTTAAATTAATGAAAAACTTTTAACAAAAATAAAAAATGATTTGAATTTAACCCATTTTTTTGCTATTGCAGAGGCCCCCCCTTTGCATCAATGTCCTCGTCCTTAGAAGAGGACTAGGCATACATCGAGATTACGAGCAGAGAGCAGAACAACTCAAGATGGGGGAAATGATGAAGAAAATGATTCTCCACTCAGACTTTACATAGCTTTAAAAAAATAAAAATAAAAAATGATTGTAATCTACGTTATTTGATAATGACTGATTTTTATGTATTAATGAATGTAATTATGTGCTAATGAATGCTCATGAATGATATGTGTTAATTAATATTGATGAATGTTGCATGTTAATGAGTGTTAATGAATGTTATGTGTATTGAACGTTATGTGATAATTAATGTGTTATATTTTATTAATGGATGAAACAATGAATGAATGTTAGATGTTAATGGGGAATTTGAAGTGATGTTAGGCGGGGAGGGGCCAAATGAGCTTCCACCTTCATGTGGTTGGCCCTGTTAAGTAGAGAATATTAAACTATTCTCAAAACCAAGTGAAGCTCAATAAGATAACACACTTTTCAATATATATTGAATCTTAATTGCAAGGTCCAATAGAACCAACACGAACAACAACACCACAAGTAAGTGGTTTGTTTTTTAAGTTTTTTTTTCATGATATTCTGGGAAAGTTCATCTGCAGTGTTATGTGTAACTGTGAAGGTGAGAAATTGATATTTTTTGTGTTCTCACATTTTTTTTTGTTCCAGGTGGATGACTTGGAATAGGTCAGTGATTACTATCAAAACATGGGTCACTTTGATGAACTCATATCCATGTTTGTGATGAGAAGCAGCACTAGAAGGAACTTACATATTTATATGTTCAAGATGATGAATATGATAATGTTGCCACTACTGTCATGAACCATTCTCCAGAGGCATGGGATCATATGCAATTCAAAGATGTTTAGTTAAAGTGGCCAATGTTGAATTGTACTACAAAACTATACACTTTTATTTGCAAGAACACCCAGATCTTATTAATGACCTCTTGAATGTCCTTGCCCTTAGGGTAGACCACACACGAGTGGTTGACATCATGCATAAGGTATGGCTCTCAACTCTTTTATTTTGTTAGTGTTTTTAGGATTACCAAAATGTCTTTCACTTGGGTATTAAGTTTTTCTAGATGTTCTCTTTAGCAACTATTTGGTTTGGAAAAATTTCATGAGTATCTTTTGTTCTATTGTATTTGTTATCCACACTGGACATCTTTGTCTTGTGAATCCGTACATGGTTGTAGTACAGAGCAACAATGTAGTTTTTGTTAATGAGGCTTTGAATGAAATTTATGTAGAAGAGGAAGATTATGATAGGCTTCGAGAATCTATAGATATGCATGATAACTTTGATCAGATAGGGCTTGCTCAAAGGGTGAGAGGAGCTTCTCTATCGGTTCTTTCATTTAAGTTAAAGTGGGATGTAATTTAGCATTTGAATAGTTTTCTAATGATCTTTAATTTCAATTAGGTTGAGAAACATGAACTTCTTGAATTCCAGTCAAAGGATTTTCTATAGCAAATTTTCAAAAAATGAGTGATCCTTCGAGGAGGCAAATGATTCTTGAATTCTGTCTGGTTATATTTATTGCTTGCTGAAAATTATGAAATGCTTACTTATAAATGTTTATGAAGTTGTCCCTGTATAAATTAAAAGTATGATTCCTTGATGAAGATTGCTTCTGAAAATACCTGATTTAATTATATTAGATCAATAACAGACCAGTGCCTTATCCCTTACTGATTTCATTCTATTTCAAATTGAAAGATCCTATTAATAACCATGGAGATAGTTTTAATAACTTGTTTTCAAAACAAGACCATCACATCAAAAGCATCTATATGGATTGTAACTGAAATATAAAATGCAGATAGTCTTATTGAATTTTAACTTTTCTCTGAAAGACCAATAAGACAATTTGAAACTTGCTAACCAACCTTTCAAACTGATGCTCAAACTGGAAATTAGTCTCAATCACAATAGTATAAGATAACTGTAGCGTCGTAAATTGTATGCACTCGCTAGGGTGGTACAATTTCACACCTAGTTTAGCACCCGCCTTAGTGTATTTTGCATTCTGCATTGCATTTCTCCTTAAGCACTTAATTAATCAAATTAATTAGGTCTAAGGCCCTATTTCATCATTCTCTACATCATAAAGTTGGGCCCTTTCACTAAAGCGCGCCCTTCGCAATTTATTTCTCCAATACACCACTTAATCAAAAAACCCTAATTAAGTCCTATTTCGAACTTGGGGGCTTGGTTTCGGGGTCTAAACATCTCGAAATCACCTGTAACTTCGGGATTCTCTCTAAAATCATCATATCCGACGGCCCTGAAAATTTGGTGAAAAGTTGTCGGGACCGTGGCGCCCGGTGCACATGGTCCCGGACATTTTTCCTGAAATTTTGGGAGCACGATCCAATCATAAAATAAAGCTTAACCCCAAGAAATTGGCGGGATATTCAATCTCTAGGTCGGCCAAAATACGAATTTACGACCTAGGGTTTCATACATAAGAGCTCTCTTTCTTCATTTGAAGGGATGGAATTTTGTTTTCAGGAACTTCATATGCAGCGAAAGAGCAGATCTTTGAGGACTTCAACAACATTCAACATCATTCTATCAAGCATCTATCAAATTCATTCATTCACTTAAGGCTTGGAAGACATTGAAGAACAATAGGAGATTACCGACTGAAGATTGGCTTGTACTCCTCCCTTGAGGGTTGGGTATGATTTCGTATTGTTTTCATGTCTTTGCATAAGCTTTGATACATCATTTATTCATGCTTTAGATCACATTGCATCTTGATTTAGAGCATTTACATTATCATTTACAAGCAATTAGGGTTTACTTTCTAGGTTGCTCTAGTTTGCTTTCTTGCATTTTTGGACCTTGCACACACACTAGGTCTGCACACACAATACATTTTACAAAACAACTTGGCTATTCGTGGAGGTGGAAATCACCGAAGTAGGGGTTTGACTAAGGCAAAACCCTATATAGCCGCCCCTCCCCCTTTTCAGATATTATTGCAGGTTTCGGGATTCGGACGACGCCGCGGGATATAGATCCGGAAAGAGAAGGTTGAGACAACACTCTGTGTGAAATTGCAGAGCAGAAGACTGGGACAGGGGCGCTGGGTGCCCTGGTCCTACTAGGACAGGGGCGCTGGGCGCCCTGGTCCTCCGGACAGACAGCTTTCAGACAATTTCCAGACAGTGTTTCAGAGTGCAGAACAGTGGTTTCCGGTGCAGTTTTCAGGACAGTGGCGCCCGCGCCCCCGTCCTGAACATTTTCAGTCCGATTTTGACTCTGGGTACATATCTGCATTCTTATTTTATCCTTACATTTACAGCTGTTCATTGTTTAATCTCAATTCTACAATCTTGTTATTGGTTCATACTTGCATTTTGGGATTAGGGTTTGAACTTGCATTACTTGATCTTACAATTTCAACAAGGGAATAGAAATCCTAATAGATATCCCGTGGCTCTCTCTTTCACCAAAAGAAGTAGCCAATTGTGCGATATCTCTAGGCTCTTTCGTATTCCGCAATGTGTGTCAAAAGGTAGGATTAGGGTACGTTGACCTAGTCTCGCTTTTTCCCCCACACATTTTGGTGAACCCGACGTGAATCTATCATTGCTTCCTCTTGCATTGCATTTATTAGATCTAGATCTAGATTTAGTGTGTTTCCATTTTATTTTCATTAAAAAGAAAAAAAAAAAAAAAGTGTGTTTCTTTGCATTGTGTGTTTAAGTTTTATGCAATCTTTTCAAAATGTCAGATTTTTATTTGCAAAATGTTCATGCTTTTGATGATTATTATGAGTATAGCCAAGATGAATTAGATGAAGCTTTAGATGAGTTTTTAAACCCTAAGGATGCTAAACCTTCATTTTACCAAAAACTCATAAACCTTGTTACTATGCCATTTAGGTGTGATGAGAAAGATAAGTCGAATGATTCCTCTCAAGGATACGTTCCTATCCACTCTTCCCCTGAATCTAGTAACATGGTTGTGTTCAATAATCCCCTCTATGAGGAGATGTCTCCTTTTGAATCAAAAGACAAACCTTTTAACCGATATGATCATGCCTTGTTGGATGATGCTCTTGATGACTTTGTGGCTTTGTCGAAACCTATAAACAAAAACAAGACCTCTAAATTGGTTAACATGATAAATTTGAATGAATATAACAAGCCTCTCTTTGAAGTCCAAGGTGCTTATCCTCCTCCCACCTTTCAAATTCCTAAAGCACCTCTCCTTACTGTCCAAGGGAGGTATGATCATGATCCCTTTCGTACCCCGAATAAACCAGTCATCACCGTGCAAGGAAGAAAACCTATAAGTCCTTACAATTATGCTAAGCAAATAACTAGAGAGAGTTATCATGCGGTTGCCCATACTTATCATACGAGAAACAATAGGCAACCTAATCCTCCTCCTGTTATTCCAGTCTCTCTTCCTAATCCTCAACCAATTCTTCCTCAAGCTCCCTGTATTTCGCAAGTTATGGGTAAGGAATATGATCTCATAGAACAACTTAAAGCTACCCCTGCTAAGATATCCCTGTGGGATTTGATTCAAACTTCTTCCACTCATCATGGAATGTTACAGGATGCCTTGAAAGATTTGAATGTTCCTCCACCGAATACATCTAGTAATATAGCATCTTTTGTTAACTCTGTGATGAATCCTAAAGCTCAAATTGTGTTTACCCAAGATGAGTTGCCTACTAGTGAAATTCAACAACAATATGATCCCTTGATGATTGTGGTTGTCATGAAAGACACTGCTATAAGACGAACACTAGTAGATAATGGCTCTGGCCTTAATGTGTGTAGTATTAACCTATTGCATAAGATGAATGTGGATACATCTCTTATTGAGCCTGACTCTCGTCCCATTCGTGGCTTTGACAATGTGGCTAAGACTTCATTAGGTATCATCACCTTACCTCTCACAGTGGGACCTGTTACTTTGCCTACTCCTATCCATGTTATGCCAGGAAATTTAACATACAACTTGTTATTAGGGAGGCCTTGGATTCACAGCATGCAAGCTGTCCCCTCTACATTACATAGACAAGTTAAATTTGTTTATAACAATAAGACATATACTTTGATAGGAGATACTAATTTTCAAGCTTGTCTACAAACATCTAATTCTAAAGGAGATTCTTCTAAGCCATCCTCGTCTAGTGATGACTCTTTAAACAAGAAACCTATCGATGAGTCTTCGCTTTCCGATGATCAAAATCCTTTGGATAAGTCTGGAACTCCTGAAGAAGATCCTTCTCGACTTGACACTACACATAAAAAGGATTTTGATCTTGAGAAGGTTCTCGCAGAAGATGATTGGGGATCTCTTGATTTTAACCCTACCTTTGTAGGTGAATATAAGGTTCCTTCTAGAGAACTTAAAGTTGAAAAGAAGGAAGAAGCTGAAAATCATAAAGTTGAAAAGAAAGAAGAAACTAAAAATCAATCAACCTTACCTGAATCTATGAGTAATAATTTTGTGGCCTCTTCTCAAACTTCTTCTCCTCACATCTATAATTATGAAGAGTTTGATTCTTTGTCTTATGAAAAACCACCTTCTCTTCCTGAAACGGCTGATCGTTATGGTCGTGGTTTTCGCATTTTTGCTAAGCATGGGTATCATGGAAAAGGTTGTGGTGCTAATGAACAAGGGATAAGAGTTCCTCTAGAGACTAATTTTCAACATTATGCCTTTGGACTTGGCTATAATCCCTGCAGACGTACTAAAGCTTCTAAAAGACCATGCATTAGTGTTAATGCTATCTCTACATCTTTATCAATACAACACCTTGAGTATATTGATGAGGATTCTTCGAGTGATTGTGCTTTGGATATCTTCCCTACCGACGATGCTTTAGCTGAGTTCTTGGGAGCCTATGACACTCTTCCTCGTTATCATCACAATAGGGGACTCCCTTATTGTTTGAACACTGAAGCCTATTTTGGAAAAGAGATTGATAACGATAAGATTGTGAAAGAATTCCCTCAGTTAAAGGATACTCCTCAACAAATTAATCTTCTTATAAGTGACACCACTGATGTTAAGATGGATCCTTGCAACAAAGAAAAAGTCATTAAAATTGGAAAATGTTTGGATGAAGAGGAATAGAAACAATATGAAGAACTATTACATGAATTCCCTGAGATCTTTGCTTGGACATATTCTGACATGCCTGGTATAGATCCTAAGATTGTTACTCATAATATTGTCTTAGTTCCTGATGCTAAGCCTGTGAAACAAAAGATTCGAAAAATGAATCCTAAGGTGGCTCTGCTTGTTAAGGCTGAGATTGAAAAATTGTTGGAGGCTGGATTTATCCGCCCTATTGACTATTCCCCATGGATTTCAAATATTGTCGCTGTGGCTAAACCAGACAACAAAATAAGAATGTGTACTGGCTTTCGGGATTTAAATAAAGCTTCTTTAAAAGATGATTTCCCTCTTCCAAACATTGACATGATAGTTGATTCTACGGCAGGACATGCCTTGTTATCCTTCATGGATGGTTTTTCAGGCTACAATCAAATTTTCATAAACCCTCAAGATCAATACAAAACCGCTTTCACCACTCCTTGGGGTACGTTTTGTTGGATAATGATGCCTTTTGGACTTAAAAATGCCGGTGCAACTTATCAACGAGCGATGACCCTTATCTTTCATGATTATATGCACAAGATTTTAGAGGATTATGTTGATGATATTTTAGCTAAATCCTTTCTTCGCATGGATCATGTTAAGATCCTCCATCAAATCTTTGAAAGAATTCATAAATATCACATGCGCTTGAATCCCCGAAAATGTGTTTTTGGTGTGGATAGTGGAAAACTATTAGGATTCATAGTTTCGCATCGTGGGATTGAGGTGGACACTAAGAAAATAGATGCTATTGTTAACATGCCACCTCCTCGAAATGTCTCTCAACTTAAAAGCTTACAAGGAAAGATTCAAGCTATTCATAGGTTCGTGTCTCAGCTTGCGGATCGTACCTTTCCTTTTACTCAACTTCTTAAAAAGGATATCACTTTTCAATGGAATGAGGATTGTCAGCAAGCATTTGAAGATTTAAAAGTGTATTTGGCTAGCCCTCCTATTCTTCAACCTGCCGAACCTTCTAAACCCTTCCTTCTATATACAGCTACTTCTTCTCATGCTATCGCAGCATTGTTAGCACAACACGATAAAGATGGTAAGGAATGTCTGGTTTATTACATAAGTCGTACCTTACTCGATTATGAGACCCGATATTCCACAATAGAAAGACAATGCTTAGCCGTGGTGTTTGCGACTCAGAAATTAAGACATTATCTTTTAAATTCAGAAGTCCACGTCATGGTTAAGTTTGATCCTTTGAAGCATCTTTTCTCTAAAACTGATTTATCGGGACGCCTCGCTAAGTGGGTTATGATGTTAATTGAATTTGACCTTAAATTTGTTTCACAAAGAGCAATTAAAGGACAAGCATTGACCGATCACTTAGTTGAGGCCCCTTCGCCTTTCTCCTTCCCTAACCCTGAGTCCTTTCTTGATGACTTCATTCTTTCTATAGAGAAAGATGAAACTTGGGAGTTATTCTTTGATGGCTCTAAGTGTCGTACGGGATCGGGGGTAGGTGTTGTTCTAATTTCTCCTACAAAGAAACCTATTCCCTTATCATATCGTCTAAATTTCCTGTGTACCAATAACATTGCTGAGTATGAGGCTCTTATAGCGGGAATAAAAGCAGCCTTGGCTCTGAATATAAAACACATACATATCTATGGAGATTCACAATTGATTATAAGACAAGTAACAGGAATGTATCAAGCAAAACAAGACAAATTATCACAATATAAACATCTTGCTATCTCTTTATTACAAAATTTTGATTCTTATACCATGGAACCCGTTCCTCGAAAAGATAATCGACATGCGGATGCAATGGCATGTGTGGCTTCTCTGGTATCTTTAGAGGACCCTATGGTCGATCTTAATTTCGTTATTCACAATCTTATTTCTCCAGCTATTGAAGATGATTCTAGCTTGGTAACATGTTGTGATTTTGTAGATTCAGATGAATGGTTCTCGCATATTGTAAGATATTTGACCGATGGTACCTTTCCTGATTTTGCTAATAGGAACACTAGGGCTAGAATCCGCAAGCTGTCTGCTAGATATGTCATCCTTTCTAATGTCCTTTACCGAAGGGGTTATGATGGTCTTCTCCTTCGTTGTCTTAACAAGTCAGAAATCCCCGTTGCTCTTGAAGAGGCACATTCAGGTGCCTGTGGGGGGCATTTTGGGGGCAAATCCCTGGTTCATAGGTTGCTTCGTATGGGATACTATTGGCAAACTATGCAGAAGGATTCCTTTTCATTTGTTAAAAAATGTCATCAATGTCAACAACACAATAATCTGATTCATGCTCCTGCCCAAGAACTTCGTTCCCAAGTAGCTTCTTGGCCTTTCTCCACATGGGGTTTGGATCTTATTGGAAAAATTTCTCCTCCTTCATCTCAAGGACACACCTTCATTATAACCACAACAGATTACTTTACGAAGTAGGTAGAAGCTATTCCTCTTCACTCTACTACTGCTGAAGTGATTTGTCAATTTCTCTTAGAAAACATCATTTCTCAATTTGGGATACCTTCCACTATTATCTCAGATAATGGGACGTCATTTAAGAACAAGGATGTGAAGAAATTCCTCGAGAAGTATCATATCAAACATCGATTTTCTACACCATATTATCCTCAGTCAAATGGTCAAGCCGAATCATCCAATAAGATAATTGAACAAATTCTTCGTAAAACCGTGAATAAGCATGGTAAGGATTGGAGTAACCAGCTAATCTACGCTCTTTGGGCCTACCGAACGAGTGTACGAATTGCTACGGGAACTACTCCTTATAATCTTATTTATGGTGCTGATGCTATTATGCCCTTAGAGTTAGAAATTCCATCACTTAGGGTTTCTCTCAAAGGTATAGTAGATGATGACTCTTATAGGGAACAACAACTTCAACAGCTTGAGATGCTTGATGAACAGAGTATAAATGCTCTTGAGCATATTCAAGCGTATCACAAAACTCTACAACGAAGCTATAATGATAAGGTCATTCAAAGTTCCTTCTCAGTGGGTGACCTAGTCCTTTATGAGAATCAGCGCAATGTGAATGCCTTGCCTGCAGAAAAGGGAAAGTTTAGTCCTAATTGGCTTGGACCGTATATCGTTATTGAGGATTATGGATCAGGTGCTTACAAAATAGTGGATGTAGACGGTACGCCTCTTAAAGAACCTATCAATGCTATGCACTTGCGTAGATATTATGCTTAATTCTTCATTTCTTATCTATCTTCTTTTCAATTCTTCAACATTGGATAATATGTTAGTATCTCTTAATTAAAGCAAAATAGAATTAAATGTTATGATGTTTAATCTATATTGCTTCGTTCCTGACAAGCGTGTCTTCTTACTTTATAGTTTGTCTTGAATTCATTAATGTAAATTGTAAAAGGTTTACATTTCTCATTATGCTAGCATATTATACAATGTCTTTATGTATTAAGTAGAATCGTATCATGTTGTGTTTAAGTTCAAAATTAAATCACATTAGTTATATGATTCTTAGACTTAATGCATATTTCTTCCTTATCATCAATGTAGCACTTGATTAAATATTTTTAAGTCACACATGTATCAATTTAATCATGGAGCATTGAGAAATCAATCACATGGAAATTAAATTCTGAACATACATGTACATTTACCAAATGTATTAGATTTAATCAAAACAAAATATACGTTGTTTTAAGCATTAAAGATAACACATTTGAGACAAAAGAGAAGCATGTATATATACATATATATGTGTGGATCGTATACAAATCTAGGTCACTGTACATCCAAAATGTGACCTCTCTTTTACATCATAACATCATCTCCTATCCCTAGGGCTAGTGGCTGGAGAGTGTCGACTGGATGCTCCCTCCTGGTCTGGCCGTGAAGGTGGACCCATGGGTGTGTAGCACGATACAGATCGTGAGTGACTCCGAGAGGAACTCCTATGATCCCTATCCATAAGGATTGCACGATAGGTGGTAGCCTCAGTCTGAGCCGCTGCTAGATCTCGTCGCGCCTGCTGTAGGTCCTCTGATAGGACTCTCTCTCTCTCTGCCGCGCCTGCTGAAGGTCCTCTGATAGGACTCTCTCTCTCTCCCTCCATATATCTACCTGTACTCGGAATGGGAAAAACAAATCCTCATGCCGACCCGCGTTCCCCTGAGGCCTATAGGCAATCTGTGAGGAATTGGGGATCTGTGCTATCATGGAAATATCTGTCATTGCCTACTGAATCAAGGAACGCCATTCCTGCACATTAGCTGTGGTAGTAGAACAGATTTTTGTGTTAGTACCATTCTATATCATCAAAGCATCAATCAATCAATATAAACCTACTATACCTGGATCTCCCTCACGCCAGTAGGGATCATGATATGGTAGCATCTATGCCTGGGAACCGCTAGGCTCCCCTCGCTTGCATACTCTATCCACGATGGGTGTAGGCTGGACGGTACTGGTGACAGGTCTCCGTATCGCCTCCTATTCCCCTTGTTGGGGAATAAGAGGTGGATCTAGAGCTATGGTATCGTCTCCTGAATGGTGGGGAGCTGCATCCGACTCCTCCTCATCGTCCTCCTCGTCATCCTCATCCTCGTCCTCATCCGCATCATCATCTGCATCCTCCTCGTCCTCCTCTCTATCTGCATCCTCATCCTCCTCCTCCTCATCACTGGGCTGATCGCCTGTAGGTGGATCAGGATCCCCCACCTCCTCATGACCCTCTCCCTCCTCTGGCTCCTCTGACCTGGATCCCTCATCCTCGTCTCGGTCTCCATGTCTCCATGGGCCTGGATAGCCTGTCAGATGATCTGGTGGAAAGATAGGACCTGGATATGATCTCATAAACCATGAAACATATCTGCGCTGTGCTCCAGGCTCTGCAGAATAATCAGTGACTACATCCTGATCAGATCCCTCTAAGTCTGTCATCTCAATGTCATCTACCGTCGGTCTCGCTACTGCTCCAAGTCTGGGAAGGACCCATGAGTGTCGAGTATAGATGGGCACATCGGCTGGAACACACTGCTCTAGTCCGAACTGCCTCTGTACTCGGTCAAAGTAGAAAGGGACTATGATGTGTGCATATCGTCCTCGCAGTAGGCGGTTCCTCTGTAGACATGCTAACTATCTCTCCATACCATCCCATCTGTGCATCAGTAGGTAAGGTCTCCACACTATCACCTCGGCTGTCAGTCTGTCAAAAATCACTCTCCAATACAACAAATCTCCAAATCTCCACTCGCTGGTAAGTGGATAAGCGAACACCCTAGGTCGCTCGCTCGCTGTACTCAGTGGAAAGCCGATGGGCCTGGTGCATGTGAAATGCTCTAAAATCTACACCTGTAGAAGTGTGCATGTCATCAAACTGCAACCCTGTCCGAATACATACTCCTCAAGGTCGTGATAGAGATGTGCAAGCATACTCCGACCCCACGCATACACTCTCCTGTGTCTCTCCATCGCTCTGATACACCATGTGATACCTCCATGCATGTGTGTCCCTCGCCCATTAGGGCAGACGGCTAGTGCTATGATGGCTATCATAAGGCGTCTCATAAGTGGTACCTCCCCTGTAGGATGTAAGAGCCAGCTGACCATGATGCGACCTCTCGTCTCGCTCGGCATGACTCTCCCTATGCAATACATTTTCTCTCTCTGATGATCCTCCGCTGATCGATTGGTCGCGTATGTAACTATCACTCCTCTGATAGGAAGACGAAGTATATGGTACACATCCTCAAGTGTGACCGTCAGCTCTCCTACTGGAAGGTGAAAAGTGCATGTGTCAGGATCCCATCGCTCCATCAGTGCCATGAGCATCGCAGGATGAAATCGAATGGTTGGCATGAGAATCACGTACCACAATCCCACAATCGATAGTGTGTCTCTCTCTGACTAAGTCAGCCGCGGAATCTGATCTCGCAAAGTGCGAAGAATATGTCCTGCTGTATGCTCTCTCATGTACGGGAGACCCTGCAACACGAAAACATGACCGTAATCAGTACTTAATCATCGAAATCGCAAATGCAAACCGTCACACATCATATGCTAGCCCTGAAACCTCTCGCCAGGCCTTGATTGGGGACCATGGCGCCCTGTCAGGGACCATGGCGCCCTGTCAGGGACCATGGCGCCCTGAGGGGACCATGGCGCCCTGCAGGGACCATGGAGCCCCTATCAGGGACCATGGCATCCTGGGGGGACCAGGGTGCCCCATAGGGACCATGGCACCCTGGGTGGGCCCCGATCAGCCTTCGAGGCCCGCATACGATCACGAAAAATTCAAACATGCGAAAAATCAATAGTCAAACGTTCAGTCAACTCACCTCGTCCAGTGGCTCGTCGTCGATCACGGCCTGGCATAGGATCTCGATCCTCGTGGGACGCTCTGGTCATCGTGAAGGCATGATGATGGCTAGGTGGGCTCCGTTGCACTAAATAGTATCCTGAAATCAACAAAGTGACAAATACAAGTGTCACTTTCGAAGTATATACTCTCGTTTGTTTATTCTTACTCTTTGAAACCCTAATTTTTTCCTCTATCATTCATTTTATCATAACTTGAGTTTGGGAGATGCGATTTTCGAGCCGTTTGTTGCGTTGGAATCGTATTTTCCTTCTCCTACTCTCGGGATGTTCCAAAAAGTGCTCTGATGAAGCCTATTTAGTGAATATCCGTCATCAATACTCTATTACACAATTTGTCGCAAGTAAACATGCTACCCTGTTTCACCTCCCTAATAAGCAAGTCGAAATAGGGGGGGCATATAGCTACTCATAGATTTCATCACTTTCCCTAGTAAGCATTAGGTGATTTTGTGATCTAACGTTTGTTTTGTAGGGTGCGGTTCCTAACTGTGTACTGCAGATACCGCTGGGGGCTTCATCCGACATCTTATGGATATATCCTTTTTCAAAATAATGTTTACTTTTCTGTACTTTAGCTTGCATATGCACGTAGTACTCATATGACCGCTAAAGTGGGGGCTAAATGTAGCGTCGTAAATTGTACGCACTCGCTAGGGTGGTACAATTTCACACCTAGTTTAGCACCCGCCTTAGTGCATTTTGCATTCTGCATTGCATTTCTCCTTAAGCACTTAATTAATCAAATTAATTAGGTCTAAGGCCCTATTTCATCATTCTCTACATCATAAAGTTGGGCCCTTTCACTAAAGCGCGCCCTTCGCATTTTATTTCTCCAATACACCACTTAATCAAAAAACCCTAATTAAGTCCTATTTCGAACTTGGGGGCTTGGTTTCAGGGTCTAAACATCTCGAAATCACCTGTAACTTCGGGATTCTCTCTAAAATCATCATATCCGACGGCCCTGAAAATTTGGTGAAAAGTTGTCGGGACCGTGGCGCCCGGTGCACATGGTCCCGGACATTTTTCTCAAAATTTTGGGAGCACGATCCAATCATAAAATAAAGCTTAACCCCAAGAAATTGGTGGGATATTCAATCTCTAGGTCGGCCAAAATACGAATTTACGACCTAGGGTTTCATACATAAGAGCTCTCTTTCTTCATTTGAAGGGATGGAATTTTGTTTTCAGGAACTTCATATGCAGCGAAAGAGCAGATCTTTGAGGACTTCAACAACATTCAACATCATTCTATCAAGCATCTATCAAATTCATTCATTCACTTAGGGCTTGGAAGACATTGAAGAACAATAGGAGATTACCGACTGAAGATTGGCTTGTACTCCTCCCTTGAGGGTTGGGTATGATTTCGTATTGTTTTCATGTCTTTGCATAAGCTTTGATACATCATTTATTCATGCTTTAGATCACATTGCATCTTGATTTAGAGCATTTACATTATCATTTACAAGCAATTAGGGTTTACTTTCTAGGTTGCTCTAGTTTGCTTTCTTGCATTTTTGGACCTTGCACACACACTAGGTCTACACACACAATACATTTTACAAAACAACTTGGCTATTCGTGGAGGTGGAAATCACTGAAGTGGGGGTTTGACTAAGGCAAAACCCTATATAGCCGCCCCTCCCCCTTTTCAGATATTATTGCAGGTTTCGGGATTCGGATGACGCCGCGGGATACAGATCCGGAAAGAGAAGGTCGAGACAGCACTCTGTGTGAAATTGCAGAGCAGAAGACTGGGACAGGGGCGCTGGGTGCCTTGGTCCTACCAAGACAGGGGCGCTGGGTGCCCTGGTCCCTGGGACAGAGGCGCTGGGCACCCTGGTCCTCCGGACAGACAGCTTTCAGACAATTTCCAGACAGTGTTTCAGAGTGTAGAACAATGGTTTCCGGTGCAGTTTTCAGGACAGTGGCGCCCGCGCCCCCGTCCCGAACATTTTCAGTCCGATTTTGACTCTGGGTACATATCTACATTCTTATTTTATCCTTACATTTACAGCTGTTCATTGTTTAATCTCAATTCTGCAATCTTGTTATTGGTTCATACTTGCATTTTGGGATTAGGGTTTGAACTTGCATTACTTGATCTTACAATTTCAACAAGGGAATAGAAATCCTAATAGATATCTCGTGGCTCTCTCTTTCACCAAAAGAAGTAGCCAATTGTGCGATATCTCTAGGCTCTTTCGTATTCCGCAATGTGTGTCAAAAGGTAGGATTAGGGTACGTTGACCTAGTCTCGCTTTTTCCCCCACACAATAACACATTGATGCAATCTAATAAAATAGATTTATTACATGGAACTAATCAATCAATTGAAAAGCATAGACCATTCAGAATGAAGAACACTTGAAATTTATATTGAAAAGAGATAATCAAACTAGTTGATTTCAATATGTATCATCCATCAACTTTGATATTTCCATAAAACAAATTGCATAAGTTCTGTATAAAATTGTCTTGATAAGATCATAAAACTTGAGGTATCTCCCCCACTTATTCTAAAAGATCCTCCATTTATAGATGAGGATTCAGTTTCAAAGTGAAAGGGCATACCCTTTCATTAAAACTAAAACTAACAAAAACTAACTAAAAACTAACTTCCTAAAAATTGTCTTTACAATATGAACATTTTATAAAAACATAGAAAAACGTGACTCTGGGCTCCAACTTAGACATCCGGTCTGGTATCCCAGCATCTTGCCGCACTTCTGGATATGCTCCAAGTACTTCTCTAACTTATATGTGTCTGCATCATGGATGATATCCCTGATAATGAATTCTAGCGTGACAAAGTTTTCCAACTGTTTCACAGTCTCTTTCAATTCAATTCCATCAATTTGGGCAATATCAAGGGCGACATTGAGAAGACTACGACATTCTGAGATCCATACATCTTTATCCTTTATCTCACCCTTTTGATCAATTAACTCTAGGAAACCATGCTGAATAGTGTCTTTGCATTCATCATATTGAAATTGTAATTCTTCATCAAATTTATTGTGTTTAGCCAGCAACCTCTTTATTTTTTTAATTTCTTTTGTTTCTGCTTTGGCCATTGTTTTATCATGCAACCTTGTTCCCAAATGGTTTGAAATTATGTTGTGTGAAACTGCATTGTCCATGTTCTTTTGAAATATTGTTCAGAATTCTTTTAGAAATCCTTGTAAAACCTCAAATCTTTTAGTTAGTAATACACCAGCAGTATCTACCCTCACACTTTGCATCTATTTTAATATCCTTTTATTTTCTTGTTGCAACTCCTTGCAGTTTTTCTTCCATTGAGAGCTATCTGGAGTAAGAACCATTGGCACCTATTGCCCACTTCTCCTTAGTGTTTCTTCATACAACACCTTGTACTTGTTCCTCTCCCTCACTACTCTGGCCATCTGTGCTTTATTGAAATTTGAAATATCCACTCTGATATCAGCAAAAACAATTGGATCAATTTCACCAACTTTTAGTTTCATCATATGGCCAAAGGCCTTGTCAACATTAATGATCTCTGGTCTCTTGTGGGGAGGGTACAGAGCCCATAACCTAGAAGATTCCTCATCCTGATCAAATCTTGAACCAATAAACACATCATTTACACCTTGTATATCCAATTTGAATTCCTTGTTTTCTGAATGCAATAAATCATCAAAGATAAAAGAAGCACTGAGGTCCCATCCGGGAAACAAAATCACCCCAGCCTCTATAAGAAGTTGCCTCCCCTTTTGAGGGGTCATTGTGGTTATGTCTGCATCAATTTCCTCTTTTAATTTCTTTAACAACTCAGCCTCATTATCAAGCGTTATGTTGGGAATAAAGTCCCTTAATTTTTCCCCTTTAAAATTGTACAAGAATGTTTTAAATTCTTTGGAATGAATAAAAACATCATCAACAACAAAAGCAGAAAACTCCTCTAATCGAGAGTCAACATGAACTTCTAATGTTATCTCTATTTGGCCCTGCATGTCTGGCTCGTCTTCCTTCTCTAACACTTGCCATCTAGAGACAACTGCATTCTCATCAGATTCACTTTCCTCCTCCTCGGTCTCAATTTCCTGGAGTTTTCGTCTCTTTTCTGCCAGTTCATTATTCAATTGATCAATTACCTCTTTGGCCTCTGCATCCTCCATGTTCCTGAAGATATCTTCAGCCTCAATACTGACATGCAAATAACCTCCTAAGTTCTAGCTCTTCTTGCAAGACTGAATGTATTCTTCAGGATCATAGTTTTTCCTGGCATAATGCTCAAACAAATCATATTCTTCTATCAGCTTCTTATCAATTATTTCATAAGATTTTGTTGACACTATGGTGAAATCACCAAAACTCAATGTCCCATGCAAGAAGGCTTGCTTACGCATATCTACAAAATGTTTAGCATTGGAAACACTCAATTGCCTCACAATCTCTAGATAAGCTATTATGTCCGGTACTAGTTTTGGCAGCATGTAGGGGCTCCCCTCAAATTCGTATACTCTAAAACATGTAAAATCCTTATTCACAAACTAGTCCCCCTAGTTATGATCAACAATGTGTCTTTCATCATAATCTCTGGGTCTTAGAAACCTCTTGATATCGTCAGAGATAGACCCTTCACATGAAATCCCATACATTCAGTACAATGGCATCACAATAAGTTCTTCAAAATTAATATAGTTGGACCTCATATATGAAGAATCCCAAAGAGATGTCCACAATTGGATAGACTACTCCTCACCTTCCTTGTTCTTGGTATTTAATTATAGGCCCTCAGGCCAAAAACCCTTTACATATCCATAAAATAACACTAGATGCATCAATAGTGAATAAAATTTGAAATCGGGATGAGTATCATCCCTAAGGTTTAAAAAACCTTCGTGCAACCTCTCCACCAGATATGTTGCATAGTCAAAAGGCCTAGGTTCATACATTTGTATATCAGAGTCTAACACCAACAATCTAGTGCTTGCCAGATCAGGCACCTCCACCCCTCCTACTTGCCCACACGACATATATGTGTACAACAAGTAGTGTCTGAACAAATCAATGTTGAATGGTGGCTCGTCTTCCTCTATTAATTCTCCTGCCTGCCTCTTGTGAATGGAAAATTTCCAGCCGGTATATGTAGTGTCCATTCTGAGGTATTCTTTCTCCAACTCCCCAAAGGACAAGGGCTTATCAGGACTGGGGTCTAAACTGAAAACCTCGTTTATGGTACCCATAGAAAATCTAATAAATGCTTCCCCATTTGGGAGCTGAAGGCACCTCTTCACCGAATTATAATTCCTCACCAAAACCTCTAGCAATCTTATGTTTATAAAAACATTGGGGACCGTTAGCTTACCTAAATTTGTCATCCAAGGATTGTAGAGTGGCATCTCCTTGCTCCTTCTCAAATAGTGGAAAATAAACAGTTCATGTCCCCTTACCTTGGTCCAAACATCTCTGACCTCTCTGTACTTGTATTCTAATTGGTCTCTCCCTGACAGGTGCTACTTCGATCTTCTGGATTTTGGGTTGGGTGCCTGCATTTGGTGTATCATGTCTTGGTTTAACTTCCTGACTGGAGGCACCTCTTCAATTTTTCCTTTCTTCACCTTAGATTCGGGGCTCTTGGCCACCCTCTTCTTTCCTATTGAACTCGAAGCTTCCATTTTTGCAATTACAATCCTCTGCTCTATTTTTTAAAGGTGCAATGTGTTCTATCTGTGTATTTTTCTTTCACCAATGTAGTATTTAGACAAGGTAATTTCTAGTTTTGTTGTATTCTTTTGCAATAATGAACTTCTCATAAAATTTGCCTCATGCAAACCATAGATGCATCTACTGCAAGTATTAAATAGAAGACTTTTAAAAATTTTGGTTTTGAATTTTGATATGACAATGACTCATCGGCATATGTCTTCCCGATGAATATTTCCCTTTTGGTGCTCTCTAAACAACCCTTTATCTGCTTTGAAATCTTACTTTCTCTTATCGGGATACCCTAAGCCGATGACTCTTTTCCTCCTCATCGGTATATCTCAAACCGATATTCTCATCGGGCGTCAGGTGAGATCATTTAGCATTATCGCGATAGACATTGTTTCCCCGATGGGCTTCACCATCAGCATAGCTCTTCTCGATGCAACCAACTTCATTGCCATGAGTCTTCCTGATAGTGTCTTCACTCTTCTCAATCAATTCTCTCCTTCATTAGGTATCGGGGTAATCCAAAATGAAACATACCGATAAGCAAAGTCTTCCCGATAGAGTATGTTCCATCAGTATATGTTTCACCGATGATTTCTTTTAGCGTCAGGGTGGCTCAAAGTAACACATACTGATCGCTTTGGTTATACTGATGCAATCGGCTTCATTGCCATGAGTCTTCCCGATAGTATCTTCACTCCGCTCAATCAATGCACTCCTTCATCGGGTATCGAGGTAATCTGAAATGAAACATACCGATAAGCAAAGTCTTCCGAATAGGGTATGTTCCATCGCTATATGTTTCATCGATGATTTCTTTGGGCATCAGGGTGGCTCAAAGTAACACATACTGATCACTTTAATTATACCCATGGACTCTTCTTTTCACCACTCTTATTGGTATAAGTCTTACCGATACCCTCACCAACTATCGGCAAGACAATTCTCCACTGTTGTCGCTAGTGTTTACTATGTCAATGGGTCATATCAGTATAGTTTTTGTCGATGCATCAATTCTCCTCAACTTTTCTCCTTGATCGGTATAACTTATGTCAATGAGTACAACTTTGGCTTGCTATGCTCTCTCATCGATATATGGTATCTTGATGCAAAATTGGTCTTTGTTAGTTTAAGTGCCCTCATCGGTATAACTTATATCGATAATGTGAAATTTCAATCATTTTCAGCACCTTCTTTAAGATACAAAAATTGATAATGGATTTAATACAATCTAAACAAAAACTTTTTTCTGCATGGGAGCTTCACCCTTTCTGATAATTACTTGTGCACTTTGATCAATCCCAAGAACCTGTTTGCCAAGCCTCCTCACCTCAATCGGGTGATCGTGAACTTGCAGAGGAATTGTTGGTGTATTTTGTGGAACAAGTATACAATTGGTAAAACATATAGTTGGTTGTTCTCTCTCACGGGCTAAAGCATATTTTGAATTTTCATTTTGGATTGGGGCATTGAAATGGGGCTTAATTTTGCAATTTGGAACTGTGGGGCAAGAAACAATGCTTTACTTCATGCTTGTTCATATGCTATGACTTGATCAGACCAGATGTGGCTTTAGAACTTGCCTGGATGAATAATATGACTGAATTTGTGTTTCCATACCTACTTCAGGTTCTTGATATACTCTGATGATTCTATGAATATTTTAAGTTTCTCTTTAATAAACATTTTAAATCTTCTGCAGAATTAAATAGCTAATATTCAAAAAAAATCTTTTTCAAAGTTCATTTGAGAATACACAAAAAAAGTTGATGAGCTTGTTAAGGACAAGTTAGAGGTTGTCCAAGAAGAGAAATCCAAGGAGAAAGAAGATAAAGATCTTGTTGCTCAACAGGTATGCATTTTGCTTAATTGAGCCTCAAGGAGCACTTGTTCTACTCTATTGACGGTTTTTAAAAATTTAAATAAATGTGCCTATTTTGTTTACAAAATATGTATGCTCAGCTTCTTCCCCTTGCTTTGCCAGCACCTTCAATAGCATTTTAAGAGCATAATTAAGGAAATTATAGAAAAATAGCATTTTGAAGGAAATTATAGAAAAATTATGTGCTAACATATTGCACTGTCTAAAAAGGATAATCTTTACAAGGATGCAATGGAAACTAGTTCTCAATCGGGTGATTGTGAACTTGCTTATGAGTTGCTAGTGTATTTTGTGGAACAGGTATACAATTGGTAAAACATATAGTTGGTTGTTCTCTCTCACAGTATAAAGTATATTTTAAATTTTCATTTTGGATTGGGGCATTAAAATGGGGCTTACTTTTGCATTTGGAACTGCAAGGCAAGAAAGAATGCTTTGCTTCATGCTTGTTCATATGCTATGACTTGATCAGACTAGATGTGGCCTTGGAACTTGCTTGGATGAATAATATGATTGACTTTGTGTTTCCATACCTACTTCAAGTTCTTGATATACTTTGATGATTCTGTGAATATTTTAAGTTTATCTTGAATAAACATTTTAAATCTTCTGCAGAATTAAATATGTGCCTATTTTGTTTACAGAATATGTATGCTCAACTTCTTCCCCTTGCTTTGCCAAAACCTCCAATGCCTAGCATGGGAGTGGGCATGGGAGGTTGCTTTCAGCCAGGTATGAGTGGAATGGGAATAACTCCCATGCCAGCTTATGGTATGCCACCTATGGGTGGCTATTGTTGGGATTGAAGAAATTAACGTGGGACATGATTCTTCAATCATACATGGTTTTTTGAGGCTGGTCTTCAAGTGGAAAGATTAGATTGTCAAATTGTTTTTATTGTCGTTTGATTGGTTGATACAAAATAATGAATCTTTAGTACTATCATATTGGTCAATCAATTCAAATCTTTCCATCCACCAAGCATCTGACGCCCGAACCGTTGCATGCTTAGATTGTCAAATTGTTTTTATTGTCATTTGGTTGGCTAATACAGAATAATGAATCTTTAGTATTATCGTATTGGTCAATAAGTGCAAACCTTTCCATCCACCACGCATCCGACAAGGATTTTGTATGTCCGACAACATCCTCGTCGGATAAGCAGTGAGGGGACCGTCAAAATTCTGACACCCACCCAATTTATTCTGATGCCTGAACTGTCGCACATACAACATCCTCATCAATGTGATGCCTTGGTTGTTGTTGGAATTTTGATGACTTATTGATTTTTACCGACGGCTAAGCAGTGAGGAGGTCATCGGAATTTCGATGCCCACCCAATTTATTCTGACACCTGAACCGTCAAACATACAACATCCTCATCGGTGTGGATTCCTTGGTTGCCTTTGGAATTCTGACACCCACCCAATTTATTCTGATGCCCAAACTGTCGCATATACAACATCCTCATCGGTGTAGATGCCCTGGTTGTCGTTATAATTTCGATGACTTATCGAGTCTTACCGACGGCTAAACAGTGACGAGGTTGTCTAAATTTTGATGCCCAACCAATTTATTTTGACTCCTAAACTATCGCACATACAACATCCTCGTCGGTGCGGATGCCCTGGTTGCCACTGGAATTCCGAGGAATTATCGATTTTTGCCGATGGCTAAGCAGTGAGGGGGCCGTCAGAATTCCATGCCCAACCAATTTATTTCAATGCCCGAACCGTCAGAACATTACCTGGAAGGTGTTGGAATTTTGACGACTTATCGAGTTTTACTGACAGTTAAATGCAGTCATGGTCATCGTCAGAAGAGTCTTCGATGATGTCGGAATTTTGATAGTCTTGAGCACCATCAGAATGTCTGGCTACAAGTTTTCAACGGCCTTGCTAGTCGACAGTCCGATGAATTGTAGTTAGAAACCCGACAAACTGTCGTCGAAATTTAAGGCCAAATGTACTAGTGAGTGGACCATCCCCACCAACCCAAAAACTAGAAACCAGAAAGTGATCCAGCCTCTCCACAATTCAATACTCCCCTAATCTCTTGTTGTTCCAAGTGAACAGACCATTACTGGGCTTGATGTCAACAAGATTCAAGGTTGATATACTATCTCGAAGAAGGAAGAAAGAAGGCTCCAACTGCATAACACCACCCTTCTTCTCACTCAACTCTAAGATGGCATTGAAATCAGCTACCATAATCCACGAATGAAAAGAAAAAAACCCACCCATAAAAGTAATATGAGACCACAAATTCTGCTTACCCTAAAGATCAGTGGGGGCATAAATGTTAGTAAGCAAGATATATTCCCCAGTCTCAAGACTAGAGGCAACCCCGAATAAAGATGATCTGGAAGAACCCCACCATATAGGACGAATTCTCAAGGGGTTCCAAAGACAAGCCACACCTCTAGAGGAGCCAAATGCCCCAATACACTAACATTTGCCTCTCCCCCATAGCTTAGGCACCAGACCCAACATACTTTCCACAGATAATTTAGTTTTCTTCAAGAAGAGGACATCAGGAGAATGACTCCTTATCAATTCCTGAACAACTTTTTGTCTAGGGCCACTGTTCAAACCCCTCACATTCCATGATAGCACAATCATTTTGGGGGATTATAAAAATGAGAATCCAAAGTCTTTACTGGCCCTGACTCAACCAAATTCTCCCCCATAAATTTGATCTTATCCAAGTCCTTTTTGCCAACCTTTGAAATCTTCTCCGTTGCTCCTTTTTTAATGTCTTTCTGAAATAGACCCAGATTTAAAGAGATCTTTTTACTTGTAACTCCAGCAGAGTCCAATTTTTGTGTTGCAGGAGAAACATCCCCACCAACCATCTTCACTTCAGCACTAGAGATGGGTCCCTTCTGAGCTAAAACCTATTGATCCATCTCCATCTATTAACTTCCAACCTCCTGTAGACCTTGGGTAGGATCCAAGTTCACACTATCAAGCATCAACCCTACTGCACTATGATCCAAAGGAATCATCCCTGAATTCACCTCCTGCTGGCTAAGGTCATCCAAGGCTTCAAATCTGTCAAAGGTATCCTCCTCTTGTCTCTCCTGCAAAGACCTCTTTTGACCTTGACTCATATTCTTAGTCTTAACTAGGACGAAACCATCAACACCCACAGCCTCACCAGACATGGAAGCTTTTTCTTTATCAGCCCCATCAAGGTTACGGGAAGGCAGTTGAGACTGATGCTCAACCAGTTTAGACCTAGGGCACTTGTGCTGCAAATGACCATACTCATGACATAGACGTCACCAGAATGGTAAAGTCTCATTATTAAGCTACTAGACCCAAGAGTAAGAGCTTGCACACATATCTATAGCATCTGGCAAAGGCTTACTAAGATCAATTTCAACACAGATACATGCAAAAGTCATTACCTTTCTCCCCAGGGTTTGCGTTGGAGATCTAACAAGCTTCCCAAGCAATGAAGCTATCATTCGCAACACATCCTCCTGACAACATTCGACCAGAAAATGAGGTAATCGAGAGCATATTGGGACCCGATTTGGGAGCTCCTTCGAAGGGTTATATCCTGCATGCCAAGGTTTGATGAACAGCCCCACCTGGTTATAAAAATACAGGCCTCCTTCAAAAACACTATTGCAATCATCCATGCAATTAAAAGTAACCATGAAGTAATTGTTAGCCAACAACATAATATCCATTTCCCCTTCTGGCGCCCAATTCCTTTGAACCCAATTCTCCAAAAATTGCAGAGAAACCCTCATCCCCAAAAATTTGCAATATAACGAGTGTTTTGAAAAGTATTCAACATCTTTGGCTATCATCTTTGGAGGATTACCAATTTCAGCCTCTCAGTGCATCTCTCCAAACAACCATTGATCTTCTTAGTCCGAGAGCCATCAAGCATACTAGCACTACCAAACCCCAAATCTGAAACAAAAAGATTATTATCAAAGGTCTTAATACCTTGAGATGAGGATTTCAAACCCAGTGCTGCATGAAAATCCATGTCGAGTGATGCCCCGGAGACCTCTCCTCCAGTTCTAGACATCGCACCTGATGAAAAACCCACACCCCAAAGGGAAATGAAAGAGGAAACCACACACCCTAGCAATACACTGAACACCCACCCCACCCAAGTACCACCAAAGAGTAATACGGATCAAATCCCCCTCACCCCACAAGCAATCACAAAGCAACACAAAAAGAACCCGAGCTCCTGCAGCACTTTGCACAAACCCTCCACCCATAGGTCGCCCCACCACCACCAACACCAGTCACCCAGCAAAAGGTACTCCCCTCCATGCAAGATGACCCAATGCCCTTCCCCTGATGCACAAGCAAGCAGAGACCGCCCACGAGCTAGGGCGTCGATGCCCTAGCTCGAACCCCGCAACCTCCCTTCGTGCTTGAAGCCATCTCACCCTTTGATTAACTATCTATATTTCAATAATATTTATACAAAGATACTCTTATGGTGGTTTGCCACTCTATATTTCTATGTTGGTTTATCAGACTTAGATGACAGATATCTCAACAAGGTAGATTAATAAAATATTATAATGTAACATCAAACATAAAATTGGTTTATAATCCCTATATGTAACTTTTGTGACTCCATAAATCATTATTAACTTAGTAGTTTAATATGCATAACTTTATAATTTGTTGCCTAGAAGTCAAAATGTCTCCATACCAAATGTAAAACTGAGGAACCAAAAATCTAAAGAGCATTAAGCAAGTCAAGCATAGAAGCAAAAAATAGAGAGGGGGCTCCATAGGAGAAGTATTGACCCAAGAAGAAAGAGTTAGAAAGCATTGACTAGTGGGGTATGTGCAACATATATGTGGTTAGGGAGAAGCTGAGATGTGGTTGTGGAGATTTGAAAAGAGAGAGAGAACAAAGGAAAACAAAGAAGAGGCCCTTTCTAGGAAAATAGAAGTGAATGTGCGTACTGAGAGAGAAAAGAGGAGTGTGTGCATTATTGTTGTAGAGAAGAGTAAATTTTATAGAGAGAGGAAGAGAGACCATTCACAGACCAATGATTGTTAATTTGTGTACACAAATTTAACAAGAATGTAATTTGATTTCTTTCTTGCAATCTAAATATTACTTTGAATGTTGAGAGTCTCTATGATTATTTGTGTTTGCAGTCGGGAGTAACTCATCTTGCATCAATTGGTATCAGAGCTAGAGATCTTGAGCATGTAGAGTCTACACCAAGACATGTCAGTGAGGTTGAAGTAGTAGATTTGTCTAAGAGGATCAAGAGAATTGTTGTAGGTGTGTGAGGAGTCCTAAACAATTGAGAGCTAAGAGATACAAGCTATGGAAGAAGAGTTGAAAGTGTAAAGTGGTTGTGGGGAGATTGAAAGTGTCATTGTAGATGTGTGAAGTCTTGATCAATTGAAATATAGCAAGCCATGAAGGATAATATTTTGCAGATTGTAGAACGTTAGAAGATTGCTACTAATGAGTTCGAAGAAGAGGATAAGGTAGGTCATGAGGAGACTTGTGATGATTTCATTTTTGGAATGATATTGGGAAGAGAGTTATAAAATATGGAAAATTCCCTTGAAAAGGGGTAGTTACAATTGGAACTTGAGAAGGATGTGAGAGAATCCCACACAAATGAAAAGTAGAAAAGAGATGAGGTGAGAGATGAAGAGAGAAGAGTGGAGAAAATGGTCACAGTGGACAAACAATAGGTGAGTGGAAGTGGAGAAAGTGACAGAGATGGAAGTGCCTTGCAAGATGAGGTTGTAGAAGAAGAAGAGGTTCAAAAAGTAGAGGTTGTAGAAGAGCTTTATCAAGAACCTAATGTGTTGTTTGCAGAAGGGATTTCTTCGAGTGAAGAAAAAGATAAAGAAGTTTGGCTACCTAATGAGGTTGCAGTTATAGTGAGAGGTGATGAAGAAGATGTTGTATTAGTGGAGGTAAATTTTAATTTTTGTAATAAAAAAGTTGATTTGTATAAGATAGTGGATACAAAGAGTTGTCCAATTGTGGATTTGTATGAAGATATGGTGTGTTTGCATGTGGAAGCAACAGATACTACCAGTGAAACTTGGTGAAGGTGGTCAATTCACAATGGATCAAAATCCATGAAAGAGGAGGGTGAAGATATTATTTGGTGGAGGCCAGATAATGGGGGGATGGATTCACAAAGGATTCAAGGAGAGGAGAGAGCCTTTGGCAGAGGAGGATGGTACAAGGTTGGTGAAAATGCTCAAGAGGAGCGAAGAGTGGTGAGAAAATTTGTGGGAGGAGGAGCATAGTTGTTCCAACGAAATACTGTAGGAGGAGAAAAAATAAGTGCTTTTGTGTTCCTGACACAACGATGGAGTTCTCTACAAGTTATTAACAACTTGGAAGGGTAATTAATTACCTAATTCCATTTTGTGAGTTCTACTCACAATTTTTTCATGTCTAGTGTGTTGGTGCAGGAGCACATGGGTGAATTGGTAATTGTTACCACCAAAATATTTCCAATTATTTTTCTTTAGTTTTGGTTTGTCTTGCATCTCTCCATTTTCATCTTCGGTGCAACAAGAGCTGGAGGTCAATGTGTCAAAATGTAGATGATAGGGCTTGAATCTTTTTGTGTTGTCATAGACTTCATAGAAATGTCAGAAAAAGGTGTCACAACCATCAATAGATTGTATTTCAGAGTGATAATTTAGTGCCTATCTAAGTCCATCTCACACATCCAATTGATATTTCTTGCCAATAGATGACTAATATAAGATGTTTGTCTCATTGTGGATTGATTGAAGAGTTATTATGAATATTAGGTTCGTACCATATGAATGAGGTACATGATATTTGGTTGTCATATGCCAACAAATTGCTTGTTTACCTTAATAAGCAAGGTTGGGGTTATAGTTAATAGTGGGTGAAGGTCACAAGGAAGTTATGAATATGGGAATGGAGGACTCCAAAGAGGGTTGCTTTTATTTTATTTTGGTTTTACAAAAAGACTATTCCACATCTGACATTCCCTATACCTATAGAAATTTGGCTATGAAATGACATCCAGATAAATGTAGTATGATCAAGTCTTTAAGTTGTAATTCAAATGTACTTATATTGGTGGAAATATTATAGCCTTTGACCATGCCTACAAATAATTATGTCAATAGTTTCATATTTTTGTCTTGGATTATTTTAGGAAATTTGCACAAATGAATCAGTTTCATCATAAACACAAGATGAGTTATCTAGATAGCACCCAAAACACAAATCTAAAGATGCGATAAAATAGAAAGATTTGCAATTTTAATTCATGATCCTGTTGAAAGACATATCAATTCCATTGATTTACTTACTAACTTGTCAACACATAGATCAATCCTACCAATACACAAATCAAGTTTGTTGAAACTATTGCCAATCCTACTAAATAATTGTTGTACTCGTTGTATATTTTTGTACAAATCCATTGATGTGGTTTTCAAACCCACCAAAGCAATTATTAACCTCACCCTTGTATTTTGGAATACAAAACTACGAAAATAATTTCAGGCCCTCCAATAATATTTGAGTCTATGGATTTGTATCTTAGGACAAATCTTGTTGAAATTCCTGCAAACTCACTAATTTATAGAGAAATCACTTTGAATTAGTAAAAACCATAATTTGAAAGTTTTTTTTCTACAAAATCGTTGAAATAAAGGCAAAGCCACCATTTTGTGAATGAACCTGCCAAACCACAACTTGGAGACATAAAAAGATAAAATTAACCAAAGATGTTAGTTTGAACTCATGATGTGGGTCCCACCAGGTGTGCAAAAATGTGTGCAATGAAAGGTGATTCAAAAGGAATTTATTTAGCAATAAAAACAACTCAAAAACATAAAACAATGAAACAATCAAGTTAGGGCAAATAAGCATTCAAACCATCACCCAATCGAATGAAAACATAGTATGTTGATATCCTCATTGTGTATATTTTCCTAGCAATGTTAAATTCATGTATGCTCACGATTTTGGCAACATAAAGGTGCTCAAAGATTTAAGATGCACGAAGATGATATGTGTGTTATGACAGAATCAATAAAAAATGGCTAACTGCAAAGGTTGAATGAAGGGGGATGGAATGGAGGGCCAAGATTGAGTGCATGAGATCAATGGTGAATGATTACTTAGCCCTCACAGTGCATGAGAGATTTCCAAGTGGAAAGAAGAGGTGAGGAGATGTGGTTGGAAAATGAGTACACTTGGAGTATGGACAAGATCTTACCATAAAGGCATTTCTTGTCCCCATACTCCATGTACTTGAGGAATGGGAATAAAGGAATTTTAAATTTGTTGGATGGGAAAAATGGGGAAGGGACCCATGTGGGTACCTTCCCAAAAGTAGGTTGGCTTTAAGGCTATTAGGGCAGCTTGGGAGGCCATTTATGGCAAGAGGTTTACCCTCTCCTAATACAATAGATTGGGAATATGAAAATGAATAGGGCACTAATTGGGTAGATTATAAATATAACTAGGATACAAATGGGGGTAATGGAGGATTTGAAATTTGGAGAGAGAAAAGGAAAATAAAAATTCATTTTAATTCTATGTAGGCAAAAAGACAAAAAAGAATTAAATTAAATAAATGGGGGATTTACTTAATTTAATAGATGAAGGAGTAAAGGTATAGTCTAATAGGTAAATTAATCAAATTAATTCACCTATAATGGTAGGCTAAGGGATAGAAGAATAACGATAATTAATTAAATAATTATTAACTATTTAATTATCAAGATGACAAGAACAAATGAATAAGAGAGAAAAATTGACCAAATATTAATGGTCAATTTAGTTGTCTACAATTACACATAAATAAGTCCAAACAATGCTCAAGGAAGAGAAAGCTCAAGAATCTCAAGAAGATTGTAACAATGCATTAGAGGAAAATCAAGATGATCAAATGTGACAAAAATGAAGAGATAATAATTCTACTAAGGAATCACTAAAACAAGTGGCTAAAACTGGTGAAGAATCAGAGAAGGTTCAAGTGATAACAAAGGGTGCAATATAAAAGAATCCACATCATTGCGAGAGACAAGAATCATAGAGGAAGCCTTCATGGAAACATGATAGTATATGGAATAAAGAAAGAAATCATTATAGATGTATATGGAATCAAAGAAACAACAATACCAATTAGTGGTATCACAAAAGTAATGGCTACTCATGGAAGCAAAGGAGGAATTACAATGATAAGGAATGGAATCAAATAGGTGCAACAAATTATGATCATAGATGGGATCAAAGAAATATCAACTAAAAGGTACAACAAGGATCAACTATGGATGGTTAGATAATTGATCATAGTATCATATTTGTTTAATAACTTGTGATAGTCATACTCTCTATCTTCTTCTCATGTTTTGTCGATAAAACATGTCAAGGAGGAATGGCATGTAACATAACTAGGGATATGATATTACAAGGTATTTATGTGGATGGAAATGCTAACATGTGGCATGCATCCCTTAGGTTAGTTATGTCGGGTCATGTGAATAATTTGTGTAATTAATTATATCAGGAGTTGAGTAGGCCTTCATTAGGATTTACCCTTCCACTATGATATTTGGAGGATGTATATATGAAGGAAGGTGATTATCATTGTAAGAGATGTGTGAAGTATGATATTGTATTTGGGATCTGATGGAGATATAGGATGGTGTGGTTTCTTCCATAAAGATTATTGTATGGTGTTATGCTACCTCAAGGGTTTACTCCATTTCAACATATATTGGATACTAGGACATCTCGGCCCACAAAAATGCCTTGTCTTGTGTGAGATCTATCTTTTTCAATATATTAATTATGTTATTATATGTTTGTGGTTCTTATCATTTCTCATATTCTTCTATACTTTTTTCCAAAGTTGTCAAGATTTGCCCTACTCTCTCCCAATGTGAATTGAATTGTTTCAAAGTCTTCCATACTTCCTTTTCAATCTCTTTCCTTTTTTTCTTTCAACAACACTCATCTTTGTGCACTCAACATCATGAAGATGACTGTTGAGTTGCTCATCAAGTAGCTGCATAAGACTCCTTTCACCAACAAACAATTGCAACATTAAGAACTCTTTTATTACAATCATTAGTTCTATTACACACATGTCTTCATAATTATATCTTCTTCATGTGATGACAATTGAGTTGCAATTAGGACTTTTTGTTTGTAATCTCTCATTTATGTTCTTTTATCAACTAATCCTCTCCTTGATTAACAAGGATGAGTGATTTATTTAGAATTAATAGTTTGAGTTACTTAGATTAGTTAACCCTATAAATATTGGAAAGAATAATGGGTCAAGGGATCGATTCTTTTGTGCACTTTTTTATTTCCAATTGAGTAATTACTATATTAGGAAAAAATTACTTCTATGGATGATTTCATATAATGTGTTGCGTAGCGCCCCTCCCTAATTCATCTTTTCTTTAGGCATCAATAGACTTGCTTAGTCTATTTTATGATACTTTTGATAGATATTTATGGATTTATTTATGACTTGGATGCTTTATAGTTGATGCAAGGACATATCATATTTGCAGTTGACATTATGGTTTTATGTCAATGATTATGTATTTGGGACTATATGATGATGGACTCAGATTTGGTGGTTTATATGCACACATATATGCGAGGTTTATATTTGTTTATGGTGATTTGATGTATCTTACTATGTGCTAACCTCAGTTCATGGTTATATTGGATATGATGATAGTGATGGTGCTTGGTTGTCATGATTGTCTACTACTGCAGTAGTGTTGGGGACGATGTCATACCACTCATTATGAGCATGCTATGACATTGTGATTCCCTTCCACTTGTCTGAGTATTTCATGTTATATGTTATATACATACTTTGTTGTGTGTATTTTGGTGGTGACGAGTTTGCAGGTCCTAAAGATCGACTCCACCTGGCTTCACAGGTTTGAGCATGTCTTTATCCCAATGGCAAGTTGATTGGAGGTGACATGAAATCCCATTATACACTCTAGGTTTAGCTGGTATCATGTCAGTCTTTAAATCATGGTTAGAGTTGTCTTGAGGAGTTGTGATTATTGGTTAATTAAATTATCAATTAATTAGGCGTAAATAAGTTTAATAATGATATATTAAATTAAGGGATGGCATTAATATTTAAATATTGATGACATGTGATTATTTTATTGAGGATTTATATTTAATTGGTGGTTTTATATTATTATTATTTTATGGTTAAACATTCATTTGAGTATTTATATTATTTAATTGAATTATTTTATTGGTAAGCCCTTCTATTTATTTATTGTGGATTTAATTGTTGAGAGTCATTTATTTATATTGTTTTGTGATTTATTATTTATTATTGGGATTTCGATTTATTGGATTTATTTCATTAGCTTTTATATTTTATTTATCGGTTATTATTTATTTCCCCTTTTTCCTTTTGGTTTATTCATTTATTTATTATTTAAACTATTTATCTTACCTACCCTATTTTATGATTGGTTGTGAGATTTGGGAGGTTTAAATAATATTATTTTATATTATTCTATCTCGATATTTGGCATGGTTGGTAAATTTTGGATTATTTTGATTGGTTGGAGGATTTGCATAGTTTCGGTTTAATTTTCTATTTTTTTGGATTTCTGAGATTGTTGGGGGGTTGCCTAATTGAAGAAATTTTCTGCATACTATTGTGGATGGACAAATTTTCTGTGAATTTGATTTGACTTTTGGGGAAGCTTGGCTTGGATTTCTTGGAGCTAGATTTCATTAGCGATTGTGGATTTGGACTTTCTTCTGCAAATTGCCTTTGCATAACTTCTAATCACCAGGTTGGATGATCTTGAGCCTTCTTTACATTTTATTTCGAAAGGAGTTTCTTCTATGTGTCTGAGAAAGTTTTGCAATTATTCAATATTGAAAATGCATGTGTAAATGGTATATAAGCTTTGGCTATGATTGTGTTTTTGTATGTATTGGTTTTCTGGATTCTTTCCGAAAATGAATTGTTATGAGCCTATTTGATTTGTTGGAACCATCCTTTTGGTTGTTATGGACTAGCTAGTCATTGTTGTGAGTGGGGGTTGTCTTTGTGCGTGCGGGTGTATTTGTGCTAATTGGTTTGTATTATCTTTGTGAAGATTTAGCTTTCATTGTCCCATGGAAATTCCTCAGTATTGAGGACTTGGATTTTTTATTTAGCTCGTATAACTAGGAAATACCTGAGGCCTTGTGCTTGTTTCGCATATTGATTTTGATCTTTATTGTTTCGTATTGTGCTCATGTTTGTCTAAGCTTTGGAAGTTCATTTTGTAGGCCATAAAGGTTTTGTGTTGATTTATGGTCTTAATCGTAATTTTATTCTCCGTTCTTTCTAAGATTATGTTGCCCTATGTTGAATGCACTATATCATTTAGCAAAAGCACTAGAGGAGTGAATGCCCTATGCTAAAGGGTGTATGTGTTGTCTAATGTTGTAAATGCACTAGACTGTGTCTGGTTTGTGTTGTTTTGTCTTGTGTATGCACTATACCTCTGTGCATATGTGTTGTACTTTTGGGGGAATGCGTTGCAAAAATTCACATAAGTACATTGTATTATTTATTATATGTGTTACTCTGCTAATTAAATGTGTTGTTCTAGTTTGTGAATGTGGTAGACTATTATATTGGCTTTTTGTGTTAGTTTTGGCTTTCCAAGTTGTTTCTTGGCTTTTTGTTTTTATTTTTGTCAGTCCAGAGGTCGTCTTTTTGATATTTCTGAGTTTCCTGAGATGTTCTGGGATTGATTTATTGATTAAGATTGAGTATTTATTTTCTTATGTGTTAAGAAAAATGAATAATACCTTCTTGTTGTATTGGGCTCATTTAGATATATTTGATTATTGTGGATATTGGATACTATGTGATTTCATGTTGCCTATGAGGTTGTATGGGTCGACATTTGTTTACATGTTTAATGATTAACAATGTGGTTGGAAACCTCGGTTATCTGGGTTATATTTTTTTGGAGAGCCCTTGTTCTTGCATATGAATATGTTGTTACCCTCAGGTATAGGAGCGTGATTAGGGAGAGTGGGATTCTATGAATCTATCGAGGTCATGAGGAATGGACTGCTAGAATTCCTTGTATTAAGGAGTTGGGGTCTAGATCTTCAGGATAGCTCATTGAGAGTTTATTGTATAATCAAGTGATAACCTAATAATTAATCTTAGGTAGGATGGGTAGTAGTAATTCATCTTAATAAGATAAGAAATAGATTAGTGATGCCTCATCTCATGACCTGGAGTGCTAGTATATCCAAAGTGAGTTTAGGAAGATCTTGGTGATCCAGATAAACCGAACTCCCTTGATTTCCTCAAATGTTGAGATGGTTATGCATGTGTATTTGTTGTCTATTTTTTACCTTCAACATTAAAATAAGTCGCACACAAGGTTCTAAGTCTCATTAAATTTTTTTTGAATTAGGAATCAAAGAGTCAAATTCAATGTTCATGTTAACATTTCGAGGTGTGAAATGATTTTGATAGTCTTTGTTCACAAAGATATCAAGAAGTGTCATTTCCTTTAATTCATGGTAAAAGTTCCCAAAATTTTTTTATCATATTCTAAAGGGACCACGTATTGTTGAACAAATGTTTTTGAAAAGATGTAGTGGAGGGAAGGATGAAGCCAAAGGTTAGAATCTAGGTGGTTTTTCTTGTTTTTTTACATGTCTCCTTATCATGAGATTTTCCACATAGAAAGAGTGAGTATAGGGTTTCCTCATAGAAGAGTTTAGTTGTAGTGTAGACAAGAGTCCATTTTCTGTGAGTTTCCAACAGACAGGATACAGTGGTGGCAGCCATCAACAAAAAACAGAGGGTAAGCAACACGTTGCATTCGTCCAGAAGGGATGCATAGCATGTTGCATGCAAATCCTAGAAGATTATGGCTAGAGATAGCCACATATTTTAGCAGACTTCATCCATAGCACATGTGTGTATTATATTCTACACTCGTAAGAAACCCATTAACAATTATACTGGTGAATCTTAATGGTAAAGGGTTGTGTGAAATCTATGTTTTTACCTATTGTTTCATTATGTCTCCTTTATCTATTCTGGAAGATTTTCTAAAAATGCTTTTGTAGTTTAAATAAGAAAGGTGTAAGGATTGAATATAAGGGATGATTGTATAGGGGAATATTATAGTTGTTATCCCTTGAGATGCATAGGGATAGATTGATAGTCACAAGGGTTTGAGACTATTCGCATGAGTATATAGTCAATTAGCAGCTCTTGAGCCTTGTGACAATCCATAACCTCATAGTCCAGTGTGAACAAAGTCAAGTGGACATCATAGCTGCTATTGAGGATGCTTAGTGAAGGGAGGTATAAAGAATAAGCCTCTGTGACTAAAGGTAACAAGGGCAGATGTATGATATAGAATTTTAGATTTGAGCCACAAAGCCACAGTGAAGGCACCTACACAAGTCTGAAGCAGTGGATTTGACAAAGAAGAAAAATACCAAGTTGAAACAAATAGTAGGATGACGGTGATCTTTAAAAGGAATGTAGTATGTGTCAATAAGTTTTATATGCCATGATGAGCATGCATTGTCAGATCATTGAAGAAAGACACAGTAAGCTATAGCCCTGTCCACTATTAAAAGTAGTCAAACTCAGAAATATAACAGTAAGAGAAGCCTTAATCACTACCAAAATGCAGTTACAAAAGTAAATTGGACAACATGGCAATGAGAAAATGATGAGCATTGTCATTCTCAGATATAAGAGGCATAATGTAAGAGGCATAATGATTAGTCAAATACAGTGAATACCAAAGTTGGACAGAGGGGCAATTTAGAAGTCATGAAACAGAGCTTCAAATGAATAAAGATACTGGTAAAAGATCTTATGCCTAATGCACAGTAAGCACTATGAAGACAGAGATATGAATACACAATTTGAAGCCACAATCATATAAAATGCAGCTCAATAGATTATCACAGTGACATGTGAACTTGAGAGCATCCCCAATGAGCAATGGAATACGGTATGGAAACCACTATCAAAATCAGACAGTTAGAACAGCATAACAAGGCAGAGGTCTAATAATTTGACATAGATGTATTGACACACATTGTGCAGGCCCATGAAGAGAGTCAAAGAAGTCATTGTCACAGTCAATATAGTCATTAAGACAGTCTGGTTGCAATATCTAGCATCAATACAGGGCAATGGTGGGTCATCAATAAATAGTCAAAGACATAATCATGGTCAATGTTTAGGGCATAAAAAGGGTCAAGTTTCATGATGATTCAAAGCCTATTGCAATACACAGTTGACAGACATGTTATTTGTCACAATACCAAATAGAAATGACAGTGAGAGTGAGTTTGCAGCCATCAAACATTAACAATGCACACAAAGATCATAGCCTTTGAGTAATATCATGTCCTGAAAGATAACTCCATGAAGATCACACAATCAAATGGACATCTTTTAAAGAAAGAGGTTTCATTTCAAAGTTACAAGTGGAGTTAAAACATAAGAAAACTACAAAAATAATCTCAAGACTAAAGGATAGTTACAACGATGAATCCATGACACAAAGATCTCTTGTTGTAGGTTTGAAGACAAGAATCATTGTCACAAGACAGTAAAGTCCCAAATCACTAGTTCTAAAACTCATCAAGGACATCGAACATGAAGGATAGTTTGAAGGGTAGTACATGCCATGATCCATTATAAGTGCAGTTATTGATAACAATAAGAGCAACAAATGATTGCCATGGAGCAGTCACAAACCCCAAGGTAACAATTATCAAGGATTCTATCAATACAGAGATAGTGCATACCAAATAAGCAAATGAAACATGAGGAGAACCCAGTCCAAATGGTGATAGGATAGTAAGAGATGAAAAGACATAGTGACAAACCAAAATGCAACCAATCAGAAGTATATCAAAGGCATAAAGCAAAGCATCATCATTTGTAGTCAAAGAGGTATTAAAAATAGTGGTATTGGTGCACAATCCTACAAGGCCACCATAGTCCATAGAAGAAAGTATTTTCATGTGATCAAAAGCCTTAGAGTTTCAGAGTTATAACGCCACTGGAAAAGATGCTTGGGACAGTCGTGAATGAATAATGACAACATCTTTTGATGATGGGTGCAACCACAAGACTGTTAGAACAGTGATAGGGTTTCAAGCTATCAGTCCTCAATAAGACAGTACCTCGCCATAGAACCTCCTCAAAATGGATATACACAGTGGAAAAGGGCAGAGTCTTCTTAGTAAATAAATATGACAGTCATAAGTTTGTTGTCAAAAGACGGTCTTAAGAGTTGAAAGAATAGTGATTGTTACAAGAATGGAAGACAAGCACAAGGAAGAAGGAGAAATTCATGAATGAAGACACAGAGTCATAATGAACATGATGAAAGACACTTTCAAAATGTCTTAGGCAGTCACAGTACCACTCATGAGACCACCCTTAATGCATGGAGGTTATGGTCATAATCACAGCATTGGCTTATGTTTATCAATACTATCAAATAATCCAAACACAGTACTATCCAGTTAAAGATTTTCAGTCCAAATCCAAGACAAGCATATTGAAGGGTATGTTTATAGGCAGTGGCAGAATTGAGAATGAATAGAAGAGGATTGAGCAGCATGTAACCTGAGTTAGAATGCATTATATGAGCCCTAAAGGTACTGTCAGACATAGTTTGTGACTTTGTAGTTTGCAAGCATAAATGGATGCTTAAAAGACCATATTAATATTGTTACAAAATGTGACAAGGTTTGAATTTCAATTTTAAACTAATCATCAATGTATGCGTGCAAGTTCAAGATTCAAATTCAAATTCCAATCATTTAGGCAATCATCAATGCAGTATTCAATCTCAAAATTCAAAAGTGAATCAAGGAGGTTCGTCCAAGAAGCAAATCCCTTGATTTGTGGAGGATTTATAGGCCAAATGAGTAGTCTAATCCCTATTTTGAAGGGCCACATGGGTCAAGTATCAGTCAAAAGGGATTTTGAAACCACAAGCAACTGATTTACTGTAGTTTCGGTCCTATTTTGAGGGGGATTTCAAGTGAACTCGCCCAACACAGCTGATTTTCAAATTTTCAATTAGTTAGCCACCTAATTTCAAGGGACAAAAAAGCAGCTAACACACTTAACAAGCCAGCTGAGTCATCAAACCTAAAGGAGCTAGAATTTTGAATTTCAAATTGTAGGAGCAACACTTCAATAAAAGGCAAACTTGCAATTCATTTTCATTCAATTCTTGTTTTTCTTTTTGTATGTACAGGGAAATATTGGTCTTGTAACTCAAATATATTGAGTTCTTTGAAGCATTTTGATTCATTGTAATCAAATGTTTCTTCAATATCAATGAGAAAGTTATTGTTCCTACATACTATCTTCTCAAGTTCATGATATTGTATGAAATTTTATGAAATCTGTTGTGATATTTTCATCCTTTCGTTTCAACTCATCTATGACATGCTTCTGGTAAGTAGTTCTATGTGTTGATCAGGTTATATGTTGTGTGTAAACTTTTTTTAGCAAGCAATATTGTATGAACACGTCATATGATCTTTATGCAAGCTAGACGAGTTGCCTTCGTATGAAATGTTTATGGTCCACTTAGATATTGGTAAGTTGTGAACAATAGTTATTTTCTTAATTGATATAGTTGTAATCAGCCAATTAAAAATAGAGAAAAATAAAACATTTTGGTGCATCACCTCAACTTAATGTAGGATTTCATTTTCAAAGCATTCTCTATCCCTTTTCCTTGTCAAAGAATTGGTAGTTTTAGGAGATTTCAAAAGGAACCAGCCCTCTCTGGAGGTCTACTTCCATAATAGGGTACCCACAACCTGGAGGTAGTCCCATGTGTCACTAGGGTGCAAACCTCAGTGATAATAGTATCACGGATGTCGGGACAGGGAGCTCCAACTCACCTTACCTAAGATATCCTTTATTGTTTTGTGGTTACATGTGATGTCACTCTTCCCTACATGTAGATCCTAGTTCCTTATGCGTTGTTGACATGATGCCTCTAGATGTTTTGAGCTTTTGATTTAGCCTTGTGATGCGATTTGGAGTATTGATCACATGAATGCTCTTCATATGTGGTGGTTTTGGGTTGTATCCTTTGGTTGTTAGGTGTCAGCCTAGATCTAGAGTGTGTGTGGGATCTTGTGTAAATCTTCATAGCACGGGGGGTGGTTCCTTATGTTTCCACATGGTCGGGTGGTTTGATGTCTTTTCCTTTGGGATGTTCTCTCTTCATTGTGTGTTTGAGTGCGTGGATGTGGATTCTTTCTATTTACCTTGTTTGTGGATTCTTGAGCAAATATTATGTACTCTTTGTGGATTAGTGGCAATGTTGTAACTTGTACCATGAGAAGATCACAAGTGTTGTTGGGAACTATGTATCTTGATGTAAAGGGAATATTGTAATGTTGATGACATTCTTGTAGTCATATGCAAATATATGATGATGTGGTAGTTGAAACTATGGTTCTTGTAATAGGATATGTTCCAATACTCCTGTGATATGTATAATGTATCTCAAATATACCCTTATTCTTATAGTTGATGGTTTTGATTCATAAAGAATTATTACATGATATTGTGTTAGTGTGATGTATATATTTTATGGCATTGAAAGAAAGTTTTGCTTTAGTTTTGTATGGATTAAGTATGTGAAATTATTATGCTTTAGAAATGTTATCTTTTGGGCTTAGATAGTAATTAATAATTGGGGAATTAAGTGTTAAAAACATTTGGATTTAGAGCATTAGAAAAAAACCTTTGGCTTGAAAGAAAATAGAGTAATATTGGTGTTTGCATGGTGGTTATTAAACGTATGACTCTATTTTCTTAATAAAAATGGATGGTAGGATTAATGAAGTAGATGATATGATGTTGTTGTATTCTTATTGTTATGTTAAGATTAAGTAGTGGCGTTGAGATACCCTAGGGAAAAGATAATCTATGTGATGATGATTATTTCCGCTTGTGTACTTATGTTCATGTGTTCATGTTTAGATTTGATTGTGTACATGACTAGATAATGTATAAGCTATGGAGATGATGTTAGAGTAAATATTATGTTATTTGAGTTATATGCGTTACATTAGTTATCTTTAAAAAAAAAATCTCTATTTGCATGTTAGATGGTTATATTTCTCTAAGGTATTTTGGCAAGCATTACATCTAGTATCAGAGCCCATGTTCATACATTAGGTACTTTGGTTTCATGTTTGAGCCCATTGTGCATGTTAATAAAGTAGTTCGATGTTTTTTTGGCTAGTTACTTTCTTGTTAGTAGTAGCCCTAGATCTATTCTTATAGATGTTTTGTGTCTCATCCAGTCAAGATGTCTCGTAGAGGTAGAGGCCATTAACACAGTTGACATCATCTAGGTACTCGATGGAATCCTCATCTTGAGGTTTCAGAAGAGACTCACCAGGAGGAGCAGCAACAAGATCAGTAGGGCGGTGACGCAATTCCCCAATTGGTTAATGTGCTTCAGGAGCTTCTTGATCGTTTGGGGCTAAGATAAGAGGAGAATCAGCAGGAGGAATTTCGTCATTCTAGTCATCAGGATAGAGTTGAGTATCAAGACCGAGAGAGGGAGTGTTTGCGTTTTCCTCAGAGGAGAGTTGATGCAGTACCAGATCATGATGCAATTGTAGCAGGTCACATAGGTCTCGTCCTCCCACTTTTGATGGATCTAGTAGTGGTTTGGAGGCAGAGACTTGACTCTTGGATATGGGTAGGTGTTTTTCTATGCATTCTTATAGTAGTAACACCAAGGCTAGGTGTGCGATCATGCATCTTCGTGATTTTGCTTCCACTTGGTGGTGTATTGAGGAGCAGAAGCTACACTTGGATATGGCGACAATTTCATGGGAGTTGTTTCTAGAATAGTTTTGTGCTCATTTCTAGTCAGATCTTTGGAGGCAGAGGAAGGCAGATGAGTTTCATGACTTGAGGTAGTTGACCATGAGAGTTGAGTGGTATGAGTGTAAGTTCTTTGAGCTTAAGCAGTATGCGGGGATCGTGGATGATGAGGTTATGTTGGTGCAACATTTTGTTAGAGGTCTTTTAAACGATTGTATCAATGGGGGAGTTCGGGTTTTTAAACTTGACTATGGAGGTAATTGTGGAGAAGGCACATTTGGTTGAGGAGAATCAGACATTGGCTTTAGGAGGTACTCTTGGTGTGCAGATTGTCAGTACCCTACCTTCATGATTAGTTGTGAGAGGTGCACAGTCATGGGCATTAGGATTTGCTAGGAGTTACCCTCCATTATTTAAGGGTGGATGCTTTCAACAGAAGAAGAGTTCTTAGAGTCAGAGTTTTTCTCACAAATAGAGATCGCAAGCATATAAGGAGTGTAGTAGGCAGCGTGCTAGTCATTTTCACGCCACTTAGCCAACACAAAATTTTTAGCAAAACTCTATTAGAGGTAGTTTCCAGTAGTCCAGTGTACCTTCAGTTAGCCATGGGTTTAGCAGAGGAGGTTGTTTCACTTGTGACCAATAGGGTCATATTGCAGTAAATTATCCTCAGAGATCTACTCAAGTGTTTGTTCAAAGGCCAACAGCTTCAGAGCGTACAGTACGAGATGTAGGGAGATCTCATCGTGTATTTGCGGTGGTTGATAATCATCGGACTAAGCATCAAGGTACAATTGTGGAGACTCCGGGTGAATAGGTGGTATTTATTTCTTAGTACTATTTGATTCGGGTGCTTCAGATTCTTTAAAATCTCCATCTTTAGTAGAGCGATGTGGGCTTGAGATGGAAAAACAAGACGATAGGTGGTAGGTTGAGCTAGCCATGGGGTCCAAGGTGGTAGTGGATTCCCTTATGCATGGTTGTGTATTGGATTTGGGAGAGTGTTCCACCACGGTGGACCTTCATGTTTTTTCCTTGGGGCCCCATGGAGTTGTTTTGGGCATGGATTGTCTTAAGGCCCATCATGCTAAGATTGATTGCCATGGTAAGAGGGTGCAGTGTCTTGATGACAGTGGTAAGAATGTGGAGATTGTAGGTGTGCAACGACCTATTTCTCTTCGCATGATTTTTGTAATGCAGTTGAAGCATTGTGTATGACAGGGTTGTCAATTGTTTATAGTGAGGGTGAAAGATTTAGATGATGTAGAGAGTCATGATTATCTCTTTCGTCATCATCCTATTATTCAAGAGTTTTCAGATGTGTTTCCTAGCAATATTTTGGGCATGCCACCTAAGCATGATTGTGATTTTTGGATAGACTTAGTCCCTAGAGAAAATCCTATACCCAAGGCACCTTATCAGATGACTACTCAAGAGTTGAGCGAGTTACGGTTGCAATTAGAAGAGTTGTTGGCTAAGGGATTCATTCATCCTAGTGTTTCTCCTTGGGGAGCACCAGTGTTGTTTGTTAAGAAGGACAAATCTCTTTGCTTGTGCATAGACTATCAACAGCTAAATAAGGTGATGGTGAAGAATCGTTATCCTCTACCGAGGATTGATGACCTCTTTGATAAGATTAAGGATGCTAAGGTCTTCTCTAAGATAGATCTTAAGTCGATATATCACCAATTGAGAATTCATGAGGCGAATATTCATCAAACAATATTTCGCACTAGATATGGACATTATGAGTTTACAGTGGTTCCATTTGGGCATCCTCAGTATTCATGAGTTTGATGAATGGAGTTTTCAGGACTTATCTTGATGGATTTGTGCTTGTGTTTCTTGATGATATATTGGTGTATTTGAGGACCATAGAGGGGCATGAGGAGCGTATGAGGCAGGTGTTGTAGTGTCTTCGTGAGAATCAATTGTATGCCAATTCAGGATAAGTGTGAGTTCTTCCAAACCAAGGTTAAGTATCTTGGCCATGTTATTTGAGGAGAGGGTACTACAGTGGATCCCACTGAGATTCAGGCAATTGTGAATTGGCTAGCACCTACTAACGTGGGTGAAGTTCACAGTTTTATGGGCCTTGCAGGTTATTATCATCAGTTTGTATAGGGATTTTCAAATATTGCTCATCCTATTACTTTTGTTCAGAGGAAAGGGAAGAAGTTTGTTTGGTCAGACCAGTGTGAGGCAGCTTTCCGAATCCTCAAGGAGCGTCTAACTAGTGCACCTATTTTAGCAGTGTCAGACCCATTAAGAGATTTTGTGGTGTGCACAGATGCTTCTTTGGAGGGTTTGGGAGCAATTCTTATGCAGAATGGTCGTGTGATAGCTTATGAGTCACATAAACTCAAAGATCATGAGTTGAATTATCCCACTCATGATTTAGAGTTAGCGGTAGTGGTTCATGCTTTGATGAGATGGAGGCATTTTCTTCTTGGGCATCGGTTCGAACTGCATAGTGATCATTGCAGTTTGCAATTATCTTTACTCAGCTAAACTTGAATGCCAGGCAGCATCGGTGGATGTAGTTCCTGTGTGAGTACAATTTCAAGGTTAAGTATATCTAGGAGAAGGAGAATGTTGTGGCAAATGCTTTGAGTCGCGGGAGGCATGAGGTACCAATGATGACCCTCAACGTGGATTTGAGGAGTCGGATTCTTAGTGCTCTCCCTTCAGATGCTTGGTATCAAGAGGTTAGTGCGAAGATTGCTTCAGGTAGAGCTCTTGAGGGGAGGTTCACAAACTATTCATTGGTCACATGGTCTTCTTCATCACTTGGGACGTATCTATGTTCCACCTTCAGATGGACTTCATGCTTTTATTTTATCAGAGGCACATTGTGCACCCTACTCTGCACATCCAAGTGTCAAGAAGATGCACGTGTATCTACGAAAGTTGTATCATTAGGAAAGTATGAGGCGAGATATAGAAAATTTTGTGTCTTGTTGTTTGGAGTGTCAGCGTGTGAAGGCAGAGCATCAACATCCCACAAGTTTATTGTAATCAAATTTGGTTCCAGATTGGAAATGGGATCATATCTATGGATTGTATAGTTGGTTTGTCGATGTCTTCTTGTCATCATGATGCTATCATGGTCACTGTTGATAGGTTGACCAAGGTGGCACACTTCTCTCTGATATAACTACACAGTAGCGATATTAGCACGAGTTTTCACGGAGGATATAGTGAGATTCCATGGTATTTCTCATCGGATTATATCAGATTGTGATCCAGTATTCACTTTAGCATTGTGGACTTCTCTTCAACATGATTTAGGAGCTCAAATGAACTTCAGTTCAGCGTATCATCTAGAGACAAGCGAGCAAAGTGAGAGAGTTAATCGGGTTTTAGAAGACATGCTACATATGTATGTTATGGATCAACAGTCTTGATGGGAGGATTACCTTTATTTGGTGGAATTTGCCTATAATAATGGATACCATAGTCCGATTGGCATATCTCCTTTTTAGGTTTTGTATGGGCGACCTTGTCGTATGCCTCTAAGTTGGGATCATTTGCAGGATAGAGTGCTTCTAGGTTTAGAGACGTTGCAGATTATGGAGCAGCAGGTTACTCACATTCATGAGTATTTGGTGGCACCTCAGGACAAACATAAGAAGTATGTGGATGCTCATCGTGTAGATCTACACTTTTCAATGGGTGACAAGGTATTTTTGAGGGTTTGTCCACAAAAGAGTCCTATCCGTTATGGAAAAGGCTCTAATTTGGCACTTCATTTTGTTGGACCATTTGAGGTTTTGGAGAGGATTGGTCTTGTGGCTTATCACCTTGCCTTGCCACCTAGCTTCTCTCGCATCCATGATGTATTTCATGTATCAATTTTGAGACCATTTTTTCTCGATGTGACCCATGTTTTGGATTGGAATGCATTGAAAGTAGAGGGCATGCAGTTTTCTTTGGAGACCGTTTGCATTCTTCAGCGTCAGGGGCTGAACCTCTAGGGCCACAATATGGAGCAGGTAAGGGTCCAATGGAACCCAAATGATTATTCTTCGACAACTTGGGAGGATGCAGTGTGGATGATAGAGCTATTTCCCTACTTCTTCTCAGGCTTCCAAGACTAAGCCTGGGACAAGGGGGGAGGATGTAGTGCCCCTCCCCGATTCATCTTTTCTTTAGGCATCAATAGACTTGCTTAGACTATTTTATGATGCTTTTGATAGATATTTATGGATTTATCTATGACTTGGATGCTTTATAGTTGATGCTAGACATATCATATTTTCAGTTGACATTATGGTTTTATGTGGATGATTATGTATTTGGGACTATATGATGATGAACTCAAATTTGGTGGTTTATATGCACTCATATATGCAAGGTTTATATTTATTTATGGTGATTCGATGGTATCTTAATATGTCCCAACCTCAGTTCATGGTTATATTGGATATGATGATAGCGATGGTGTTTGGTTGTCATGATTGTCTACTATTGTGGTAGTGTTGGGGACAATGTCATACCACTCATTATGAGCATGATATGATGTTGTGATTCTCTTTCACTTGTCTAGGTATTTCTTTTAATATGCTATATACATATGTTGTTGTGTGTACTTTGGTGGTGACAAGTTTGCAAGTACTAGACATCAACTCCACCTAGCTTCACAAGTTTGAGTGTGTCTTAATCTCAATGGAAAATTGATTGGAGGTGACATGAAATACCATTCTACACTCTATGTTTAGTTGGTATCCCATTAGTCTTGGTATCATGGTTAGAGTCGTCTTGTGGTATTTTATGTTACCCTATGTTGGGTTGTCTTGAGGAGTTGTAATTATTGGTTAATTAAATTATTAATTAATTAATTGGTGTAAATAAGTTTTAAAATGTTATATTAAATTAAGGGATGGTATCAACATTTAAATATCGATGTGTGATTATTTTATTAAGGATTTATATTTAATTGGTGGTTTTATATTATTATTATTTTATGGTTAAACATCCATTTGAGCATTTATATTATTTGATTTGATCATGTTTTTGATTAAGGTAAAAACAGGTTTTGAAGGGGCCCTGAAGCCCTTTACAAAAGATCCTTACAAGATAAAAGCATTAAGAAACCAAAAGGAGCAAACATAAGAAAAACCAGCATAACAACTATAAAAACCAACTAAAAATCCCCAAAAAACCAGCGATAACCAACCAAACTAGACAAAGCACAGAAAAGGAACTAATTTATGTTTTTCAGGGCATTAGCCAAGTTATTGCTAATCCCATACAGATCTTTGATATTATCCCTTAGATTAGGGATTTCCTTAGCAGATGCCGCAGCAACTTTCTTCACGCTCGCCCTAGTTCTCTTTGTCATTCCACCAGGCATAGCTTCCCCGCTCCCAGTCTCGATAGCATCTTCATCAATGTCGAGGTCCACCACCAGTTTGGGAGAGCTAGAGCTTTCAAGGATCTTAGAAATATCCTCTAGGTTCTTTGTAACAATAGACAAGATATTCAGGATCATTCCCAACATGTTTTTCAGTACCACTTTACCTTCTTCCAGAAAGTCTATCTGAGCTACCATCTTTTTAGCTTTTTCCTCCATGTCCTGCTTCCATTGCTTCTGGTTCCTGTCGTCTTCCTTCCTTTTCTCATCCATCTGCTTCCCATTTTTTTCCAAATTCTTCAAAAATTCATATGTCCATCTGTCAAAACCCAATCTAGCCTCGGTAAGGTTTTTGAGGTTATCCAGGAATAACCCTTCTCCAACACTCTCCTTATCCTTACTCAGACTATCCTTAGTCGTTTCCTTCACGGGTTCCTTATTCTTCTCCCTCTCAGAATCCATATCTTTTTCCTCATTAACCTTATCATCCTTCTCCACCATAGGCTAGATGTTGTCATTGCCTAAGCTAGCACTGTGAATTGGGCTATCTTGGTCAGACACATCCTCAACTTCATCTTCCTCTGCACCCACGTCCTCATCTTTCCAACTTTCCTCACTTCCAGACTCGTCTGTTTCCATTTCACTGCCATATTTTCCAGTTTCCTGTGTCATTCTTGTCATCTTGGGTTTTCATCCCAGTGGTGCTCTTGCTTTTTTTTGCTCTAAATTGACTCTTGCTAGTTGGGTCCACCTTCCTCCAGCTTTCTCTTGCTTTTCCCTGGAGAAGTAGACAACCTCTTGTTTTCCTGAATGGCAAGGAATTTGCAGTGCTCAATGAGGCCATAATGATTCACCAGGTTCGAGGGATTCTTGATGTGTTTGTTGAGAGACCTCGACAAAGACCTGAAGAGATAGTAGGGCAAGGAAAGCCTTTTCTCATGCCTGAAGTGGTTTAATAGCACAAAGTGATATGTATGGGCCCTAGTGAAACGACCCTCCACTGTTATGTATTCCATGATAGCATTCAACACATAGCCCCAAATTTTCTTGATGTTGGAGGCATCATAATAACCCCCCGTGGCTTTACCTATTTTAGCCCTCTCCTTTTCCTTACGCGGAAAAAGTTTAACTGCATTATTGGAAACTTTAAGATCTCTAAAAAAATTGAGCCCTAATTGGGGCATACCTGTTATAGTCGCAATGAGGCCCGCGTCCAATTTGAACCTCACACCATGGATTTTAAAAGACCCGTTACTCCAATTTTCAATTATTTTGGAGACTGCAAGATTAACCCTTCCTTTATCGTAATCAACCAGGTTCTCCATAAAATTTGTTAGGGACCCTTTTTCTAGCTTCGTCCATACTTTTGGCATTTCCTTCCATCTGGAAATGTTGTCTGGTTCCTCCCTCCTTAGATCCCCACCCATATTCAATTTTAGAATGTCTCCTCTATTCTTCTGCAAGCTCAACGCTTCCTTACCATTGTCTCTCAAAATTTTGAAAATGATAACCCACAAAGTGTGTGGAGTGTTAATATCTTTGATTGTGATTCTGCCACTTTGCCAAGTAATCATAACCTTTCTATAAATGCATAAAATACTTATTTCAACTATCATAATTGTGTGGTCCTTCTTTCCCCGTGAATCTATCCTTTCTTAGGAGATCTTTAATACTAAAATTAATATTATCTTCCTCATGCCAAATAGTTTGAGCTTCGGAATTAACGCCTAGGTTCGCCAGGCCATCCGCAACCAAATTTTTTTCTCTAAATTTGATTTAATTATGTTATTGGTAAGCCCTTCTATTTATTTATTGTGGATTTAATTGTTGAGAGTCATTTATTTATATTATTTTATGATTTATTATTTATTATTGGGCTTTCGATTTATTGGATTTATTTCATTATAATTTATATTTTATTTATTGGTTATTATTATTTATTTCCCCTTTTTCCATTTGGTTTATTCATTTATTTATTATTTAAAATATTTATCTTACCTACCCTATTTTATGATTGGTTGTAAGATTTGGGAGGTTTAAATAATATTATTTTAGATTATTCTATCTCGATATTTTGCATGGTTGGTAAAAAATATATTATTTTGGATTATTTTGATTGGTTGAAGGATTTGCATAGTTTCGGTTTAATTTTCTATTTATTTGGATTTCTGAAATTGTTGGGAGGTTGCTTGATTGAAGAAATTTTCTGCATACTATTATTGTTGGATAATTTTTTTATAAATTTGATTTGGCTTTGGAGAAGCTTGGCTTGGATTTATTGGAGTTAGATTTTGTTAGTGGTTGTGGATTTTGACTTTCTTTTGCAAATTGTCTTTCCATAACTTCTAATCACCAGGTTGGAGGATCTTGAGCCTTCTTTGCATTTTATTTCGAAAGGAGTGTCTTCTTTGTGTCTGAGAAAGTTTTGCAATTGATGAGTATTGAAAATGCATGTGTAAATGGCATATAAGCTTTGGCTATGATTGTGTTTTTGTATCTATTGGTTTTCTGAAGTCTTTCCAGAAATGAAATGTTGTGAGCCTATTTAGTTTGCTGGAACCATCCTTTTGGTTCTTATGGACTAGCTGGTCATTGTTGTGAGTGGGGGTTGTCTCTGTGCATGTGGATGTATTTGTGCTAACTGGTTTGTATTATCCCTATGAAGATTTAGTTTTCAATGTCCCATAGAAATTCCTTAGTATTGAGGACTTGAATATTTTATTCAGCTCGTCTAACCGAGAAATACCCGAGGCCTTATTCTTGTTTCACATATTGATTTTGAGATTTAATTTTTTCATATTGTGCTCATGTTTATCTAAGCTTTAGAAGTTCATTTTGTAGGTCGTAATTGGTTTTGTGTTGATTTAAGATTGTAATCTTCATTTTATTTTCTATTCTTTCTAAGATTATATTTCCCTTTGTTGAATGTGCTATATCATTTGGCAAAAGCGCTAGAAGAGTGAATGCGCTATGCTAAAGGGTTTATGCATTGTCTAATGTTGTAAATGCGCTAGATTACATATGGTTTGTGTTGTTTCGTTTGGTTTATGTGTTATACCTTTGTGCATATGTTTTATACCTTCTGGTGAATGCACTACAGAAATTCACATAAGTGTTGTATTGTTTATTATATACCCTACTCTGCTAATTTAATGCGTTGTTTTAGTTTGTGAATGCATCAGACTATTATATTGGCTTTCTATGTCAGTTTTGGCTTTCTGAGTCATTTCTTGGCTTTCTGTTTTCAATTTTGTCAATCCAGAGGCTGTCTTTTTGATACTTTTGAGTTTCTTGAGATGTTTCAGAATTGATTTATTGATTAAGAGTGAGTATTTGTATTCTTATGTGTTAAGAAAGATGAATAATATGTTGTTGTTGTATTGGGCTCACTTGGGTATATTTGATTATTGTGGATATTGGATGCTATGTGATTTCATGTTGCCTATGAGTCTATGATGGTCAACATTTGTTTACATGTTTGATGATTAACAATGTGGTTGGAAACTCGATTATCCAGGTTATGTTTTTTTGGATAGCCCTTGTTCTTGCATATGTATATGTTGTTACCCTAAGGTCTAGGAGCATGATTCGGGAGAGTGGGCTTCCAAGATTTTATCTAGGTCATGAGGAATGGATTGCTAGGATTCCTTGTATCAAGGAACCGTCAGGATAACTCATTGGGAGTTTATTTTATAATCAAGTGATAACCTAATAATTAATCTTAGATGGGATGGGTAGTAGTAATTCATCTTAATAAGATAAGAAGTAGATTGTTGATGCCCTATCTCATGACCTAGAGTGCTAGTGTAGCTGGAGTGAGTTTGGGAAGATCTTGGTGTTTCAGATAAACCAAAGTCCCTTGAATTCCTCAAAGGTTGAAACGGTTTTGCATGTGTATCATGGATGTCGGGACAGGGAGCTTCGACTCACCTTACCTTGGATATCCTTTATTGTTTTATGATAGCATGTGATGAGAATCTACCCTACATTTAGATCCTATTTCCTTATGCCCTCTTGATGTGATGCCTTTGGATCTTTTGAGCTTTTGATTTAGCCTCATGATGTGATTCGGAGTATTGATCATGTGAATACTCTTCATTTATGGTGGTTTTGGGTTGTATCCTTTGGTTGTTAGGTGTCAGCCTAGACCTAGAGTGTGTGTGAGATCTTGTGTCAATCTTCGTAGTATGAGGGGTGGTTCCTTATTGTTCCACATGGTTGGGTGGTTTGATGCCTTGTTCCATTGGGATATTCTCTCTTCGTTGGATGCTCAAGTGCGTGGATGTAGATTCTTTCTATTCAAATTGTTCATGGATTCTTGAGAAGATATTATGTACTCTTTGTGGATTAGTGGCAATGTTGTAACTTGTACCATGAGAAGATCATAAGTTTAGTTGGGAACTATGTATCTTGATGTAAAAGGAATATTGTAATGTTGATGACATTCTTGTAGTCATATGTAGATAGATAATGATGTGGTAGTTGAGACCATGGTTCTCGTAATAGGATATTTGCAATACTCTCATGAGATGTATAGTATCTTGGATATACCCTTATTCTTATATTTGATGGTCGTGATTCATAATGGATTATTAGATGATATTGTGTTAGTGGGATGTATATATTTTATGGCATTGAAATAAAGTTATGCTTTAGTTTTGTATGGATTAAGTATGTGAAATGGCCATGCTTTAGAAATGTTATCTTTTGGGCTTATACGGTAATTAACAATTGGGGAATTAAGTATTAGGAACATTTGGATTTGGGGGATTAAAAAAAAACCTTTGGCTCGGAAGAAAATAGAGTAAAATTGGTGTTTGCATGGTGGTTATTAAATGTATGACTTTGTGTTCTTAATAGAAATGGATGGTAGGATTAATGAAGTAGATGATATGATGTTGTTATATTCTTATTGTTATGTTTAGATTAAGTAATGGTGTTGAGATACCCTAGGGAAAAGATAATCTATGTGATGATGATTATTTCCGCTTGCGTACTTATGTTCATGTGTTCATGTTTAGATTTGATAATGTATAGGACTAGATTATGTATAAGTTATGGAGATGATGTGAGAGTAAATGTTATATGTTAGTTGAGTTATATGTGTTGCATTAGTTATCCTAATTGTTTTTCTATATTTGCATGATAGATTGATATATTTATCTAGGGTATTTTGGTAGGCATTACATGTTGACTATAGCAAATTACTTTGCATAATGAGTGCACATACCCATGTAGGGCCCACTTGAGGTGCAATACTAAATTATTATTTAGTTTGATTAATGTTACTATATATTAGTTATTATTCATTGCATTTAATTGTTATTTAATTATTCATGTAACAATTGTTATGTGATATTTTGCATAAGATTTTTAGTTGAAATTATCATTTATCTAAAGTTGTAATTTGTAGGACACTAGCAACATTTTTCATTATTTTGTTTATATGTCAATTTAGTAAACATTTGCATCTATAATTAATGACACATTCAATTCCTAAAAGCATATTAGGAAACCCAAAGAAATTCTTAGTGTATACATAGTACAAATCTCATCTCATGTTTATGTCCTTGATTGATAATCTAATGTAAAATATGACAATTAAAGGTTGTTTAATGTATGGTAACCCTATCATTTAAGTAGAGTGCATGAACATACTATTCTAGATTATTATTTGTTATAAGAAACCATACAATAGTGGTGGCGATAACATTCTTCCTTGTGCCACCTGTTAATGGCCCTTCCTAGGTTCATCTAGATGATAATTTGAACAAAATTGTTATGTGGATCAAGCTAGAAGGTAGATGGGTGAAGATAAATTTTGATGGGGTGTCGAAGGGTAATTCGGGCCTGTCAATGATGAGATACATTGCTCGGGATTGGACCGGTAGCATTATAGCTTTTGAAGCAAAGAAGTCAATGGATGGAATGAACAATGGAATCGAAGTTAAAGCTGCTCTATCGGTAGTTAAAATGGCAATAATACTTGCGATCCTGAGGCTACATTTAGAAGGAGACTCATTAATAATTATTAATACAATTATTAATGGCAAAGCCTTAACATGGAAGTTAAATAAATATATAAAAATTAAAAAAAATTATTTGTCATCATTTTCAGAATTGAAAACCTCTCATATGAAGCGAGAGGGGAATGAAATGGGACATCATGTCAAAGTGGGTGGCTACATTCAATGAAAATCAAGCAAAAGAGATTTGGGAAGATCTTAAAAGTATACTTATCAAGGAGAGGATAGAATCAGACACAACCGAATGCAACTATCATAATGAGAAATAAAGGAAACCTACCCCTCTTGAAATGGAAATAGTGTGAAGATGTATTAAGAGGCGGAAAATATCATTTCACTCCCCATTTGGGTGTTTTATGGTGAGAAGAGTGATACAAAGTGGTTGTCAAGCTACAAAGAGCGAAAACATGAAAGCAAACTTTACTTCGATCACAAGGAAGCATCAACTTTCTGTTTTGGGTAAAATCTCAAAAGAAAGGTTGAAGAATGTCTTCAATTTTGAAGACCCAATGTTTCTGCAAATAGTTGACATGATGTTGGGGAAAGAGTACACGAAGTCGGAGTACATGTATTGAATGAACATTGACATTGCATCCTTATTCTTGGCATGGTGTTTGTAGTTGGGCGAAAAAGAAGAAGTGCACCGGGTCATGAAAGAATGTGTGATGGATGAATGGTGATTTTATCGCAATGGCCAAACCTGGCGAAGGGTTGAAAGGTCGTAATGGTGATTGGCTCCATGTCGCTAAGCCTACGCAGCCTTTGAGGCCTTTCCTTATGTGGAGTGCCTCGTGTATAAAGTTGAGGATAAGGGACCAGAGATGTAGAAGTACGTAAAAAAGCATCTGAAATTCAAGAAGGAAGATTATTAGATGAGTGAGCCATTACAGACCCAGAAGAAAAATTAAAATGCTATGACGTTTTTTTGTGTTGACCGGTACATTTTGGTTATGAATTGTTTAAGCAGACTTCGTAATTTTTGTAACCTCTTTAAGTAATGGGCAATGGGCAAGTAGATGGAAATGAACATTTTTCGTACAGTAACAAGGACGCAAAGCGTCAAGTTCCTGTCATTAGTATGATTAGTTTAGAGTAAATAAAAATAGAGATAAAGATAGAGGGACAGGAAGAGGGAGAGAAATACATAGAGAGATAGAGAAAGGTAGAGGGAAAGATAAAAATAGAAAGAGAGAGAGAGATAAGAGATAGATAGATAAAGAGGAAGAGGGAGAGGGAGAGATAAAGGTAGAGAGATAGAGAGAAAGAGAGATAGATTGACGAGTATATAGGGAGTGGAAGAGATTGATAGATATAGAGGGAGAGGGAGAGGGAGAGGGAGAAATAGAGGTATAAAAAGAGGGAGAGATAGAGGGGGAAGAGTGAGGGAGAGGGGTAAGGACATAGAGATAGAGACAAAGAAGGAGAAGGAGAGGGAGTGTTAAAGATAGAGGAGAGAGGGATAGATAGATATGAAAATGAATAATATATAGAGAGATAAAATGTGTGTGTGTGTGTGTGTGTGTGTGTGTGTGTGTGTGTGTGTGTAAGAGAGAGAGAGAGAGAGAGTTACATGGGAAGTGGGACAAGGGGATAATATATAGAGATAGAGAGGGATAGGAAAGAGATAGATAGAAAGGAAGAGATATAAAAAAGACATTGAGATAGAGGAAGAAAGGGAGAGGAGAGGTAGAGAGAGATACCAACATGCTCATGTTATGTTTACAATAGAGAGAGAGAGAGAGTGATTGAGAGGGGAAGAGTGAGAGAGAGATGCGTAAATAAAGAGGAAGATTCATGAGATAGAGATGGAGACAGAGAAGGAGACACCCATATGGAGAAGAGAGGGAGAGATACAAAGAGAGAGGAGAGAGGGATAGATAGAGGAGAGATGGATGAATGTATTTTTAGAGTGTTCATAATCTAATTTTTCTTTCAAGTTATTCTTTGATTCTTAATTGATTGTGCTAATGACCCATAAAATGTTTAAAACGGATGTTTGTAGTCATTAAATTTAAATTTTAGAACTTGGTATTTAAATTTTTAATGAAAAGGAAACTAAGTGGCCTAATCCAAGATATCAAACAATTAAGATATGTGGGTCATTAAATACTCTATAATAGAATCTGGCTAATAAACTCTAAATAAAAATAAATTTAAATACCATAAACACAAATTTATATTTAGAAATGATATATAAATTTTAATATTGAAAAGAGAAATATTTGTTATTATCCCTTATATCTGGATACCAAATAAAATCATATATTTTTGTTTAAACATTATTGTAGTTTATGTAAAAATTTCTTAAATAGTATTTAAAAGAACCAAATAAATATAAAAAATACAAAAGACCAACATTCTTCTCATGAAATATGCTATAGTAAAAAAAAGTTGATAAAAATAGAAGACAATTAAATCCTTCTCTTTCTATCTTAAACTTAAGCCTCATTAAGAATTTAAAAAATTGATTAAAAAAATATGAAAATCAAGAAAAAAACCGAAGTAAATAAATGAATGACATTGAATTAAAAATTATTTATATTATATAATTGTATTGCCATATTATATTCTAGAAAAATTATTTGTATTATATTATATCATATCTTATTTATATAGTCCACTTAACTCACTAAAGATCTATTAATTAATATATTTTTAAAACAATAATATAAACAATATTCATAAAAAAATTTATAGACTATGACTAAATATTTGACTTATCTATGTTTTGAAACAATTGTTGCTTCATAACATGCGTTGCCCTATTAGCAAGATTTTTTGGTTTTAATAAAATTCTAGCTTAATGAGTTAAGGGGGAAAAATCAAATTGAAAGCTTTTTTTAAATTAAATTAAAGTTTAACCGCCTCTCACTTAAGAGAAAAGTAGACTATATCAAATGCTTGTTTCTCATAATAATAAATTTAATATCTTTTTGAATTAAGCCATTAGTGGATCCATGCTTGAAATATAAATCATGCATCCCGTCAAAGCAGTAAATCCTTCTTTTCCCGTAATTATGCCGAGAGGCGTTCCTACAGTCGCAGCAGGGGGAGTGAAGACATCCGTGTATACACTAAAGAAAACGGAAACTCTGGCCATGCGTTGTATGCATGGACTGTTAAAGAAAATGGCAGATGTAAACGTTCAGGTTGCGATTGCCATTCCTCTCCAATGCATGAACGTTACTGTAAATGTTCAGGTTGCGATTGCCATTCTGCTTCAATGTAACGCAATGTAACGTTACTGCTACCCTTCATGCTATATAATAATCCTCCAGAAAAGAGAGAAAAAAGGTTTTTGATCCCAGCACCAGAACAACAAGCTTTCAGGTAAGCGAATCCAGCCCTGTTATTGTCTTCAACACTAGTCGCTACATATTGAGATCTTTGCATATTGATACTGATCAAATCTTTAATCATTCTTCATTGGTTCATAAGCATTTTTCTAGAGAATAGATAATCAAGATTTTATTCATTCTTCATTGGTTCATTCTGCATATTGATATGTTAATCAAGATTTTAACAGGAGTTATCATAAAGTAGAAACTAGAAGACCATTCATAGTACTTGAATCTCGTAGACATAGAAGAGGTGGATCAAGGCATACAGCAAAGAAGAGGATCTGATGTTACGGCAACACAGAGAGGATACCTATAAAATATTTGAATAATGTATTGATTGTATTGTTTAAGCTGTGAATAGTGCCATGCACATGTAATCATGTCAATGGTAATCAAACAATCGATTATGCTTAAGAGAACAATAATGTTACAAGAAAATGGCATTATAAATACCTAAATAGTTGAATTGATGTGAAATTAACGCTTAGAGATTTCGGTCCCACTACTCTTTAACCAATCGAATTTAAAATAAGTAAATAAAGAATGCAAGGATTGATATGGAATTCTTGTCCACAAACAAATAGAAAATTTCATATATCTTTACATCATGGTAATGTATAAAATAAATTTTTAATATATATTTTTGCATAGATTGTTATTATAGAAAGATTAAAAAGAAAAGAAATAATCTACTTTCCAATTTATAAAAAGATTAAAAAAATGGAAAGAATCTTAATTTTCAATTTGGAAAGACAAATTTAATTTAAGAACTTAGAAATGATTTGCATTAAAAAGAAAAATATAATATCTAATTTTTTTTAGAAAGATTCTATTTATATCTAAATTTTAATTTTAAATTTAGCATTCAAAGATTTAAATAAATAGAATGTATTTTCATTTTACAATTCAATTGATTTGCATACAAAAAAAAAGGAATAGTATAATAAAAATGAAATATATTTCTATTTTTCTTCAAGTGATTTGCATAAAAAAAGGAACAATAGAATAAAAATGTTAGATTAAATTCTATTTTTTCTCAATTATACAATTAAAAAGATACTCTATTCACTTAGTTTCTATTAATGCATTCACAATATAACTTTATTAATCCTTTTTACACATATAAATCAAAAGGGAATTTTAAAAGCATGTGCATTCGTGAATAGAATTTTGCATAGACCTGTTATTATAGAAAGATTAAAAAGAAAGGAAATAATCTAATTTCCAATTTAGACAAAGATTTAAAAAAATGAAAGAATCTTAATTTTCAATTTGGAAAGATAAATTTCTATTTTTCTAAATTTTTATCATAAAAATATAATTTTTCTAAATTCAAACTTACATAGACAAAAACTTAAAAATTGCTATATAATATTTAAGATATAAAAAATATTTATTATTAAAAGTTTCTAATTTATCATATAGATGTGATTTTTCTATTTTAGTTGAGTTATAAAATATTCAAAAATAACACATGATGATTAATTTAACAAGGTCAAAAAGAACTTTTATGTTAATTATAAAAAATTTAAAAGTAATTAAAAAAAATAAGCTATTTTAAAATGCCTTAATTTTATTAGAACAAAGTTTAAAGTTATACATTTTATAGAAGTATTGAAAAATTGTACATAATAATGAAGATAATAAGTTTTATGAATTCACAATCCTACAATATTAACCTTAAACTTAATATTACTTTAATTTAATCCTAAGCCTAAATTAATTGATTCATAATCATAATTATAACCCTAACTGAAATCTAATACTAATCATAACTATGATCAACCACTTATCATAATCAAACCCTAACCTTGACAATATCCTTAATCTAGACCCAATTGAACCCTAACCATAACCTAACCCTAAACTTTGCTCCAAACCTATAATTAAGCCCTAATTACAATTTAAACTATAATCTAACAATAATTGAACCATAGCCCTAGATTTAATTCTAACCCTAATTGAACTCTGGCCCTAAACTTAACCCTAACCCTAATTCAACTTTAATTATAATTGAACATTAATCCTTATTAAATCCTAACCCTAATCTACCCCATACCTTGATCCTAACTAAGCCCTTACCATAATCAAACCTTAAGCATAATTGAAACCTAACTATAATCAATATTAACCTTGACCATTAACCCTAAACCTAACTCTTACTTAACCATAACCCAAAACCCTAACCCTAATAATAACCCTTAGTCCTAACCCTAATACCTAATCCTAACCATAACTCAAAATGTAACTCCAACCATAACCCTATTCCTAATCTTAACCATGATGTAGACCATATCCCTAACTGTAATCCTAACACTAATCCTAAACCCTAACACTAACCCTAACCCTAACCCTAAACTAAACATAACCATTATTTAAATTCTAATCCTAACCCTAACCCTAACCCTAACCATTATTTAAACCCTTATGTCATTTAAAACTAAACCCTAACCCTAACCTAACCATAGTTCTAACCCTAAATATAATGTAAACCCAAACCATAATCCTAATCCTAACACTAACCCCTAACCCAAACCCTAAACATGAAGTAAACCCAAATAATAATCCTAATCCTTACACTAACCCCTAACCCAAACCATAACCCTAAACCATAACTTAACCCTAAACTTAAATATAACCCAAATTGAATTCCAACCATTACCTAATCATAAGCATAACTCTAACTATAGAATTAAACCCTACCTACAACTTCAACCTTAATATAACCCTAATTAAAGCCTAACCTAATCCAAACCCTAACTCTAATTGAACTCTAATCCTAATTGAATTCTAGCCCAAACCCTGACCTTAATTAAACTTTAATAATAATTTAATTGTAACCCTAATGTAATTGAATCATAAAGCTAATTCTAACCCTAATTGAACTCTTATGTACGAACCCTAATTATAATTAAAACCTTACCATAATCAAACCCTAACCTTGACAATATCCCTAATCTAGACCTAATTGACCCTAAACCATAACCCAATCCTAAACTTTAGCCTTAATCTAACCATAATTGAATCCTAACCATAACCTAACCTTAAATTTAAATATAACCCTACAATTAATCCCTAACTACAACTTTAACTCTAATCTAATCATAACTAAATCCTAGCGTAAACTTAATCCTAACCCTAATTAAACTATAATCGTAATTGAACTCTAATCTTAATCTAACCCTTACCATAATCAAACCCTAATCATATTTCAACACTAACTTTAATTAACTATAACCTTAACCCTTAATTCTAATCGCTCTAATTGAATGCTAACCCTAACCTAACCCTAAAGTTAACTCTAACCATAGAAATAAACCCTACTTACTACTTCAACCTTAATCTAACCCTAATATGAGCCCTAACCCTTATTGAATTCTTATCCTAATTTAATACTAACCCTCATCTTCACCATGCCTTATCCTAACCAAAATTGGACCCTAATTGAACCCTAAACTTAATTCTAACCCTAGAATTAAAAGTTACCATAGCTGAACCCAAATCCTAATTGAATTCTAGCCCAAACCCTTACCCTAATTTAACCCTAAGCCTAAAGTAATTGGATCATAATCATAATTCTAACCCTAATTAAAATCTAATTATATTAATCATAACTATGATCAACCACATATCATAATCAAACCCTATCCTTGACAATATCCCTAATCTTGACCTAATTAAACCCTAAACATAAAATAACCCTAACCTTAGTTAGAATCTTATAATTAAGTGTGAATTACAAGTTAAACTATAATCTAATGTAATAATTGAATTGTATCCCTAGATTTAACTCTAACCCTAATTGAACTCTAGTCCTACTTAACCCTAACCCTAATTGAATTTTAATCATAGTTAGACACTAATCCTTATTCAACCCTAAACCTAATCTAACCCAAACCTTAATCCTAATTAAGCCTTTAGCATAATCAAACTCTAAGCATAATTGAACCCTAACTCTAATTAACTATAACCTTGACTCTTAACCCTAAACCTAACTCTTACTTAACCATAACCCTAAACCTAACTCTTACTTAACCATAACCCTAAACTCTAACCCTAATAATAATCCTTAGTCCTAACCCTAATACCTAACCCTAACCCTAATCATAAATCAAAACTTATCTCTAACCCTAATCCTAATTTCCTAACCTTAACAATGACGTTGACTGTATCCCTAACTGTAATCCTAACATTAACCCTACACCCTAACCCTAACGCTAACGCTAACGTAAACATAACCATTATTTAAACCCTAATAACCCTTATGTGATAAAACTAAACCCTAACCTAACCATAATCCTAACCCTAAACTTGTTTATAACCCAAACCCTAAACATAATGTAAACCCAAACCATAATCCTAATCCTTACACTAATGCCTAACCCAAACCATAACCCTTTAAACCATAACTTAACCCTAAACTTAAATATAACCCTGGAATTGAATTCTAACCATTACCTAACCCTAAGCATAACTCTAACTATAGAATTAAACCCTGCCTAAAACTTCAACCTTAATCTAACCCTAATTAAACCCTAACAATTATTGAATCCCTAATCCTAAGAGAATTCTAGCCCAACCCTAACCGTAATTAAAATTTAATCCTAATTTAATTGTAACTCTAATGCAATTGAATCATAAAGCTAATTTTAACCCTAATTGAACTCTTATAAAAACCCGAACTATAATTAAAACCTTACCACAATGAAACTCTAACCTTGACAATATCCCTAATCTAGACCTAATTGAACCCTAATCCATAACCTAATCCTAAACTTCAACCTTAATCTAACCATAATTAAAACCTAACCATAACCTAACCATAAATTTAAATATAACCCTACAATTAAGCCCTAACTACAACTTCAACCCTAATCTAACCATAACTAAATCCTAGCGTAAACTTAATGCTAAACCTAATTAAACTCTAACCGTAATTGAACTCTAATCTTAATATAGCCCTTACCATAATCAAACCCTAATCATATTTGAACCCTAACTCTATTTAACTATAACATTAACCCTAACCTAGATTGAAATTTAATCCTAATCTATCCTAACCTTAATCTATCCCAAACCCTAATCCTAATTGAACTTTTATACTAATTTAACCCCAACCTTAATGTAATTGAACCATAACCCTAATTCGAGCCCTAACTTTGATGTAAACCCTAAACGTAATTATAACCCTAACCATAAACTTAACCTTAACACTAAACCCTAACCCAAACAAATAGAAAATAATAATAATAATTGCAACAATAATGTTACATATTATTACAACAAACATTAATAATATAATATTATATAGTTCTATTTTGAATTTTTTATTGTTTCCCATGTTGCGCCACGACTGCTACTAGCTTACATATATTTGATTTTAATCAAATATATATATAATACACCAAGAGATATCCTTCTCAAGGCGCCTATTTTTATCATGTACCTCGAACTCTAATAGGCGCCTCGAGAAGGATATCTCTCGGCGTATTATATATATATTTGATTAAAATCAAATATATGTAAGCTAGTTTTATATTATTTTTGAATGGGCTTTTGAAAGATGTGATCGCACGACACTGCTTGGAATAACGTGATCGCACGAACTGTAACTTGTCTGATAGGTGGTGCGGATGCCCATCAAACTCCGCCGACATAATTTTTTTCAACGTGATTAGGCAATTTTGACACGTGATCAACATATGCTTTTATTGAACAACTACGTAATAATGTACATCTCATATAGAGACGCCTTCGGTGAATTAATAATATATTTAATGACACTCTGTCTAGTTTGTACAAACTCTCAGTTTATTTATTTTTAAATTATTTTATTATTATTTTTGTCATTTCAATGATATGTCATTTATTAAATGTACAAAAATGAGTTTTTTTTGTTTCGAAAATTGAATTTTCTACCTACTAATTTCAATATGGTCCAATGAGAGTAAAGAAAAATGATATTTTTGTAATTACATAAAATATAAAATAAATATGAACTATAGACTTGTTTAAAATTCTTAAATCTGATTGGTCAGCTAAAATAAATAAATGACCTAGGTGAATGCATAAGTATCCTGCCTAGGGCAGGAACTAATAATGTAAACTTGTGAGAATAACACGTAGATAAAGATGGGTAGAATGCAATACATAAAGTAGTTTTTGGTTTTTGGTTTTTGGGTGAATTCTAAAGCTAGATCAGTGATTCAGACCACAAAAATGTCTCTTTTTGTACAAGTTATGGACAAATAATATAATACTTATCAATATTTTATCGATAAAAAAAATAATCTTCCTCGTGGCCAATTATGAATGAAGTGGGTCTAATCCATGGATGTTGGATAATCACAAGCTCTAGTAGAGGGATAATCACAAGCTCTAGTAGAGGGATAAATTATGAAAAAATGAGTTCCATACTAAATATTGTGTAGAACCAAGTACTATGAAAAGTTAGCAATACGGCATTCTCACCAACTACATAAAAATGGTGTAAGGACCATAGTTCAATGACATAATTTTCTAATGTCCTCTTCTAAGTGTTTCTTTTGAAGATGCGACCCAAATTTGTCATCAAACTAAAACATGCAGTGTGTGCAATGGACATCATTATGAACTTTGTATTTGTATTGTTGTTGTGTACGTATTTAATGAATTTTTCATTGGACATCTTGAATGTGTTGTAGAAGCTTTTTTGCCTTCTCAACTTTACATTGTTGTGGGAATGTCTTTTGATGTGGATGATGCAATGTAGGAGTTGTCCATGGGTGTCATGAGTTGGAACTAAACATATCTAAAAAGGACTATGTTGTAGGGCATGTTGGATGTAGAGGATGTTATCATCCCAAGTGTGTAGGTGTGCACTATTGTAGATTCATAAAAGGTGCACAAGAGTGTATTTGACCACCTCTATTTATTTTTTTTGTAGATTGAGCACTACAGAATGATTGAATTATGTATCTTGAATAATCCATACTTTTTACTAGAAATGATGTACAAATTGTGGGCTATGGTTAGAAACAATGGATGTTGGTAAGCTAAAATAGACCCAATTGCAAGAAGAAAAGATGTGTAATATTAACCATAGTGAGGCTCTTCTTATACATTGTTTAGGGGGAAAATGGAATTGGGTAGTTCTAGGACCAAACCCCACTTTCATCAAACAATGGAATACGAAAGCACCTAGAGGAGTGATCCTCCTTGACTAGCTCTTGTGAAAGAGAGTCAAGGGGTACTTCTATGGTTTCTATTCCTTTGTTGATATGTAAGGGAATGTGTAAAATGAAAAGGTGATGCAAAGCTACAATGTTGATGTAAACAAAAGTGACTAAATAGCAATAACAATCAATTCAATAGTACATGTATAGGATGAAAATGGAATCAAGTAAATTAAGACCTAATCCCACTCTCATGCACACATTGGAATATGAAAGAGCCTAAGGAGATGATTCACTTTGACTACTTCTTGTGAAAGAGAGTGAAGGAATATCTTTAGGGTTTCTATCCCTTTGCTGCTATGAAGAGGAGATGTGCAAAATGCAATGCAATGATCAACTATGTTAGGAAATGAGCAAGGATGCAAACATAAATTGAAAATACTAAAATTTGCAGATCTGAAACTGAGAGATTGAGTACAGAGAAGGAAAAGGAACTTAGAGGTGCACTTGTCACTGAAATTGGAGGTTGAGTGAGCAAGACTAGGATGCCACATCTTGGTCCCTGATACCACAGAGAGTTGTACTTCTAGAATTTGAAGCCTGAGACTCTAAAAAGTTGAACTGCCAAAAAAAGCTACAAAACCCAAAGGACTAGGGCACCACGCCCTGGTCTCAAAAAATTGGGATCTTCTTTTTAGACTAAGTTTGCACTTGTGTGTTTTATCGGTCTTGAAGATCGTGCATCCTTCGAATATCTGTACCTGCACTTGCAACTTGAAAAAAGGTGTCTAGGTGGCTATATAAGGTTTTGCCTTAGTCAAATCCCTTGTTTTGGTGATTTCCACCTCCACAAATAGCCAATAATGTATTGAAAATGTGTGTGCAAGATCCTAAAATGAACAAGAAAGTAAATCTAGAGTTCTACCCTACACTTGAAAGTAAACCCTAAATGAGTGTAAATGTAAATGTAAATGCTTCAAATCACAAATGCAATGATGGATCTAAAGCATGAATGCAAATCTGAAAATGAGTGTTCTGAAACTCATACAAAGATATGAAAATAACATGAAACCATACCAAACCCTAAGGGAGAGGTACAAGCCAATAAACAGTCGGTGATCCCTTGTTATTCTTCAATATCTTCAAAGCTTCAATTGACAATGAAATGATTGATGTAGACTTGATAGATGCTTGATTTGTTGATTGAAGACTTCACATAAACTTGCACTTTCACTTCATAAGAGGCTTCTTCAAAATTGCTAGATGGATCCTTCAAATGAGGAAAGAGAAGGCTATATGTATGAAACCCTAACTTTGTTTTTTATCATAGGCCGACCTAGAATCAATATAATTTCACAATCCTTTGGATTTAAACATAAAAATACTGCCAAAACATCCTCCCAAAATTCAGGGAGAAAAAGTAGGGACCAAGGGGCATCATCCTGGTTCGACCAACTTTTACCCAAATTTTTAGGGAAGCAAGATATCATGATTCTAAAGTCAATTCCAAAAGGATGCAACAATTCAAGGTGTTTAGATATGTGAAATCAGGCCTTGAAGGTGGAATTAGGACATAATTAGGGCTTTTTATGAATTAATAAATTGAAAGAATAAAATAAAAAGGGGCAAACTTAGGGTTAAGGAACCAGTTTAATGACGTGTAGAGGGATGAAAGAGGACTTTAGATTAAATTTAATTAATTAATTAAATTCTTAAAGAGAATTTAAAATGCAACATGCAAACACACCAAGGTGAGTGCTAACCTAAGCGTGAAATTGTACCACCCAATTAAGGGTGTACAATTTACAACACTACAGTAACACAATTGAAGCAACAAGTACAAATATAAGAGTAGAATTTTGGTGTGCATCTAAGACATAAAATTGAGATTGATCTAGCAGGATTAGGGCATTGTACGCCCTGGTCTCAGAGACAGTAATGGGCTGCAAACTAGGAATTGGGATCCTGAGCTTGTTTAAGCATTGCTTGTGAAAACTGAAGCCGAACTAGGAGGACTAGGGCATGGAGCACCCTAGTCCTAGAGGACTATGGTGTGGGGTGCCTTGGTCCCTAAAATTGAAGACCAATTTTTAGTAGAGAATATGTTCCCATTGACTAAGACTTCCCAAAAATTGCTTGCTCCAACAGAAACCTACAACTGCACTTGCAACCTAAAAAATGGTGTGTTTGTGGCTGTTTACAGGAAATGTGGGGTACAGAAAAGTAAAATTCAGGTTCCAAAAAGATCCACACACCAATGGGACTCTTGGTGCAAGTTATGGAACTATAATGAATAGTTCAACTTCCCAAGGGATGTTCCATTGTGTTGGTATTATGGATGTGTTGCATTGGTTTTATCATTGATGTCAACACTTGAGAACACTTGGAGATCTTTGGTTATGTTCACCGGCATGTTTAGTGACTTATGCACAGTCACTGGTATCTAGTTCACCAACAGGTTATATTGTTCACCGGCACTGAGGATGATCTATTATCATCTGGAGATTACTTGGTTATGTCGAAGACATTGTTTGATCACTTGGTTTTAGTGATTTGGTCATTGATCCAATCGAGTTTGCATATTTGTTTTTACTGGCAGATAGGTCTAGGTTCTGGATTGGCAAGCATTATCTATTCCAGATTAGCATGACACGTTATGGAGATGATTTGTTATTGTTGTAAATGCATTGAGCCGACATCATGCATCGCATATTGATTCATTTGTAATTAATTTTATTGTAATATCTTAGTGAGATGACCTACTAATTTGGTCTTAGGTCTTGGTATATATGTAAGATCTCATTTATAAGATTATGTAGAAGTAGAGGAGTGGAAAAAGGATTGTAATAAGGTATATGTGAATATAAGCAGAGCTATACATGTAGACATCATTTGAAGATTCAAGGAGGCTTTTGAAGAAGGCAAATCAGAGCTTAACCAGTACTGAATCCAGCATATGAAGATGCTATTTTGAGTAGTACATTATCATTGGATTTAACCATCCAATTGTAGTCAGTGTGACTCCCATTTTGTGATTGAGTGGTGAGCACTAGGCAGTTGGCCTTTCTGCATGTGCAGACCCCATTTGTACACACATACTATCTGCAATAGTCTCATCTGATTGTGGGTAAGGTTTCCCACTGTGGTTTTTCCCCTTACAGGGTTTCCACATACAAATAACTATGTTATGTGTTGTGTATGTTATTTGTCTTTCTATTTCATGCATTAAACTTTACTGGTATTACAATTAATTGTTAAACTGTCTACCGGCATTAAAGTTTGGTTTACCGGTATTATGCACTAAGTTTGGTTAAGTTAGTTTTGGTTTGAAATTAATAGACAACTGATTCAACCCCCCCCCCCCCCGCCCCCTCTCTCAGTTGCCTCCAGGACCCAACAATTGGTATCAGAGCCTAGTCCTCTTTTTGCAGAAGTTTAACAACTTGAGGAGATCCTATGTCTACTAACTGTTTCAGGAAGGATAGTCCGAAGCTTGATGGAACCAACTATGGTATATGGAAGATTAGAATGGAGACACATCTGAATTGCATTGGAAAGGACATATGGGATGTTACAAAGAATGACTATGTTGTTCCTACTCAAGGTCAACCTAGTCCACCAACCTTGGCTAAAGATGAAGAAAATGATTGCAAGAGAAGCACTTTTGAGCGCATTGTCAGATCAGCAAATCATGGGATTGTCAGATAGATCTATTGCTAAATCTATTTGGGATAAATTGGAGACATTGAATGAAGGTGATACCACTATCAAAATTGCAAAATTGGAATGCTTCCGGGTCAAGTATGAAAATCTGAAAATGGAAGAAGACGAAAGGATTTATGCTTTTATGGAAAGAGTTAATTAAATTGTTTTGGGTATACAATGTTGTGGAGGATCCTTAAGTGAAGATGAAATTATTTCTAAAGTTTTAAGAGCTTTACCACCGGCATACAAAATGAAAGTAACTGCTATAAATGAATTGAGAACAATGCCTAATGCATCAATATCTAGAGATACTTTGGTTGGAAAACTTTCAACTTTTGAACTTGAGGAATTTGGTCCTATTGCTACAATTAAGACAGATTTGGCTTTCAAAGCTTCATCGTCTGTAGCAGCAGCATCATCATCATCTGAAAAAATTGATTGGAAAGCACTTTATGCTAGAGAACTTGAAGAAATTAGAAGAGAGAATGAAGAACTTGAAGAGCTTGAAGCACTATTTGCAAAGAAAATGCCTAAAGGTCCAGTTGGAAGTAAGTATGAAGGTAAAGCACCATTTAAATGTTTTAACTGCAATAAAATTGATCATATGGCATCTAGGTGTCCTAATAGACATGCAAGATTGAAAGAAGCTAAAAGAACATGCAAGCCTAACCTTGAATATCAAAGGTACAGATTTAAGAAGAATAGAGACAAATCATGTTACTATGTCGATGAAGGAGTTACTGATGATTCTGATGAGGAACCGACAGACAATGGATGGGCTTTTGTTGCTATAACAGAAGATCAATCAGCACCTACTGTTCAACTGGTAGAGCAAGCCCTGATAGCTAAAATTGAAGAAAAAGATGAATGGATTATTGATTCTGGATGTTCACATCATATGATTGGTGATAAGAGTAAATTCTCAACCTTTCAGGAATACAATGGAGGTCTATTAATATTTGGAGATGACAAAGCTTGTTTGATTAGAGGAAAAGGCACTATATCTTTTGATGGTAGGCACAATACTGATAATGTTTACTATGTTGAAGGTTTGAAGCATAATCTTTTGAGTGTTAGTCAATTAGTTGAAAAGGGATTTCAATTACAATTCAAGAATGGTAAATGCAAAATCATGAATAGAACTAGTTTGGAAATTGCAACTAGTAATTAGACTAGAGGTAATATCTTTCATTTGAATAACAATGAGAAGACATGCTTGATTGCACATATTGATGAAAGTTGGCTATGGCATAAGAGACTATGTCATGTAAATTTTGATTTCATTGTGAAAATCAGTACAACCAAGGCAGTAAGAGATTTACCTAAGATTGTTAAACATCACAATCTGGTATGTAAGGAATGTCAATTTGGAAAGCAAGTTAGAACAACTTTCAAGAGTATTCTAGAAAAATCCAATAATGTTCTTGACTTAATTCATATTGATTTAAGTGGTCCAACAAGAACTAGAAGTTTACAAGGAGATAGATATTTTATGCTAATCATTGATGATTATTCTAGAATGTGTTGGGTTACTTTTCTCAGGGAGAAATCAGAAGCTTTTGGGAAATTCAAACTATTCAAGGTCATGGTAGAGAATGAAACCGGTAAGAAAATCAAATGCTTGAGATCAGATCAAGGAGGTGAATTCACATCTAAGGAATTTAATACATTCTGTGAAGTGAATGGAATCAGAAGACAATTATCAGCACCTCAAACACCCCAGCAAAATGGAGTTGTGGAAAGGAAGAACAGAACTATTTTGGATGCAGTTAGAAGCATGATATCATAAGCAAACCTACCTCATGTGTATTGGAGAGAAGCGGTCAATACAGTTGTTTATACATTCAACAGAGTTCACATCAAAGGTGAAACTGGTAAGACCCCTCATGAACTATGGTTTGGTAATACTCCTACTCTTAAATATTTCAGAATATTTGGAAGCAAATGTTATATTAGGAGAGATGATTATATTGGCAAATTTGATCCTAGAAGTGATGAAGGAATATTTCTTGGTTATTCATCTAAGAGCAAGGCATATAGATGTTTTAATAAGAGATTGTAGAAAATCATTGAAAGTGCAAATGTGAAGATTGATGAACATGTTTAGAAGGTCTATAGACTTTGAACCGACAGTTGAGATAATCACAAATGAACCTACTATGAGTACACTGGTACAGAATGTTGATCCAGTCACACTGGCATCATCTGAGAATTCCATAGTGACTGAAGAACAATAGTAAGTGAACACACCCAGGTATGTAAGATTGAATCACTCTGAAAGTCAGATAATTGGGAACAAGTATCAAGGAGTTATGACTAGAGGAAGACTGGAAAATGAAGAGGTGTGTCTAATTTCTCAATTTGAACCAGCAACTATTAATGAGGCATCTGAAGACAAACATTGGATTAAGGCTATGGAAGATGAATTGGAAGAAATTGAAAAGAATAGCACATGGACATTGGTTCCCCGGCCTAAAAACAAAAATGTAATTGGAACTAAATGGGTATTCAGAAATAAACTTAATGAAGATGGTAAGGTAATCAGAAATAAAGCAAGATTAGTGTGTAAGGGATATTCAGAGAAAGAAGGAATTGATTATAATGAAACCTTTGCACTGGTAGCTAGAATTGAGGTAGTCAGATTATTCTTAGCTTTTGCAACACACGAGAACTATAAAGTATATCAAATGGATTTTAAATGTGCATTTTTGAATGGAGATCTTGAAGAAGAAGTTTACATTGAACAACCTGATGGATTTTCTTTGACAGATGACAAAGATATGGTTTGCAGGTTAAGGAAAGCTTTATATGGATTGAAGCAAGCTCCTAGAGCTTGGTATGCTAGATTGGACAAATATCTTTTGAATCTTGGTTACACTAAAGGTAATACTAGCAGTAACTTATATTACAAAGTGACTAATGATGACATCTTGGTTATTGAAGTTTTTTTTGATGATATCATTTTTGGAGGAGAAGATGGATTGTGTAAAGACTTTTCTAATAAGATGCAGGAAGAATTTGAAATGTCTATGATTGGAGAGATAAAATTCTTTTTAGGATTGCAGATTTCACATACTGATAAAGGTATAATCATAAATCAATCAAAGTACTTGAAGGAATTACTTAAGAAATTTGGCATGGAAAACTCTAAACCGGTAAGCACACCTATGACTACAACTGATAAACTATCTTTGAAGGATGAATCATCACCTATTAATCCAACAAGATACAAGTCTATGATGGGAGGTTTACTGTATTTGACACAAACAAGACATGATATTATGAATGCAGTATGTATTGTTTCAAGATTTCAGAGTAATCCTAAGGAAAATCATGAATCAACAGTAAAAAGGATTTTCTGGTATCTACAAGGCACAACAAATCTTGGTTCATGGTATCCTAAAGATGAAAATTTGATTTATGTGCATACACAGATGCAAATTGGGCAGGAGATGTAGATGACAGAAAAAGAACCACCGGTGGAGCATTTTTTCTTGGCAGCAGACTAATTTCATGGTTGAGCAAGAAACAAAGTTGTACATCCTTATCAACAACAAAATTAGAATATGTTGCAATAGTAACTAATTGTACACGGGTATTATGGATCAAGCAAATGTTGAAAGACATAAAGGTAAAATGCAAGGAACCTATAATCATATACTGTGATAATATGGCAGCAATTGATATATCAAAGAATCTGGTATTTCACTCAAAAACTGAACATGTTTCTATAAAATTCAATTTTCTGAAAGAGAATGTTGAAGCAAAAGAAGTGAAATTGGTTTATGTGAATACTAAAGAACAGATTGCAGATATCTTTACTAAACCTTTGCCTAAGGAAACTTTTGAAAATCTAATAGAGCAGCTTGGAGTTATACCCTCACCGGTAGAAACTTAGACAGTTGGAGCAAGGCATCAGACTGACAAAATTAACAGAAAAATCTTTTTTCCGGCTTTGATGAAGGAGAGCTACTTCTCAGGGGGAGTAGATTGAATAAATGTGGTTACAAACATTGGTATTTGTAACAAGTTATTTGAACTGATTGTATTTGGTTTTATATTGCTTTGGCAATTGATGTCAAAGGGGGAGAGATATCTATGGAAAAACACATTATCTTTTGGGGAGAGACTATTCATTGGGGGAGAGATTGTTACTCTCTGTATCTGTATTTTGATGATCTCTTTGGGAGATTGTTGGTTTTTGGTTTTTGGCATTTCTGCTTTGGCACTTAGATGGTTTTTCCATCTTGTGTTGCCATCAATGCCAAAGGGGGAGATTGTTGGTATTATGGATGTGTTTCATTGGTTTTGTCATTGATGTCAACACTTGTCAACACTTGTCAACACTTGAGAACACTTGGAGATCTTTGGTTATGTTCACCAGCATGTTCAATGACTTATGCACAGTCACCGGTATCTAGTTCACCGACAAGTTATATTGTTCACCGGCACTGAGGATGATCTGTTATCATCTGGAGATTACTTGGTTATGTCGAAGACATTGTTTGATCACTTGGTTTTGGTGATTTAGTCATTGATCCAATCGAGTTTGCATATTTGTTGTTACTGACAAATAGGTCTAGGTTATGGACTGACAAGCATTATCTATTCCAAATCAGCACGACATGTTATGGAGATGATTTGTTATTGTTGTAAATGTATTGAGCCGACATCATGCATCGCATATTGATTCATTTGTAATTGATTTTATTGTAATATCTTAGTGAGACAACCTACTCATTTGGTCTTAGGTCTTGGTATATATGTAAGATCTCATTTATGAGATTATGTAGAAGTAGAGGAGTGGAAAAAGGATTGTAATAAGGTATATGCGAATATAAGCAGAGCTATACACGTAGACATCATTTGAAGATTCAAGGAGGCTTTTGAAGAAGGCAAATCAGAGCTTAACCGGTACTGAATCTAGCATATGAAGATGTTATTTTGAGTAGTACATTATCATTGGATTTAACCATCCAATTTTAGTCAGTGTGACTCCCATTTTGTGATTGAGTAGTGAGCTCTAGGCAATTGGCCTTTCTGCATGTGCAGACCCCATTCGTACACACATACTATCTGCAGTAGTATCATCTTATTATGGGTAAGGTTTCCCACTGTGGCTTTTCCCCTTACAGGGTTTCCCATGTACAAATAACTGTGTTATGTGTTGTGTATGTTATTTGTCTTTATGTTTCATGCATTAAACTTTACCGGTATTGCAATTAACTATTAAACTGTCTACCGGCATTAAAGTTTGGTTTATCGGTATTATGCACTAATTTTGGTTTGAAATTAATAGACAACTAATTCACTCCCCCCCCCCCCTCTCAGTTGCCTCCGGGACCTAACACATTGTTCTCTATCTCACAGGATCCCTCAAGTCAATGTCTTTTCTCTCAGATCACTAAGCAAAGTGACTTGGGAATGACAACTCCAAGAATGAGTGATGTTTGATTAATTTAGCATGAATGCATTCCTAGATATGTATGATATTGAATCTATGATGATTTAAATTAGCATGAATATGATGTTATGATAAAGATTAGTAATCCTATCCTAACAAAATATACTAGTCTAACATGGATATGCTATGATATTTAAAAGTACTTCTACAATGCTATTAAGATAATTTTTATCAAAGAGAGGCTAAATGTTTAGTAAAATAACTATAGGTTAGATGCATGAAACTTGTATCTATTAAAATGAGAGAATGGGAGCTCTATTTATAGGAAAAATAGGGCAATGGATGGTCAAGTTTGGGCAATCTTAACAAGGGTCGGGATTGAAAGTTATCAATCCATGTTTACAATTCTCACCAATGAAATGGTGACAATTGTCAACAAGAGACTACTTGAGAGGAGATGTAAGAAGCATTAAATGCTTGAGAAGACATGGAGGTTACCCTAGGAGGTAAGGGTTAAGGTCAGGTTAGGATCATCCATTGGTTAAAGCTTTTACCCAAGGGATAAACTCTTGTGCAAGGGTTAATAGGATAACCAAGGTCAAAGCCATGAATGATTGATGAGACCCTTGGGTTAGATAGGGGTTGAGTTAGAGAGAAAGTCTCTAATCATGCAAGAAGGTTGAGTTAACCATTAATGGTTATGAAGACTTTGAAGGTTAACTTGTTGAAGACACAAAGCCTTTAATGGTTATTGAAGACTTTGAGGGTTTGAGAAGTGACTTCCCTTTTCTTAAGGATGTGACAATATTTAGGAGATGGATTTGGCTAAATTAGAAGTGATTAGAAGAATCTAGAAGGGTTTTAGGAAGGCAAGTGGGAGATGTAGGAAAATGCAAGTGGATGGAGGAGGATTTTTAATTAAAATAAATTACTTTATTTCAATCAAATAGATGTAACTTGCCTAAATACAAGTGGGGGATTTAACTAAATAAATTAGATTTATTTATTTGCAAGGATTAATTTAATTAAATGTAAATTTAATTAAAAGGGGAGAAAGGGGAATTTAATAAAATAAAGTAATTTATTTAATCAAAGGTTAGAAATGGCTTAGGTGAACTTAATTAAATAAATTAAGTAATTCATTTAATCAAATAGATGAATGTAAAGAATCTAATTAAATAGAGGAATGAGGTTAAAATGAATATTGAATATTCACTTAGTAAAGTGGTCAGATTTATACGTCTACATTTTGCCCCTCTTTGAAGTGACGTGTGCACATGTTGATTCAAAGAAAATTTGTCAAATATGCTATCAAAATTTGATTGATATGATGTCGTGTGTCGAGATGTTGATATGATGCCCCAGATTTGATGAACGATATTGATGATGCCCTCTCGAGAGATGAATCAAGGATTTTGAAAAATTTGTTGATTTGATGAGCGTTTTTGAATTAATTGCATTTTGAATATTTTGACTGTGGTGAATGCATTTGAATTGATTCATCTCCCAAAAATGATGTTGATAAGGTTAAAAGTGAGAAAAATGAGGAAAATACATACCCCACTTACTAGCCTGGTTGACTTTTACCCTATAAAAAGGTAAAAAGTGATTTTATTCTTATCATTTGCACATTTGTCTCCTTGTGATTGTGACACTTGAGCTCTGACGAAAAATGTCGGTTCCCTATGCATCGCACCAATTCAAGTGCGTTCGTCGATATCGGAGGCCCACCGGGTATGGCCCACCTGTAAGTCATCTAAATTTTGCCACGTTTTTTATTGATTTTGCTTTTTTTAGCACGTTTTTCATTTTTTAGTTGAAAATTTGCCATTTTAGTGCGTAGGGGTATAGTTTTAGTGCATACAATAGGAACAATAGCGCGTAGGGTTAACCTAACTAGGTTAGCATTTAAGTTGCATTCTGTAGCACGTCGATAGGTTAGGGTAGCGCGTAGGGTGTTTTAGCACATAGGATAGACAGGCTAGCGCATAGGGTAGATAGAGTAGCGCATCAGGGAGATTAGCACTTAAGGTTAGCAGGGTAGCACAATGGCAAAACCAGTTAGCGTATAGAGGATTTTAGCGCATAGAGTAAAGTTTCTAGTGCATTGGTGAAGAAAGATAGTGCATAAGTAGCAGCTTAGTGCATAGGAGGTCTGTTTTGGCATGTGGGGCCAAAATGGGTAGAAAAGACTTGGAAGAATGTGTCACGGGGAGAATAGATGAGGTAGATAGCTTAGGGTGGATAGGTGTCTGCTGAGTGTTTCAAGATGAGTCATGAGCCAATGTTTTGCCTGCTATGATGATGTCTGATTTTTAGAGTCTATTGAAATTTGTTGTCGATATGGAGTGCCAAGCAGATTGATTATTTTAATGAGGATCCTAATTTTCTTTTGATGTGGATCTTTGATGGTCTGCCTTGTGATATGAATTTGATATCCGATACGAGTTCCGATTCTTGATTTTTGATATGATTCCTGATGTGATGCTTGCGTTATGGGTCTTTGATATGATTTCTCGATATGATGCTTGTGTTATGGGTCTTTGATATGATTTCTCGATATGATGCTTGTGTTATGGGTCTTTGATATGATTTCTCGATATGATGCTTGCGTTATGGGTCTTTGATATGATTTCTCGATATGATGCTTGTGTTATGGGTATTTGATATGATTTCTCAATATGATGCTTTCTTGAGATGTTTCATTGTTTCAAGTTGATTTTGTTTTGATTGGATATATCGGATAGATGTGGAAACTAATGATGTGTTGGGTCTCAAATCAACAGATTGGATAGGTTCTAAAGAAATGCCAACTCCTATGATCAAACCCTCCAATTGACTTGGCCAACTTATAGAGTGAACCTATTTGGTTACTAACTCTCTCACTTTAGGCTCTGTAGGACCTAGGCGGGTATACCTAATCACTAGTTATTTTCAATGACCAGTGCCTTTTATAGCAGATTAAGTATCTTGATCTGGTTTCCTCCTATCTCAGAATGGCATAAGTTCCTAGGATGGAGATATAGCAGATGAGTTCAAGATTGTTATTGTAGAAGCTATTCGATCTTTGAATACACTACTGCCAATTTACTCAATGTTTCCTACTCAATTATTCTTATTGCTTTAAATAACATGTAATGAATGCAGTGATAAGTGTAATTTATAAATGGCCAGTGCCTTCCTTGCTGTCTAGGCTATAGAGTCTTTATATTTTCTTAGGACTTACTGTGTGAACTTGTGAGACAGTTTTTAAACCCACCCCTTTATGGATCTGTCAGTTACTATTTCTTATGAGATCAATTGAATGCCTATATCATAAGTTGCTTGAATGAATTTAACCCTACCTTTAAGGGACCATCTAGGTAAGCACTGCAAAGAACAATTACAATTCGCAAGCAAAACTTTTATTTCAACCTTATGACATACAACATAAATTTCACTCAAAGAATATGAATAACCTTATCTCCTTTAGATAATATCACAAGCGACTGCCAATAACAAAATGAATTAATCCACAGCACATATGCAAAGAAAAGACGACTGATTATATTATGTATTCCATCAAAATTTGTATAACAGAAAGCTTACAAGCCGTCATACCTTACTGTCTTGTTCCTATGATATCTCTTCCAAAAAATATTACAAGAAACCTCTCTCATATATATATGAGAGCAAATGTTATTTACGAAAAGACGTGTATTTTTGAAATACTAATTGTCAATTTGAACATTTCTAACAAACTTAAGTAAAAAGAGATTAAGAATCCCTAAATGATGAATATAATCATCCTCTTTAAAGGTCTTGATCTTGATGCTCTGTTTCTTTAATTCTTCTCCCTGTGAAAGGTATCTGAATATCATCTGGTTGACGGTAGGGGCCATGTCTTTGCTTCGATCCAATTTTGACAGAGCCCGATCCTTGACGCTTATAAGTTCATTCCGCCAATCTTCCATAGACATCACTTCTCCTTTTTTATAAATCGAGGGCATTCCAATAGGGCTCCCATCATCCAATTCTTGAAGATCTCTTTTTAGCGCACCCTCGTATTTAACATGATTTTCCATATACGAAGTTCCTTCTGTTTTCTCCTCTATTGTCATTATATCAACATTGCTTATTACTTCATTCAATCATTCTTTTAACCTCTCATGCTCTCTTAATGCCTTTATGGTTCGAGTGCACACCCTCCAATAATGTTCAACATGTATAAGCATGGTGTTGAATCGGTGTTCAATGGTATCATTAACCAATTTATCCATCTTTTGTTGGATATTATTTACCTATTTGGTAGCCTTATCCGCTTGATACTTCCAATACAGAACATCAGAAACATCATCCAAGCTCTATCTTGTGGGATATGAAGCATATTCACTTAAAGGAGTTCCTGTCTCAAGTTGTAATATCTTTGCTTGTAGCTTTTGATTCTCCTCTTTAGATCTTTCATATAAGCCCTTATAGGTAATGTTTTCCCTGACCAAAAACTCTGTCTGATCCAAATTTAATTTGGCTACATCCAGGTTCAATTTTGCAGTGACCCTAGGGTCAGTCTTTCCAACCTGATGGATCATAAGGTGTCCAAAGGTTTCTTCAATATCCATAATAATTGGTCTTTTTCCCTTCGGATACAGTGCCCATTGTAGGAGAGCTTTTTGATCAGGATCATATCCTGAGCCTAGGAACAATTTATCTATCTCTTGAGGCAATACCTGTTGATTTAGGTCCTGCTTCTTCAAGAATCCATCAAACAAAAGTGCTGAATTTATATCCCAACCAGAAAAGATGATAACACCAGCCTCCTTTAATATTTTCCTCCCTTTCTCAGGGGTCATATCTTTCATGAGGGTATCTATCTCATCTTGTAGCCTTCTCATTTGTTCTTCTTCGGATCTTCCAGCCATACTTCATTTCACATGAGCCCCTTTGTACTGGTATAGGAATGAAAGAAACTCTCTAAAAGAAGCGAATCCGTCATCCGCAACAAAGTCCTCATGTTCTGTCATCCTTAATTCAACTACATCTTTAATATTAAATTCTCCAGTGTCCACATCTACCTCTGCTTCAAAACCAGGGGGATAATCTTCTCTAGGGGAGTCAGCAGGGATGCTACTAGTAGCCGATTTTGGTGACATGTCAGCCAATGGTTGACTATCTTTTTCAGTGTTGATAAAATGGAGGAACTGTGGGGGTACTCTATGCATAATCTCTACCTCATGTTGAAGTAGTTTTTTGGCAATCTCCAAAGGATCTTGGAGGTTTCCAAGTAGGTCTCCATCCACCATCCCCCTTGCTCTTTTCCATTTGAAGGCTTCCCAAGTCATCTCGCTTCTTTCTCTCAAAACCTTAGCCTCTTCCCTTTCAAGGTTCTTCATTAAATCGTCTGGCATTTGAGCCACATGTATTTTGACTTTTAGTTTCTGTGATGCCCTTGCAGCTCTTATATATCCCTCAGGATCAAAGTTCTCTCTAGGATCACCCAGAGTCATGCCATAATAATCTAATTTATTTTGAAGTAAATGATAACTTTTGGAACTTTTAACAATAAAATCAGAAAACACTAATAACCCTGGCACAACGGATTGTTTACCAAAATCTGTAAGATGTTTGGCACTGACAGCAGATAATTGTCTTACAATCTCTAGGCTAGCCACCCTGTTTGGCACTATAATTGGAAGCATGTATGGCTTTCCTTCATACCAAAATACCCTGATTTCTGTATGATTAAGGTGGCAATACCAGTCACCCCAGTTATGATCAATTTGAGACTCTGGAGAGAAGTCTTTTGGCCTAAGGAATCTTTTAATTTCAGGAGACAAAGTATAATCTCTATGTTGTCCAAAGGCTGCACTAAGAGGTTTCACAAAATATTCCTGAAAGTGCCAATATTGGTTGTTTATAAATCTTTGATCCCATGCAGAAACCCACAACTGGATTGGTTTCTTCAAACCATTTTTATCATAAGCTCTGATGCTAAAATCATCTGACCAGAAATTGATTTCTTGTCCACAATAAAGAATGATGTGCATTAATAAGGAATACAATGAGAAATGAACATTCACAAGATCTCCTTTCAACTTTTCCAACCCATGATTTAGGGCTTCTGCAACATAAGTAGCATAGTCAAACGACCTAGGGTCTTTTGATTGTAGATCAGCACATAGAACCATAACCCCAATATCCATGAGAGGATGAGCATCTAAGCCTAATACTTGGGCTGCAGCATAGTATGTATACTTAAAATATGGATGGAATTGGTTAACATCAAATGGCACCTTGTCATCTTTACTGAATGGAACAAAGGACTTTCCTACTTTTGGCCAGTGAATGGGTAGTTTCCATGTCCTATAGATGTCCTCCAAGTTAAAGAATTCTTGCGACAGTTTCTGTATATCAATTTTCTCTTCTACTTCCCAGTCTAGATCAAACACCATATCAATAGTCTGTTTGTTAATCACCGCCATGGGATTCCCTCGGTAGTCACATATGGTTTTGGTTTTTGGATCATAACAATCTACTAGAGCTTTCATTAATTCGACATCCACAAATACATTCGGAACTACCAATTTCCCTAAATTTTTCTTCCACAGGTTACTTACAGGCTCAGGAGCATCCCTTCTCTTGTAACCAAATAAGAACAACTCATGTCCTCTGATTTCAGTCCATATGTCTCCTAGATGTTCAAATCTATCTTCCAACCCTTCCTCTTCACTCTTGATTTTTTTGGACCTCACACTGGATGTCGAGCATTGGTCTAGCAAATCCTGAGTTAAAGCTCTACCCTCCTTTTTCTGTCGTTTGGGCTTCTCTTCAGGGTTTAATTCCTTCCCTTTTCTACTCTTTTTAGAAGAAGAAGAAGGTTCCATAATTTCAATCAATACGAGAAATCACACTTACTCGGAGAATTATCAAGCTCTTCTGACTGTCGTTTACGAACTTCAGCAAACTCCTTGCAATTTTCTGTCTTTTGGCATCAATCTGGTTCTTATGAAAATTTGATCAATTCAACTGTAATTGTATGGGCAACTTGTGCAACAGTTAATGTCTCTGCGCTCATAACAGCTATTCAAATGTTTAAACTTAATTGCAGATGTGACATCCTTCACTTGAGCTTTTAATTCCTTCACGAGAAGTACTGTTCAACTGAAATGATCGTGAATCGAGTTTTCAATGAAACCCTTGTCTTCGGCTGAATACTTTGATCTTTCATCGAAAGTTCACTTTCCTCGATATCACCTTATCAGTGAATGGCCCATGTCGAAAAACCATTTTCTAGTCTCCTCGAAATCATCTTTTCTTCGTTGAACTTTCTTTCGATGAGTCATTCGTGAGTTTCATCGAAATCATATTTTGATGAATTCTGTTCTTCGGTGAAAGTTCATGCAAGCCCTCCGAAAACCTTTTTTTCTTCGATGTCCCTCTTTTATCGATGAAACTCCTTTGTTTTTATCGATATAATGTTATCAATAAGATTTGCTTTTCGATGAATGTTTTTTAAGTCTCTTCGGCAGTTGTATTTCCTCGACTTCACCTTTTGTTTGCTTTTTGCTTTTTGATGAAAATGGAATATCGATGAGCGGCTTCCTTCATTTACCGAAAGAGATATTCTGCCGAAGACATCTTAACTTAGCGTTTTACACTTTATGCTTTATTTCGATGAAATTATTCTTTCGGTGAAACTCTTTATGAGATGCTCGACATGATATTTTGGCCGATGATCTTTTTAGCTTTCACACCTTTGGGAAGATTTTTGATTTCAAATATATTGTTCAACATGATGGACACTTGTTGTTTTGCAGGCACAACTTGGTATACTTCAATCACGAGCGATTTTCGCGACCGTGGTCATTGATTCCGCAATTATCACAGGCTGATAAGGCTTTGATTGAGAGATGCAGTTTATCATCCTTACTAGACATGCCTCATTATATCATTAACCATGGTTTGTTGATAGCTTTGGCAGAGAGGTGGCACAGTGACACCAACACCTTCCATTTGGCTACTGGCGAGATAACAGTTACACCTGAGGATTGTTATCGCATTCTGCAGATTCCTGTTGTGGGGGCCTTGTTGCCATATGAGCAGACTGAGGAGGGTGGGATAGAGGCTCTCTGTCACATCCTTCAGGATGATCAGATCTGTGGATATGAGATCCCATGGCAGGAGCTTGTGGATCTGGATTATGCTCCTTTGCTTTCGGTACTAGCAGGTTTTATTGGTGGATTTATGTGTCCCGACCGTAGTTCGAAGGGACTAGCAGTGGGATGGGGATTGGTTTTGGAGGATATGGTGACACAAGGATGTAGGTTTGCATGGGGTTTTTGTATGTTAGCCCACCTTTACAGAGAGCTTCACCAGGTGGTGTATCTAGGATACAACAGTTTGTCTGCGGGGGTGACATTACTACAGGTGTGGGCCTGGGAGCACATTCTTGTGTTGAGACCACTTGCAGATAGGGATAGGCTAGTTGGTCGAGCATATGCTTATGGCTATATAGGTATAGTTGTCCAGTGTAAGCTGGGAAAACTAGAGCACTAGCGGAGAGTATTGGATGATATTGATATGATCATTTGGAGACCGTATATGAATTGTGAGGTGTGGGTTGAGGATGGGCTAGAGATGCCCTATGTGTATATGTTGAGATATTTTATCAGGTGAACACCTTTTATAGTCATGTTCAGAGGCAGTATGGGAGACATCAAGGGATACCACAAGGAGCATGTTTGTATGCTCGCAAGAGACAGGATGTGCCCGAGTGGGGACCCACAGTGGATAGTGTAGCAGTAGTAGAGGAGTATATGATATTGGCAGGCTAGATCTGGGATTATGGAGTTGGGGTTGTGGATGTTGGGATGACAAAGGAGTTCTCTACCTACTTCGTGGCAGATGCAGTGGCATGGATATTAGATTACCTGCTTTTGATGATGATGAGGATGAGCAGCCAGAGAGGCGAGGGGGAGTCAGACAGAGAGATGAGGAGGGAGAGGAGGTAGGAGATGGAGGTGGAAATGATGGAGGAGGTGGTGGAGGATGTGAGAGAGATGGAGGACGAGGGGATGATGGTGGGACAGATAGAGGAGGTGATAGAAAAGGAGGAGAAGGTGGGAGAGATAGAGGACGAGATAGAGGACGAGGAGGTGATGAAGGGAGAGGAGGAGGACTTCTCCTTGGTTTTGGTGGTGCTGGTAGGGTAGGTGCAGTGTTAGCGGCGGTGGGGGGTATAGAGGATTTTAGGTGACCCGCTCAGAGGGGGAGATCTGATGTTCTACCTCCATCGGTACCTCGGATAGGAACAGGTATGGGTGGGACCACGACATAGGTGCCCGTTTAGATTAGGGTACCCACCCATCGACAAGACTCACAGATTAGAGCCCTACAAGTCACAGTGTAGGAGTTACAGGCACAAGTGCTATCACAGCAGTGCTAGATTACATAGATTATGGCAGAGCGGGATACGGAGAGAGAGAGCGTCGGGGTCAAGCAAAGGAGCTTGTTGAGAGATTGGAGAGAGCAATAGGTGGTGCCCTGATACGAGATACACTAAGGGAGATATGGTATATGACCAAGGAGGTCGAGTACTACAGGCATTTATATGAGGAGTTGGTCCCTAAAGAGCACAGAACTCCTTGCTATGCAGCCAGTCAATCTGCTTGTAGTCAGACGAGGACAAAGAGAAGAGGTGTTACGGGGCCTCCCCGACGTGATCCACCTAGTGGAGATCCAGGAGCTGGGACATCTACTGTGAGATCATCAGCCTCAGGAGATAGTCATACCTGAGAGACTTGTCTCTGTTGTATTTTGATCATTTTGTTGTATTTTGACAAACATGATATCCCTTGTACATTTCGACCATTTTTTAGAAATACATATAGCATTGATTTCTCTGATCCACATGTGATATGTTATGGATGATGATTTATGATATACATTGATATGATGTTTCTATGATGATGATGTAATGCCTAGATAATAATGCTTTTGATTTTGATTATGATATATGAGCCATGATGAAATGAGAATATGATGATGCATTGCTATTTTGATTGTTTTTATGTATTATGTGATAATGATGTGAGATGTATCTTGAAAATGAGATGTATGATATGAGATGTATCTTGAAAATGAGATGTATGATAATGATGTGAGATGTATGCAAGTTTGTTTAAAACGATATCCAACTAAGTGCAAGTTTAAAATTATATGTAACTAAATGCAAGATTAAAATGATATGCAACTAAATGCAAGATTAAAATGATATGCAACTAAATGATCGCCTTCATTTTGTCATTTTCATTCCTATTTAGCCACTTTTTTTTGCTCTTTTTTGGTTTGTCATCATTGAGATGTTGATATGTTGGAAGTTTATACAAGCATAATGGTATAATTGAACCATAATGACCTGAGTAATACTTGCATAGATTTTGATATGGCAAAAAGGCACAAGCATCGAGGTATAATTGAACCAAGACGACTTGAGTGTTGCTTGGGTAAAACAAACAAGAGTTAACAATTTGTATGAGAAAAGTGGAACAATGTCTTCAATGATATGTTTCCAGTCATGTCTTGAGACAAATTTGCACCGTACAAGTGATTGTCTCACAGGTAGAAAACCAAAAAAAATATCAGACCCTCGTTTCTTTCTCTAGCTCGATGCATCTTTGAGAAATTCAAGAGATCCAATGATTCAAAAATTTAAGATAAATAGTCAAAACTTAATGCTAGATGTAAAAAAATTATAATTCATAAAATCATCCATCATGTGTGTGTTAAAATTGTATTTGGATAATGGTCTTGTTTTCTAGCCTAATGGTTGTTATTGACAGGATTCCCTTAGCGTGTTGTGATCCTTGTTGTTCATTATTTGGAATGGTTAACTTGAGAGGAACGCTGACCCTAGCTATAGATATCTATCGATGTGGATATACATGGTGATTACTAAGCCATGGTGGGATATGATGAATTGATCTTCAGAGAATCAAGGAAAGTGACTACGCTAAGTATGTCCGGGATAATGTTGCTTGAATAGTGTTGGGCGATGGCCACTAGCTTTGACTTTGGATGGATGAGTAGTGATACATAGAGGATTTGTTCTCTCACAAATAGTGCCTACTGCTAGGTTTTCACCACATGTTTTTATTGCACTTTTTTGTTTTGTTTTTTATTTTTTTGTATTTTTCACTTTTTCCGTGCATTAGACCACTCAAGTGTAGAATTTCTTCAAATGGATGATGTTGGTTGGTTCGTCAAGAACGTCTCCTTCTGAAGTTGTTTAGTTGATAGGTGCCTGATCCATAGAATGATATGATGACATAGGGACCTAACCAATTAGGTTCAAACTTCCCCTTCTTTTCTCGATCTTGTTGATTTCTGGGATTTTCTTTGAGTACAAGATCACCAACTTTAAAAACCCCAAGGATAACTCTGTGGTTGTAGCTTCTACACATGCACTGCCGGTATGCTTTGAGATGATCATAGGCATGTTATCATTTTTCATCTAGAAGCTCTAGTTCATGCAATCTATTTACCCGATACTCCTCATCTGGTATGAGGCCTTTCAAAGAGATTATGAGTGAGGGAATTTCTACCTCAAGAGGTAGAATTACTTCTAATCTGTACACCAATGAATATGGTGTAGCCCCTGTAGGTGTCTGAATGCTAGTCTTGTATGATCAAAGTGATGAATTGAGTTGTACATGCCAATCCTTACCCGCATCATTTACTGTTTTCTTGAGGATTTTCAAGATTGTCTTATTTGATGCCTCTGCTTGACCATTCCCCTGTGGGTAGTAAGGTGTAGAGAAGCGATGTTGGATTTTGAATCGCTCACATAGTTCTTGCACATCTTGATTTTTGAAGGGACGCCCATTATCTGTGATGATAGAGCTGGGAATGTCATATCTGCAAATTAGATAATTGAGAATAAATGAGGCAATTTGTTTTCCAGTTATCGTGGTCATTGGGACTGCTTCAATCTATTTTGTGAAATACTATGTTGCAGTGATAATGAAATTGTGTCCATTTGAAGAGGAAGGATGGATTTTCCCAACTAAATCAAGTCCCCACTGACAAAAAGGCCAAGATCATGTAAATGGCTGCAACTCCTATATTGGTGCATGGATAAGATTGCCATGAATTTGGCACTTAGGACATTTCTTTGCAAATTGATAAGAGTCTTTCTCCATTGTCGGCCAGTAATATCCCATTCTCAAAAGTTTTTTAGCGAGAGTAGGACCACTTGAATGCATTCCACAAAGACCCTCGTGAAGCTCGTGTAATGCAGAGTTAGATTCATTACGATCAAGGCAACGAAGAAGAGTACCATCTAGACCTCGACGGTAAATTGTGTCAGCAGTTAAGGTATAACGAGCGGCTTGTCGAATAAAGTTGTGTTTTGGTTACGAGATAGGTCGATTGGTAGGGTATTGGTCTTAAGATATTCATAGATTATCCCGTATAGAGGGGATTCTGAACCGGTTAAGGCATAGATGACGTGGGATGCAAAATTGTCATAGGCTGGGGGAAAGAACTACTCTACCAGGAACTCATAACCACTTTGTTGCTCTAGAATTTTTAGTAGTGAAGCGATAGTGGCCATTGCATCAGCCGCTCTATTGTCCAACCTTGGTATTTAATCGAATTTTATGTGTACAAACTACTGCTTGAAGTCATCCACCATTCTCTTATATGGTAGCAGCTTGTCATCCTTTGTCTGATATTCATTGTTGATCTGATTTATAACCAGTTGGGAATCTCCATAGACTTTCAATTTCGTGATTTTCCATTCCACAACCATTTTGATTCCTGTTACCAGTGCTTCGTATTCAGCAATGTTGTTGGTGCATGGAAACATGAGTCTATACGATCTTGGAATAGTGTGTCCTTTGGGAGTGACGAACAAGATGCCAGCACTCGATCCATGTTGGGTATAGGAACCGTCAAAGTACAGGGTCCATTGCTTGAGTGTAACAATAAGGACATCCATGTCTGGAAATTCCACCTACATTGGTTGTTTATCTGGTAGTGGTGCTTCAGCTAATTGATCTACAATTACCTATCCTTTGATGGCCCGTCATTTTGTGTACTGGATATCAAACTCACTGAGAATCAAGACCCATTTAGCCAGTCGGCCTGTAAAAGCTGCTTTGCTAAGTAAATACTTGAGAGGATCAATTTTTTCTACTAGCTTGATTGTGTGAGCTAGCATGTAATGGCAAAACTTTTGAGAGGCAAATACCATAGCTAAACAAGCCTTCTCAATGAGTTTGTAATTTAGCTCATATCCATTTAATGTTCTACTGATGTAATATATAGCTCGTTCCTTGCCCTCCTGATCTTCTTGTGCTAACAGTGCCCCCAATGATACTTTCATTGTTGATATGTAGAGGATGAGTGGCTTCCCTGCTATTGGTGGTACCAGAACTGGTGGATTCATTAGATATATCTTGAGTTGATAGAATGATTCTGTACACTTGGCTTCCCATCGGAATGGTATGTTCTTATGTAGCAGATGATTCAATGGTAGACTTTTATCTGCTATTTGGGCTATGAATCGCCTGATAGACTGTAGCTGTCCTTGTAGAGATCTAAGTTGACTAATGCTCTTGGGAGGTGGCATCTCCATGATGGCTTGTACCTTCGCTGGATCTACTTCAATACCTTTTGCAGACACAATGTAGCCTAATAGTTTGCCTAATGTGACCTTGAAGACACACTTCTTAGGGTTTAGCCTGACTTGGAATTGCTCCAATCTTTGAAATTGTTTATCTAATATTCCTAGATGTTCTGCCGTGTGAATGACTTAGCCAGTAAATCATCCACATAGTCCTCCATGAAGGTATGCATCATATCATGAAATATTATCGTCATTGCTCTTTGATAAGTTGCCCCAGCATTCTTTAAGCCAAAAGGCATGACGTTCCAACAATACGTTCCCCAAGGACAGGTGAACACATTTTTATCTTGATCCTTTGAAGCTATCTTGATTTGATTATAGCCAGAGAAACCATCCATTAATGATAGCATTGCATGGCCTATTGTTAGGTCTACAATTATGTCGATGTTGGGCAAAGGAAAGTCATCCTTTGGACAGGCTTTGTTGATATCTCTAAAATCTATGCATATTTTGATACTTCCATCTGGTTTTGAAACTGGTACAATGTTTCAAATCCATTCATCATATTCTATAGGTCAAATGAATGCAACATCTAATAACTTCTTTAGTTCAGCTTTGACCACTAATGCCACATGCGGATTCATCTTTCTTAATTTTTGTTTGACTAGCTTAGCTCCAGGAGCAATAGATAAATGATGCATGATTAGGTTCAGATCTATTATGGGCATATTAGCATAGGATCAAGCAAATTAATTTGCTTTTCTTTGAAGAATCTGATAAACTCTGGTTGTTCCTCATCTATCACTGATTTTGCTAGGTGTATGTTTTTAGTTGTTGCTTATGTACCGATGTTTATTGATTGAGTTGGCTCAATCAATATGGGTGACCACTCTTGATAGTGTTCAGGAAGAGTGTCAAGTCTCCCATTCTTAGGTGCCTTAAAAAGGTTTTCACCCTCAGATGCGTCCTTTATTTTGAATTTTTTGTGATCTAGTGCTGCCATTGACTGATTTTCAGCATTAGATCCTTTGTTTCTTTCATTTTTGCGACTGAGAGACTTGGCACTCCCCCGATTGCAGATATCATTATTTTGTTCGTTGTTAGAGCATGTTTTCGGGTTGACCATACATATATATTGGACAATGGATTCATCATCTGGGAGAATGGGTATATCAGGGTGTTCAGGTTCTTCCCAGTCTATGAGATCAGGAAATACAAGCGGTAGAGAGTCATTTGGTGGGTTGAGATCGGCTGCGGTAAGTGTCATGATAGAGGTATCGTTAAAGTTGTCTGGGATGTTGGTTAGGTTAATGATATTTTCAAGGTCTTCGATGGTATCATCTTCGGTGTAGACTTGTTCGTAGTGTCATTGCTCATTTTCCTTAGCCTCATAGATATGTTGTGGTCTGAATTGAAGTAATCAAGACTCTACGCCTTGTCCCTCCTGAGAAAGGGGTGCGTGTAAATGGATAATACCTTCCTTGACATCCTCAATAATATTAGAACAACTACCCCATTCATAGTCATTAGAATCAGTTTCAAAAGTACTATCCCAGAGTCTTTCAGTGCTACTGACAGGTATGTTGTAGGGTGAGAAAAGATCTCTGATAATTGATACCAGTCATATAGTTTTTTCTGATTCAGAATTAGAGCTTGCTTGTACCCTTTGCATTTGTTCATACACGGTTTCTCCTTGGGGAACAGTGATGTCTTTAGGTGGTGACTTTGCCTTGTTTTGAATAGGTTCCTATACATGATGTACTTTCTCATAAGATGCTTCTTCCCTTTGAATGGCTAGTTCCTCTTGTTGTTTCTCTTTTTTCCTGGCGTTCTCGCTCTTTCTTTGTTGTTTCTGCTACTTGGTGTAGTGCCTCTTTCCATGAGTTCTCATTGTATTTCTTCTTTGCTTTCCACTGAGGTTTCTAATACTTATTTTATTTGTGCCTAGGTGGTATGATGTGTCCATATCCTAGTCCTGTTTTGTCCCGTGAAAATTGTGAAGGAGGTTCTAGTGGTTCTGTAATGCCTTCTTGACGATTGCCTATAGGTCCTTTGTTGTTGTATCCCATCTATTGCATGATCAGGAATCCTTTTTCATATTGTTGTGTTGGTATGGCCACCTCTAGAGTAGCAGCTCTGACTTCTTCCTCCTCCTTGTATAGCCAACTAAGGATGTCTTTCTCTTCTGATTCATTTGCTAGTGTGCCCAATTGGATAAATTTGCCATCAAACTTGGTGATGGGATGTGTTGCTTGATGTGTCAATTTTGAAGGTTGTCCATGAGATTTTGGTGATGTTGGCAATTTTGATAGACACATGGGTTTAAAAGAGTATTCTCCCATGCCTTGATCTTTTATTTTTCATATTTTGTTTGAAGTCCATGGATAAAGACTTTAGAGTTTTTCTTGATGATGATCTAATGCTGAGGAAGTTGGAGCTTCCCTGTTGTGTGGAATCAAGTTGTCTTGAGCTTCCCCCATAGCATTGCAATGTTGAAAAGGATTATTATCGACAGATATGGAAATTTCCTATCCATTATATAGGAATTTGACACACTAATGGTATGTTGAAGGCGCTGCTTGCATTTCGTGTATCCAAGGATGACCCAATAGAATATTATATGTTAAGTCTTTGTCTAATACTTGGCACATAGTATCCCTTCGTATCGGTCCTACCTGAATAGGTAGTATTACCATTCCTTTGGATGACCTTTCTTCATCATCATAGGCCTTGATGGTGATATTTTTGTTTGGATCAATAGACTGCCCAAAGAAGCCTAATGCACAAATAAGTTTTAAAGTATAGATATTGAGACCAGCTCCTCCATCTATTAATACTCTTTTAACTCGATGTTTGTAGACTAAGACTTCGATATGAAGGGGAGTGTTATGCAGATGACTCAAAGAGATATTATCGTGTTCGAAAAAGGTGAGGTTATGAGGCCCTATCATATGAGCCACCATGGCTTGGAATTTATCAATGTCCAGATCTTGAGGAACATTTGTTTCAACTAGTGCTTGTTCTAAGATGTCCTTATATTGTGGTGAGAGTTTGAGTAACTCAAGTATGGATATTTGAGTAGGAGTTCTCCATAGTCGATTAACCAAATCATATTGAGTCTTGGGGATAGTGGTGGATGTTGATGTATGCCCCTTCGAGACGTATTTTTGAGCTCTGGTTGTCACATTTATTGATGCATGGTCTTGTTTGTCCTCGATTTTTATGACATTTATTTGGTTATCATCTGTTGATATGTGATTGATGGTGTTATTGTATAGTTGATTTATACGAGCTCCCCTTGTATCGTTTGATGATGAAGCTCCTTCCTTGTTATAATTCGAAAGAGGATTTTTAAAGGCATCATGGTCACCATTTGTTTTGAGACCATCAACCGTTAAATCACCTCTATCAATCATATCCTAAACAATGTTCTTAAGCCTCGTACAATCATTTGTGTGATGTCCTTTGTTTCAATGAAAATCACAGAAAATGTGAGTCATTCCACCAAGGTGGTTTGACCTGGGGTTCAAAGTTGTTTATGGTTGGCAATGTGATAATTTTGTTCGCCATGAGTTCTCGAAATACCAATTCTAAGGTTTTCCCTAATGGTGTGTAGATGCATCTTTTTGGGAAAGTGTTGGTGTTACCTCTCTGGTTTGTATTATTCCCTCGGTTAGCATTGTTTCCTTGGTTATTATTGTTGCCTTGGGTATTGTTATTGCCTTGGGTATTGTTATTGGTGTTTGAAATTGAAGCTCCTTGATTGGTATTTTATGGAAAAGTGTTAGTGCCTTGATTAACACCTTTTTTATTTTTGTTAGATTGTGGATTACCTGATAAAGCTAATATTGGTTGTTTGGATTTTAGATCATTAGCATCAGCTCCTCCATCATTAACAACGTTTTTATTTCTTGTCCAAAATCTAGATTTGTGTAAAGTGTTGTTGTTGTTTTGATTGTTAAAGGAGTGAGTGTTGGATGAGTTAGTTCTTTCCTTAAAGAACTTCAATGTTCCTTTCTTGATGCAGGCTTCCTCTACTTGGATTATGTTTTCTATCAACTTGGCAAAAGATGGTATGCATTGGAGCAAGAGTTGATAACTCATCTGACTATTTAGATTGTCGATAAAGATTTCCATTTTTTCCTTTTTAAACACATCTCGAGGATATCTTGAAACCATACATCTCCAACGTTGAAGAAACACCATGAATGTCTCATTGTTTTTTGTTTGGTGTTACGTACATCCAACATGGTGATTGCATGTTGAATATTATAGGAGTATTGTGTGATAAATTTGTTTACCAACTCATCAAATGATCTGATGGGAGGTGTAAATTTAGACAACCACTCCATTGTTTTTCCTCCCAAACTTCTTGGGAATAGCCTCATTAAATAAGTGTCATCATGAGCAAATTCTAGGCTTATGGTACAAAATTCCCGCACATGATTGCGGGGATCACTTTTACCATCGTATTTGTCGTACTTTGGTATATCTGAATTCAAGGGAAAAGGTATCATGTTTAATCTCCCATCAAAGGGGTAAGGACAGATTTCGTCCAAGGAGTATCACACCGTAGTCCCTTGTTGCATGTCCTGCATTTGCCTTTGCAGCATTTGAATTTGTTGTGTAAGAGCGACCATGGGTGCATTTTTACATCGAGGGAGAGATTCCTCCCTTTCATTAAGATTATCCCAAGGTCAAGCATGGTTGTGTTTAGGTGTGTTATTTTGTTCATTCATGATTTTTGGGTCATGTGTTTCTTCTTCTCTTTGTTGGTCTTGATAAGCGTAATTTCTAGACCTTGTTCTAAAAATTCTTTCATCGACATTCCTTAAGTTTTCGGTATCGAAATATTCAAGAAGTGTAACTCCTTTTCTAGTTAGCATGAGTATATATTTTTCCTTGTCTGCTTCAATAAGTCTTTACATGAGCCTTTGGGATGAGGGGTTTTCTTGACATTCTTGGAGAAGTTCCTCAGTGATCTTTGTATCTCCCAGATTAGTATACTCAAAAGGGTTGGATAATCTACGACCCATACTTGACTCTGGTTGTGAATCGCTTTGTTTGTTTCTTTGAGAGCGAGTTACAGTGGGCATTTATTTCTATTAGAGTTCCTCGTGGTGTTTGGTAGATAGAATATGTTCCTTAATAAAAACTTTTGGTTACAAAGGGAGTTTCGTCTTCTTCTTCTCTCCCAGGGGTTGGTGGTTCAGGTCGAGCTTCGTTATAAGTGATATAGAACTGTGGGAATAAAGCGGGGTTGATTCTTCCTCCATGATTTAAGCGTTGATTGAATGTCGCTTTTTGAATATAAGCTCTACTTCTTAAAGGTTCTTTGTCAAACTCGTTTGATTTTCCTTGAATATATAATTGCATGTGACGCAAGAATGCGCTATGCGATTTAAAAAGTTGGCGATTGATATAGAGAAACTTATTCCTTTTTGCAAGTATCTTAGAACTAGGTTGTCTCTTCTTCAACTTAGTTTTGTGATGAAGACTTGTTCTTCTCAAAATATGAGGAGTGGTCATAGACGAATTTACAATGGTTTCCTTTGATGTTGGATTGTGATACTTTGTTTGAAAACTCAAGCTTACTTTATCAAGTAGAGGTTTAGTTAGATTCACCCCCATGAAAAAGTGTCTCAAATGATATGGATAAAGTCCTAATATGGAAACTTGATTTGACAACTTAAGGATTAAACATGGTATGTTGATTTTGATAGGATCTGTTTAGATGGTGAAACTTTGATCAATGTGATGGTACTGCCTGATTTTGGTTGGATGAAGTCTTATCTCGAGCTAGTTTAAGATTCAAAAATTTTTGTTCTAAGGATGCTTGTTTGATTTTGGAATTATTTTCTTTGATAATCCAGTTTGGATTTTGACTACTGATTTTGACAGAGGACCAAAAAGGGTACTTACAACTGGTGATAAAATTTTCCCGAAATGCCTGTGTTGCTCTCTATTTTTCTTGATTTTGAATATGCGCTAAGATAGAGATAGGTTGCCCTAACAAATGACCTACATGCACCACAAAAATTTCTCTGTGCGCTAAGCTACCTCTTCTACACGTTGACTGAGATTGTTTGAAACTATTTTGATGGGAAATGTTAAGCACTAATATGTCCCTAAAAAGCGCTAATGTTTGGGCTAAAAGCACTAAGATATGCCTCTTACGCGCTAAGCTGATGCTAAAATGCACTAAGCTAGTATCACAAAATGCCACTAAAAGTTTACTTAAAATGAAACTGGTTATGCGCTAAAGTGAAGATTGAGAGTGCTAATTTTTGGTGTAGATGCACTATAGAATGGTTGATATGTGCTAGGAAGTTGCTCCTATGCGCTAAGCTACCCTGATTTCTTTGTTTTCTGTCATTTTGGGATTTTAACACTTGTGATTTTGATGGATGATTTTTTGAAAAATAAATTATAAACACGACACACAAAAGAGATAACAAATTTTGCCTATGCTAGACAAATAGTGTATGTCCAATGAGGATGTGTTCAAATCCTTGATGTTTTCATGGGTTTAGATAACAAGTAAGACAAATCAGATAGACTATTTATTCAAGGGTCATCAACAATATCATAGCCCACTAGTCTCGATACTCCGTCAGCTCAAACAGTCTCATCACCCCCTAGGGGGCGCCCGTTTTTTTTTCCTTTTGCTAGAAATTAACTCAAAGTGAATTGCTTCACAATTGAGTAGTTAACTTGGGAGATATATGGTGAGTGATCTTGGGGGTGGATTCTTCCCCACCCTTGCACTATGATATTGAAGATGTTTGGATACTGACTCGGCTCAAAGTTTCTAGTTCTAAGGTTCTTAATCAGGGTTTTGTTCGGTCTTCAGTGATAAACTCCCTCAGGATGCTTCCCAACCTTTAGAACAAAGGCTTTATATATCTTAAAGATATTGGGGGAAGGCTAATCATTGAGCAAAACCGTTGAATGGGACTTTCGTCAGCCTCCACTTTTAATTATAGTGGGTTGGAACACTTGGCAATAAAGTCATTTCCCACTTAGGTCATTCCCCTCTCACTGACCATTTAAATGGAGCTCTAAGAGCAACTTGGGAGGGAAGGCCTGCTAAAGGATTTAATTGCTTGAAATGAAGAAAGCATGAAAGAGTGGTTTAGCAAAATTGATCACCCAATTAAGGGAAGAGCATATACCTTCCACTTTCGAGACAAAGCACACAAATTCTTTTTATCCTTCAAATCAGCGATTTTCTGATTTCTACTTGGAGATTTTGCTCCAAAAAAGTATGGTGTTCTTTTTACCCCTTTATAGCAATGATTTTCTACCTAAGAAAAAGAAATCTTGGGCGCCAAAAATGTGTGCGGGAAATGTGGGGTACAAAAACGTAAAATTCAGATTCCAAAAAGATCCACACACCAATGGGACTCTTGGTGCAAGTTATGGAACTATACTGAATAGCTCAACTTCCCAAGGGATGTTCCATTGGTCTCTATCTCACGAGATCCCTCAAGTCAATGTCTTTGCTCTCATGTCACTGAACAAAGTGACTTGGGAATGACAACTCCAAGAATGGATGATGTTTGATTAATTTAGCATGAATTCATTCCTAGATATGTATGATATTGAATCTATGATGATTGAAACTAGCATGAATATGATGTTATGATAAAGATTAGTAATGCTATCCTAACAAAATATACTAGTCTAACATGGATATGCTATGATATTTAAAAGTAATTCTACAATGCTATTAAGATGATTTTTATCAAAGAGAGGCTAAATGCTTAGTAAAATGACTATAGATTAGATGCATGAAACTTGGATCTATGAAAATGAGAGAATTAGAGCTCTATTTATAGGGAAAATAGGGCAATGGATGGTCAAGATTGGACAATCTTAACAAGGGCCGGGATTGAAAGTTATCAATCCATGTTTACAATTCTCACCAATGAAATGGTGACAATTGTCAACAAGAGACTGCTTGAGAGGAGATGTAAGAAGCATTAAATGCTTGATAAAACATGGAGGTTACCCTAGGAGGTAAGGGTTAAGGTTAGGTTAGGATCATCAATTGGATAAAGCTTTTACCCAAGGGATAAACTCTCGTGCAAGGGTTAATAGGATAACCAAGGTCAAAGCTATGAATGCTTGATGAGACCCTTGGGTTAGATAGGGGTCGAGTTAGAGAGAAAGTCTATAATCATGCAAGAAGGTTGAGTTAACCATTAATAGTTATGAAGACTTTGAAGGTTAACTTGTTGAAGACACAAAGCCTTTAATGGTTATTGAAGACTTTGAGGGTTTGAGAAGTGACTTCCCTTTTCTTAGAGATGTGACAATATTTAGGAGATGGATTAGGCTAAATTAGAAGCGATTAGAAGAATATAGAAGGGTTTTAGGAAGGCAAGTGGGAGATGTAGGAAAATGCAAGTGGATGGAGAAGGATTTTTAATTAAGTTTAAATTTCATTAAAAGGGGAGAAAGGGGAATTTAATTAAATAAAGTAATTTATTTAATCAAAGGTTAGAAACGGCTTAGGTGAACTTAATTAAATAAATTAAGTAATTCATTTAATCAAATAGATGAATGTAAAGAATTCAATTAAATAGAAATTAATTAAATAGGGGAATGAGGTTAAAATGAATATTAAATTTTCACTTAGGAAAGTGATCAGATTTATACGTCTACAGTGGCTATATAGGGTTTTGCCTTAGTCAAACCCCTTTCTTTGGTAATTTCCACCTCCACAAATAGCTGATAATGTAACTAAAAATGTGTGTGTGCCCTTGAATCTTGTGTGTTTTTAAGATTGCTATGAGCTAAATGCAACTAGAGTTCTACGTTGTTTTTTGACCAAACCCTAAATGATTGTGATGAGAATGCTTTAAATCATAATTGCAATGCAAATCTAAAGAAATAATGCAAATTTGAAAACTAATGTGATGTAGATCTGAAGATCAATGTAGAGACATGAAAATAACATGAAATCATACCAAATCCTAAGGAAGAGGTATAAGCTAATCAACACTTGGTGATTTCCTTATCATCCTTTGATATCTCCTAAAGCTTCCATAATTGATGAAAATATTGATGAAGAATTGATTGATGGATGAATTATAAATATAAGACTTCACATAACAACAACACTTTCACTTCACAAGGATCTCCTTTCAAATTGCTCCATCAAAATCCTTAAATGAGGGAAAGAAATGTCATCTATATGAAACCATAATTTTAAATTTGATAAAATGCCAACTTACAATTAATGAAATTTGACACCAAGCTAGATTTGAATATGGTAAGACTTCCCAATTAAACTCTCTAAATTTGGGGAAAAAAGTTTGGGACCATGTAGTATACTACTCGATTCGACCAACTTTTTTTTCTTCTGATTTTCTATGGATGTGAGCTATCGTGATTCTAATGCTAAATCCAACATGGTGACATAAATTAAGATGTGTAGATGTGTGAAATATATCTGGAAGATTGAAATTAGGGTAGGATTAAGATTAAATAAAAAGGGGTGCACCTAGGATCAAGGACCCAATTTTATGATATTTAAATTGATGAGAGAGGACTTAGGTTTAATCAAATTAATAATTAAATTCCTAAAGAAGCCCTATAATGCAAAATACAATGGTACATACTAAGGCGAGTGCTAACCTAAGTATGGAGTTGGACAACCTAATTAAGGGTGTACAATTTATGATGCTACATACACAATCATGAATACCATATTGGAGAGTTTACTTATCACAACAGACATATGATCACTCTAATTCTTGGGTGTAGGTAGTTTTCTTAGTAAATCCATGGTAGTGAATTCCCAAGGTTGAATCAACAAAAAATGAAGAGTGTAAAGTCCAAGCTTCCTAGGATGAAATTATTAAAGTGGAACTCAATTCTTAACTGCATATGAGGCCAACTAAAATATTGTTGAATTGTTATTAAACTTTTAGTAGTGTTGAAGTGTCTAGCTATTTTGACACAATATGTTTCCTAGATGAGTGTATGGTATTGTCTATCGCCTGGAAAATAGATATGTTCATTATTATAGAAAACATTATTGGACAAATTATAATTCATCAAATTGTTTTTATTTTGGGAGCTTGACACAAACTATACAAAATTTAGTTTGTTAGGTAGAGTAATTCCTAGTCAAATTTTGTGGCCATATGCATAGCAATATGATGAACACACGAATTGGTGATTGTTTGAGGTAATTGAATGCCTTATTATATTTATCCTTCACATGTTTTATAAATAGATGGAGCTACTATAGGTATGCCATCCACTTCATGTGGTGTGTATTTTCCAAATTTCTTTTAAGTATATAGAAACTAGCATGACCTACGATCAAAGTGAACAAATGTCTCACTTCCTAGAATAAACCAATATCATTGATTGATGGCTTGTAATATAACATGCAATTATTGTTGTTAAGTGGAGTAGTATTGATCATGTTGTTGAAATTATTAGAGTGGTATGCAACTTGATTTCCATTCTATACAAAGGTGACACTAATTGCAAAGTTAGATGCATTGATTTGGATTTTAAAGGAGTGTACAATGTGTAGTGTTAAAAAAACAAGCACAACTATAAGGCGCTCCTTAATCTCTTTGAAAGAACACTACTATGTAGGTGCCCATAAAAATGGTGTCTTAACACATGTAATATGGTTGATTGTCTTGATGATATATGAGAAGCCAAACACAAACACGTGACAAAATTTAACAAGTCTAAGGAACCTATATAGTATAATGAGACTAAAATGTGACAAATATTGAATTGCTTTGATCTTGTCAATGTCTATATGCATTCAAGACTACCTGATTATGTAGCCTAGGTGGTTGATCCATGTGGTTCCAAATATGTATTTAATAAGGTTGTATTGTAGCTTGTGTTGGTGCAAGGTATCCAACATGCACAAGACTTACTCTTTGTGCTCTTCCCAAGTCTTCTCATAGACGAGAATGTCATCTAAGTAGACAAAAAAAATGAGTTGTGAAGGGTCAAATGATATTATTATTATTAGGGCATTCAAATCCAAATGGACATTGATTAGGTTGAATGGCACAACCATCTATTTTATAGAGTTATTCCTTAAAATTTGAAATATCTTTATCTTTAATTAGTATATTATTGTATATTAACTTGAGGTTGATATTGGTGAAGTGTTGCACACCTCAATACTGGTCAAACAAGTCATTGGTACCTGACAAAGGATATTATTTATTAGTGTGATCTTGTTGAATGCTTAATAGTTAATAAATAGGTGAGAAGAATCATCCTTTCTTGGAATAAGGATTATTGGGTTGTCACATCACAAAGAGATAGGTTGGATCTTGCCTTGATTGAGTGTAATGACCCAACCTTGACATCAATACATCAGTAAACCTTTGATATTTACTAGCATGATTGTTTCTTTATTTTCCTATGTTATTTTTTTGTGGGCTACATTTGTTGAAGATAACTCAAGACAAAGTTAGAAATGGAAATTTTCTATGATATGTGAAGTTTTGAATGTCAATGTGTTGAATCATGAAACTCCAAGTAAATGTTTAATAATCAAAACCAAAGAGAAGTCCATCCTCTCCAAAGAAGGATCATAAACTAAAGAGTCCTTCATTGCAACTAAGATGTTAACATTCCCAAAGAATGCAAAGATAATCATTATTTGTCAATAGTATCAATAATACCAATAAACTCTCACACAAGGAACTCCTAATGACACCAACATTTTGAACACACCATAGAGCTAAGAGGGGGGAGAATTAGTTTGGACCTTAAACTAATTCATCTTTAAGCTCTTAAACTTCAAACCACAATTATCTTATATTTGCAAAAATTAAACGTGAAACCATAAAACACAATACACAAGAGAACACTAGATTTACGTGGAAAACCCTAAGCAAAGAAAACCATGGTGAACACTCACAATATGAATAATTGATTACAATGTCTTAGGCTCAAGGCCAAGGTAGCTCACTACTCCTAATTTTGACTTTCAAGAAGTTAATGTGCACAACCTTAGGGCAAGATACAATAGACTTGCATTACCAAGACACACAATCCTGGGGCAAGATACAATGCACTTGCATTTCATTGCTTCAAGGCAAGATACAAATTTAAACAAGCTACCAAATGGATACACTGTCCTTGATGAATTCAAACGAACAAAATCTCCTAATCATGAAATTGTCCTTGAACCACTGTGTCAAGCGAACAATATCACGACAAACATAACTCGTACATTCACTATATAAAAATTGTCACACTAAAGGATATTATCATCAAATTTTATCACAATATGAAATTCACACTTTTACTTCTCCATGTATGCTTGCATATCATTCACTATCATTTCATATCCATTCATATCACAATTCACACATCCACACATCTTTAATACTAGGTGATGCACGCTGAAAAGGAGTCAAGAAAAATAAGATTCAAACATTAGTGTTGTTAGTAACAATCAAAAATGAAAGATGAAAGAAACTACAATCCTAAGCAAACATATCAAGAGAGATATAAAACAAATTATGGAAAGCACACAAAAATGAAGGAAAGACACAAAACCCTCCCAAATGCTCTTCAACATGCTCATAGTTGCTCCTCCCTTGTTCCTCTCCTCTCCAAGTTCCACATGGGTGTAGCCCTCATCTTTTTGCACTATTATGGATGTCTTATGGAGATTCAAGATTATTCAAATGTAAACAAGCTAAATATGAGAAAATACCTAATTAATCTATGTTAATTTTATCCAAAATAACAAAGAAAAGTGCTTGTAAATGCTCTCTCAAATTTGGTGTAAGTTTGATGCATACAAGATTTTTGGATCTGGATGAAGAAGGAATGGGCTCTATTTATAGGAAAAATAGGGCAATGGATGGTTGAGATTGATTAATCTCAACAAGGTTCGGGATTGATGGGTTTATGATCCATGTGAGGGCTTTCAACCCAATCCCATGATGACAAATGTCAACATGAGATGGCTTGAGAGAAGAGGGAAGAAGAATTAAATGTTTGAAATGACTTGAAGGTTACCTTAGGAGGTAAGGTTAGGCTTGAGTTGAATGAATAAAGATTTTATCTAATGAATAATGTCTTTATCCAGTGGACAAACTCTTGTGCAAGAGTTAGTGGGGATAACCATGGTCAAAGCAATAAATGCTTGAAGAGACCTATGAGTTAAATGGGGGTTGAGTTAGAGGGAAAGTCTTTAACCATGTGGGTGAGTTGAGTGTAACCATTAATGGTTATGTAAGAGCCATAAATGGTTATGTAAGAACCATAAATGGTTTGGAAGACTTTAGGGGTTGGCTTGTTGCAGAATAAAAGCTTTTAATGCTTTTCAAAGACTTTGAGACTTTGAAAAGTGACTTCAAGTTGCTTAAGAATGTGACAATAATTAGGGAGGGTGATTAGGCTAATTAGGAATGGATTAGAAGAATCTAGAATGGGTTAGAAGAGTCTAGAATGGGTTAGAAGAGTCTAGTGGGTTTGGTGGGTGAGAGAAAATAGGATTTTAATTAAAATAAAATTCATCATTTCAACCAAATAGGTGCAACTTGCATTTGTAGGAGAATGCAAGTGGGGGGGTAGTTTAGGGATTTAAATAAATATTTGTTTATTTATTTAAACGAGGAAAGGGGGTTAAATTAAATAAATGTGTTGTATTCATTTAATTGATTTGTTTAGAGTATGGTTTAATGAATTAATTTAAATAAATTGAATAATTTATTTAATTAATAGGAGAAGAAGTTGAGAATGAAATTAATTAAATATTAATTTAATTAACTGATGATTGATGGTTAAATAATCAAATAAATAGTAAATATTCATTTAATTAAGTGGACAGATTTATGTGACTACACTAGGTTATTCATTGAAACCCTTGGCTAGATCGACCATAGACAAAATAATACATGAGTCAATTGAGTCAGCTAGAGTCCCACATAGTTGACCACACCAAACAAATGAACAACATAAATTCACTTGCTAGGAAAACCAACACAAGAAATCTGAATTGGAACATTGCATGAACCATACGAACATGTCCTCCAAGACGCAATACTTCCATCACCATAGTGGAGAAATATAGAGCATTCTCCAAACCAATACTGACAGATAGCCTCACTGTCAACAAACTCCAACCACCAAGTTCACCATCTGAGCAAGAGAGAACCTGGAAGCATGACAGTGCAACATCTATAGAACATAGACATTATATCCAAAACCTCAATCCATCATCGTCAGAAACTGGAGGAAAGAAAAACATCCTCCATAAAGACATTAAATACTCTTTCTTGCATATTGTAACTTCCACTACTTGTCATCTTCCAGAAACACCTCATAATCATTCAATGTCATCTCTAGATGACATAACAACATCTAAGAACTCATTTTCAAACCAAATACCACAACCACACAATTGAACAACTACAACTTATTCTACACCTTTGTCACCAATACATATAATCATAGGCAACACAAGCACATCTTCACTTGTGACATCAATGACAACACCAAACAAGTTTGGCATCAATGACAACAAAACTATATTTGCAATGATTTCCCCCTTTGTCATTGATGATAACACTTGTACCACCATATTGAAACTTTCTCCCCCTTTGACATCAAGGAAAAAGGGCACACCACTACGAACCTGATCTTTGTAACTCTTTCTTCCTCTTCTAGTTATAACTCTGATATCAAAAACATTCCCTTTGACAAGGATATCTCTCCTGCAACCATTTCTTGCAACTAGGAAATAACAACCTTCATTACTCCCCCTAAGAGTAGCCACCACATCAGTCCAAGATACAAGGGATAAACTTTGATTCTACCCCTAGAATGATGCACCATTTTTATGCCTCTAGTCTGAAGAAGGGGCAATAACCCCCAACTTTTATTGGAGATACTCAAAGCTATCTTTTGACAGCATCTTGGGTGAAAATATCTTCAATTTGATCCTTTGTGGGAACATATTCCTATTTGAATTCCATCTCTATATACCTTCTCTCTTAAGAAATAATACTGAATAGAAATGTGTTTAGTCCTTAAATGCATCACTTGATTTTTTGAAATGATAATTACACTTGTATTATCACACATAATAGGGATTTCCTCATCATACATCACCTTGATATCCTAAAGAGTTTGCTTCATCCATATGACTTTAGTGCAGCAAGATGTTGCTACAATATATTATGCTTATGTTGTAGATAATGACACTAAAATTGTACTTCTTGCTCAACCAAGAGACTAATATGTCTTCAGAGAAAAATGCACCACCATGTGTACTTCATCTATCATCAACATATCCAACCTAATCAACAATGGTGTAAGATTTCAAAGAGAAATCATCATCCTTCTTATATCATAAAACAAAATTTGGAGTCCCTTTCAAGTATTTGAATGTCCTTTTACTTATTGATCATGAGATTTCTTTGGATTAGCTTGATATCTGGAAACTAATTAGACTTAATGCATAATAGCTAGTCTTGAGGTAATCAAATACAACAATCCACCTAGCATAAATCTATACTATTTTTGGTCAACTTCTAAAGATCCATCATCCTTGCTTTAGTGGCAACCCATAACCATAAGGATTCCAACTGGTTTACAATTTTTCATATCAAATTTCATCATCTCATTGATATACCTAATCTGATAAATGCATATATCATCATATAATTGTGTTACTTGAAGGCCAAGGAAAAATGACAACTCACCAATCATCGACATCTCAAATTCTTTTTACATTTCTTCTGCAAACTTCTTACAAACATCTTCATCTTCACCAAAAATGATATCATCAACATATTCAACCACTATCAATAGTTTCCCTTTTTCAACTTTGAAATAGATATTACTATATGTTGTACATTTCTTGCAGCCTTGCTCCGACAAGTATTTATCCAACCTTGCATACAAAGCTTTGGGATCTTTCTTAAGTCCATGAAGTGCCTTCTTGAATTTTTAGACCATATCTAGTCTTTTGACAACTGAAAGCCACCTAGTTGTTCAATATATACCCCTTCATCAAGTTCTCCATTTAGGAATGCTAACTTGACATCCATTTGATATACCTTGAAATTTTTATAAGAAACAAACACAAGAAACATTCTTATAGGTTCCATCCTAGCTACCAGAGCAAAAGTCTCCTCAAAATCTATACCTTCAACTTGTGAATAGCCTTTACAAACCACTCTTTCTTTGTTTCTTGTGACTTCTCCATCTTCATTTGGAAAGTTCCAGAACACCCACTTTGCTCCTATTACATTCTTGCCTAATGGTCTAGGTACCAGTTCCCATGTTTGATTCTTTTCTATCTGATTCATCTCTTCTTATATTTCCTTCATCCATCCATCATATTTTCTAGCCTCTACAAAAGTCTTTGGCTTCACCTTAGATAAGAAATATAAATTTTCTTGTTCACTGGTCTCAACGAGTCTTCTTCTAGTTTGAACTCCTTTATCTTTGTATTCAATGACCTAATCTTTTGAATGATTCTTCTGTACATACTTTGCAGGTGTCTTAGGTGCTTGTCCAGGTTTCTCTTCTTCTATATTTGACTCTTCTTTATATTCCAACACATCCTTCTCTTTTGCAATAATGGGGGTATCCTTTATATCAATCTTACGTTCAGGTGCAACTAGATTCCATTCTTCACTTACTCTGACTTTTGTACTCTCCATAATATTCTTCAGCCTTTAGTTATAACACCGGTATGCCTTTCTCTTTATATAGTATCCCATAAATATTCCTTCATCTGATCTATCATCGAACTTTCCTAAATCCTTTTCTAATGTAACACTTGCTTCCAAAAATGCTGAAATATTTGATTGTAGGTGATTTTCCATGCCACGGTGCATAAGGTATCTTTGTGTGCTTCACTCTTACTTTTACTTTATTAAGAATGCATGCAACAGTATGCACAACTTATTTCCAATACTCACTAGGCGAGTTAGCATCTTTCGGCATAGTTCTAGACATTTCAACAATAGTCGTATTCTTTCTTTCAACCAATCATTCAGTTGTGGAGTCCTAAGTGTAGATAATTGCCTCCTAATACCATGCTCTTCACAAAATAATCAAATTTATTTGATGTAAATTATCCTCCTCTACCAAACCTTAAACATTTGATCTTAGCTTCTACCTCATTTTAAACCATAGATTTAAAAACCGTAAATCTATCTATTGCGTATGATTTTTATTTTAGGAAAGTAACCCATGTTATTTTAGAATAATCATCAATCACCAACATAAAACACCTTTCACCATTTAGACCTCCTGTCCTTGTAGGTCTACATAGGTTGATATGAATCAACTCCAAAGGTCTTTTGGTAGACTACTCCTTGTTCTTGAATTTGTTCCTTGTTTGTTTTCCAATCTGAGATTCCTTGCACACTGTATTGGCAAGTTTGATAATCTTAAGAAAATCTCTCACAAAATGATTATAACTAATCTTCACCATGTTGTCAAAGTTAATATGTTCCATCATTTTGTGCCATGACCAACATTCATTGCTTTGTGCCAACATACAACTACTTCTTTTTTCTTTTTTTTTACATGATAGAAATTACTATTTGTTCTTATACCTTTTGCAACTAACCTTCTAGAACCTCCCTTTCCAATCTCACATTCAAACCTATCAAATATAATCTTGTAGCCTTTATTACACATTTGACTCACACTCAAAAGATTGTGTCTCAAACCTTTAACATAATAAACATCATCTGTCTTATGCTTACCATCAATAGATATGGTTCCTTTACCACAGATAGGTGCAACCTCCTCACCAACAAACTTCACTGATCCACCATCATATTTCTCACAATCTATGAACTTAATTTTATCACTTGTCATATGATTTGAGCCCTAATAATCAATTATCCAAGCTTTAGGTTCCAATTTTGCATGTAGTGCAGTCTTCACAGTCATTGATCTTTCATTGTTATTATCCTCATGTAAAGTACCATAAATTTCATTGTACTTTTCTTCTATGGCTAAAAATAATGATTCATTGAATTTGAGTAATCACTGTATATGGTGAAAATGGATAACAATAATAACGATATTGAAAGGCTAAATGAATTCAACCACAAAACCCTAGCCTAACAACAACAAAGATCCACCATAACATATGAAGATTACCTAAGACAATGCAAATCAAATGAAATCACAAAGATTATACCTTCACATGTCCAATAGGGTTTTGATCTCCATTCTTCCTATCTCCATTGATCTTGCTTGATATATTTGCTCTCAGATTTTATGTGCACAAGAGCTCAACAAAGAACAGAATGTGGTTGCAAGTAGGATCGTAGTGTAGTCAATTGCATAAATTGATTCCTTATGATGGTTGATTGATTAGGATGCATAGAACGATTGGGGTTTTGATAATGAAGGAAGTATCTCCTTATATAGAAGACACTATAAGAAATGGAGGGAAAAGATTGAGAGGTGTAAAAGGAGGTCGGCTAAGATTAGAGGGTAGGTAAAAGAAATAATAAAATAATGAAAGGAGTAGGTAGTGTAGGAATTAAGAGATGAATGACATGTGTCATGGGTAAAAAAGGTTAATGAATTAATTAAATAAATAAAGATTTATTTAATTAATAGAAGAAGTGGGATAATTAAATAAATAAGATATTTATTTAATTTAGGAAAAGGATAATTTAAATAAATAAATGTATTTATTTAAATGAGAAATAAGGCTAGAAGAGGATAAATGAATTAATTAAATAAATAAAGATTTATTTAATTAATAGAAGAATTAAGCTTAGATAATTAAATAAATAAATTTATTTATTTAATTAGGCATGACAATTTTGGGTGTCTACAATCACAATCTTCTTCTTCAAAGGAATAGGTCTCCATTGAACAAAAATTCCTTCTAGGCTTATCTCTGTCATCTATTCTTTTGTTTATTTCATCTCTCCTATGATTATCATTTCTCTTATTATCATCATCTGATCTATTATAGTTGTCTTCCCTAGAAGTACATCTAGCAGTATAATGACCAATTATTCCAAAATTAAAACATTTGAAGGGCAACTTACCTTTGTATTTTTTGGATCCTTTCTTTAGTCTCCTCACAAATTTTTCTTCACTATCATCTGAACCATTGCTTGTTTCAGGTACATCTTCAATCTTCTTGGTGGCTTTGAATGAAGCTTCCTTCTTGTCATTGTGTAGCTCCTCAAACTTTGATATCTCAAAGGCAGAGAGAAATCCATAAAAGTTGATCCAAGGTATATGTATCCATGTTATGACTTTCTTCAATAACATACAACTTAGGTTTGTGATATCCAAACAATGCCTCGTTACTTTTCTCAAAACTTCATTTTCCTTCAATTCTCTACCAATACCTCTGATTGCATTTACTACATGATTTACTTGGTGTGGGTATCCTTCAATGTTATCATCTTCAGACATCCTCAGTGTCTAAAATATATACTTTAGATTCTACATCTTGACTTGCTTGGTCTTCTAATTTCCTTCATAAATGTTGCTCAACTTATCTCAAATTTGCTTCGTTGTTTTGCATCTTGTGACTTTCAAGAACTCTAAGTCACTCAAACTACTGACAAGTATATTGGTTTCCTTGGCATTATTTTCATTATTCTTGACCTCATCCAGAGTAGTGGGACCACTAGTCATAGTATAACTAGACTTAATAATATCCCATATTCCAAGCGCTAGAGAAGTCAAATGATATTCCATCCATGCCTTCCAAGCAGAATAATTTATGCCATAAACTTTGGTGCTTTGAAATTAATCTCCTACGTCTTCCCACACCATCCTGAAGTGGTTAAGCTTATCTTAGATGAGCCTCACTATAATACCAATTGTTGAACACAACACAAGAATGAGAGGGGGGGTAAATTAGTCTAGACCTTAAACTAATTCATTTTTAAGCTCTTAAACTTCAAACCACAATTATCTTATCTCTACAAAAATGAAACATGAAACCACAAAACATAATACACAAGAGAACACCATATTTACATTGTAAAGCCTAAGCAAGGGAAAACCATGGTGAGAATTGTTTCCATGCTTGAAAATGTGTTGAATATTGATTAGAGAAAAAGGCGATCACGAATCTATCTAATCAAAACATACAAATATGTGCAATGAAAATAATAAATCTTAATGGAAATGAAAGAAATTAAACTAAATTAAGAAACTCCCTATTCCAGATTTTGCTTCCATTGTTCTTCTCCAAGTCGCTTATTGATGGCTCTCATGTATTGCACTGAGATTTCCAGCATAGATTAGCAATTATTTTGAAGACTATGTTCTAGCTTGAAAATGAGAAAAGAGATTGAATTTATATATTTTCAACACATAAGGGGTGAGAATTTGAACTCAAGTGTTGATTGATAGATAACTAAAATTGATTGATCAGTGAACTCAATAGATTGATTCGTTAACAGAGTTGATTGATTTGTTAACTCATTTGATTGGGGAGTCGACTAAATAGATTGGCTAGTGGACTGGATAGATTAGTCAGTTGACTAAATTGATTGAGAGATGACTGATTAGATGGATTAGAAGACTGGATTGATTGATTAGTCAGAAAAAGTTGATTTTGAGTGAAAATGGGTGATTGAAGAGTTAACTGAATTAACTAACTAGTTAACAGATTTGATCAATCAGTTTGATTTCAACATGTGTTGTAGGATTTTGAAATTGAATTTGATTTTCATTTTCAATTTGGATTTAAATTTGGACTTTCGAATGCTGAAATGCACATGAAATTAACTAAAATTGAGATTTGGTGAAATATGAATTTGATGATTTTGAATTAGATGAAATTAACTGAAATTCACATTTGGGGAAATATGAATTTGAGAGAAATGAAATTAGATGGAATTATTTAAAATTCGAATTTGGGGAATTGGAGGAATAAGTTAATTAATTTAAATAGTTTAAATGAAATTATTTAAACATTAAAAATAGAATTATTTAAATAATAAAGATTATTTAACTAAGGAATAAGTCATAATTAATTAAATAATTAATATTTGAGAAGGGTTTGATTGATTAAATGATGAATTGATTAAAGAATAGCAATAAAATAATTAGAAATGTTGAATGTGATGATTGGTGTAGGAGCACCTCATGACTAAGATAATAAGAGAAATAAAGGCTAAAGGTCACACATGGGAATGTGACCTTTCAATCTATATAATAGGGTAGTCTTGTTTGTTTGATTTTTGTAATAAACCCCACCTTGTCACCCAATGACATGGATTTGGCGAGTTGATAAGCCACCATGGGCATATGGGCCTAGGGGTATTTAGTTGAGTATTTTATAGGTATTTATGTGTTGTAGATGTCTTAGGAAGGTTTAAGACATGTTGAAACATCTCTAGGTAGGCGGGTTTAACATGTGTCAAAAGTTGCTCAACGTGACAACTTTTGTTGACAACTTTTAATTACAACTTTTGGTTGCAAATAGCAACTTCCTTCCAATGGTCACCTCGGTTCAAAAGGTGGTTGATAACCATTGAGGAAGGTATAAAATTTCATTCCCAATCATCATTGGGGGGAGAGGAAAACTTTGTAAACTTTTGGCATCATTGAAGTAATACAATCTTGAGAATTTCCTGCAATTCTGTTATTCTGCACGGTGTACAGTATTGAATGGAAATTTTGGGATTAGGAAACCAATGAGATGTGTTAGAGTGGTCGATCACCTTTCAGATGCATCAAGTCTGAGGTCCTAATTCACCAAGACACGGAAGAAACCTGCAATTTTTTGGAAGTGGTCTACATTTGACAGTTTTGTCTAGGGTTTTGCAAAGAAATGGACTCATCTTGCTAATCCTTCATTGGTGGTTACAAATTTGGAGGGGATACAAGTATGGCAAATTTATTTTAGGATTTTTAAGGCCTTTTGTAGGTTAGGACCAGTTGGAGGTGAGGGTTTGATGCATTAAAGTGGGCAACTCCATGTGGCCACCGTGCAAGTGTAAGCAAACAGGTCTCACATCAGAGGTTAAAGGTCCAATCATGGCCTACAACTTGGGAATTGGTAAATTTTCTATGTCCTAAGAGTGTTCCTTGAGTTGGTTTGGTGATTTAAGGTCTGTGTCTACACACTCCTTTGTAAAATAGGCCTAATTGGGGCTATTAGGTCCCCTAACCAAAATAGGATATGGATTCTTGTGTTCCCAACCAGTTATGACCCTTAGGACATGTTTTGTAACTCTAAAAAGGGTATCCAAAGTTGGGATTTTTTGTCTGGGCCTTTTGGAGAAATAAGGAGTTAAGTGTGGAAAACCGGTCTGGTAGGGCTACTATGAATAGTAGGCCTTGTTGCAGCAATTACCCCAAACCGGTAGAGGGAACCTAAAGTAATGATTGAAGGGGGTCTCCTTGGCCTAAGGTAATTCAAGCTAAACCTTGAATAGCTATTGTTGCATTGGGGAAGAGGCCAAACCATTATTGGCCATAGGATCCTTAAGAGCCTCTTAGAGACCTTATGAGATGCTCAATGAAAGAGATCTTGTGAGGAAGTCTTTTTGGAAGAAAGGGATGTGGGACTTGTCAAACTAATATTCCTTGGCCCCTTGTAGTTTTTTGTGATTGCTAGGGTCCTTGGTGTGCTCTTGGATTAGGGGAACCTATCCTATACCTATACCAGGGCTCTGCATCAATGATCAAAAGAAATAATTAGTTTAAACAAATAATTAAAGAATTGCTTAATTAATTAGATAAATAATTAGTGTATGATTGATGAGACATTTTTAGGTGTCTACATTTTCCCCTCTTTGACACAATGTTGAAACGACGTTGTTTCAAAGAAAATGAAAAATTTATGCCCCAGTAAGGCTCGGTGACACTAGGGTGTAATGCCCTCTCGAGAGATTGTTTGTGCATTGAAGGCATGCATGATCTCTTTGTAGCGTCCTAAAATTGTGACACTTGCAATTTCGACTGCATTTCAGTCTTCACGATGGCGGCGCAACATGCAACCTGAATGGAGACCTCGAAACCTGATTACGACACTGAAAACTGCATTTTTCAAGCACCCTGGCCTGAACCTGCTTGCACCCTGCTGTCCCGGGAGGTGGGACCAGAGCGCCCAGCGCCCTGGTCCTTCAGGACCAGGGCGCCCAGCGCCCTGGTCCCTGGGTCCTATTTTGGGCCCAGTCTCCTTTGGACTTTGGGTCTTTTTGTTTGCAATTTGGAAAATAAACTTTCCTGGTCGGCCTAAGGTCAGGAAAATCAGTCTATCAGCCCTAAATGACAAGTATATAAACTACATTTTCCTCTTTCATTCAATATGATGGAAAAAGCGTGGAAACTATACTCAAGCATTCAAGCATTCAAGCATTCAAGCAATTGATCATTTCAAGTCTCCATTCAAGGCTAAGTGTTGCATTCAAGACAAGGATTCAACCATTGAAGAGGAGATCACATACAACATACAATAACAACATACAACATCTATACCTTCGCACATAAGGATACAAACATCCTTAGAACAAGGTATTAGTACTTGTTTTACAGTCATTTACATTTACAACACTTGCTCATTTCTTGGTTAATTCCAAAACCGGGGTTTGACCTAAAGGCAAACCCCTAATCCCTAACCCCCCAATCGTCTTCGCTTTTCTGTGTGTAGGTTGCAGGTATGCGGCTGAAATTGAAGATCTGGAATCCTTGTGCAGAGACGAACAGATTCCCCTTCGTTTCGCGGATTTTTCGGAGGACCGTGGCGCCGGGCGCCATCGTCCCAGCAACTTTTGCTCAAATTTGCAGGACAGCGCCGTATCGACATTTTACTGCTAATTCCAGGTCCGCAGCTTCATACTGTATTCCTATCTCAGTTTATAAGCGAATCTTTCTCACTTTCTATGCATTCCTAGCTTAATTCCTCTATGCACATTCTTTACAAAAGAGGGTAGCCTTGCTTTCTTAACCCTTGAAACTCATTTAGCATCCAATCTTACATTGTGTGGGATTGGATCTTGTGGGTTTCAACCCCTCTTTTGAATGTAAAGTCTCTCCCCTAAGTGAAAACCATCAACCCTAGCGAATCTCCCTTCTCTCTCCTTGGAGTTGGAAGAGGGGAGAGCAACTAGGGTTCGATCGCGATTTTCCGCTTTACATTTTGGTGAACCCGACGTGAACATCCTTTCTGATTATTCATGATTAGATCTGAAATTTGATTCCTTGATTACATTTCCATGTTTGATCTTTTGCAAAATTTTAGAAGTGATTGCATAAAAACCCTAAATTTTCTTTTTAAGTAATTAAACTTGTGAAATATTTAATTGTTAATGCTTGTTTCAGATCTGCCCTTCTATTACAAATTATCAATTCAAATTCGTGCTTTAATTTTGAAAATTAAGTGGTTAAGTGTCAAAACCCTAATTTTTGAAACCTTCTTGATTCAACCTTTGACTGATAATTTCACTGATCAAAACATCTCCAAATCAGCTGTAACTTTGGATTCCGCAATAAAATCACAATATCTTTCATCCCTAAAAATTTGGAAAAAAGTTGCGAGGACCGTGTGCACTCCAAGCACCATCGTCCCCGACATTTTTTCCGAAATTTCGGGAGCGAGATCTTACTGTATTTTCCTGCTAAAATCCAGAATTTTGGCTGATTTTATCAATTTTAACACCTTCAAAATTATAGTCAAAGTTGGTCTTGTGATTGCTTGGATTAAGGCTTCTAAACATTCAAAAATCATTGAAACTGAAATTTTGTGTCAAAATTGTGTTCTTACTATCCTAAATCTGAAAAGTGTGTTTGCATTCATTAAAAATTTCAGTGCTTTATTCAAATTCTTACAATTTATGACTTTTGAAATTAAGTGCTTAATTACAACAACTTTAATTTCCGCTTTCAAAATTGAATTTTGCGTGAAATTGAGTCAATTTTTAAATTTCAAAACTTGCATTGCTTTTGACATTCCCTCTAAAATCATAAAATTCAAAATTTCAGTTTCCCTCTCTTTTTCAAAATTCAAATTTTGCATTTTTCGACAATCTTAGTAGGGTTCAATTTTGAGATTGCAACTTTAATTTGGCCTACCTACAGATCGTAAAATCACTCAATTTTTTCAGATTAGCTTTAAAATCATCATACCTTTCATCCCTGCAAATTTTGAAAAAAGTTGCAAGGACCGTGTTGCACTCCGAGCGCCACGGTCCCGGACATTTTTTCTGAAATTTCGAGAGACTGTTGTGATTGCATTTAACAGCTTAAATCCAGAAGATTGGTTGATTTTACTGAAAATTGCTACCTCTAAAATCAAAACTTTCTCTCTCTCTCTAGTGCATGAGTTTTACAACAATAAGCCCTACTTACACTATTCCCGTTAGACGAAGCCATAGAATTAAGTCTTTCTGAGGTTTAATTACCGAGGAGATGGAACCTAATTTGAATAGCCTTTTTAACGAGGACATGGGTAATTCCTCTAATCCTCCTAATGATGAAGAAGCTCTCCATGAGGTTTCTGAAGAACAACTTTCGAAATTGGATAACCAATTTGATGATTTTCGACAATGGATGTCTCATGAATACCCCGATAGTCAAGCTCTTCCTTTAATTGAGGGTCTAAAACGTATGCTTCAAAGTGATAAGAATGGAATTGATATTTTGCGTGGTATTGCACACATTGTGGATTCGAATGTGATGCCTATGAAGAGTTGTGCTGAAAATTTGGGTTATACACAACCTCCTACACAAGTCAATCATTCTATTCCTTTGATGACTTCTATTGCTAGCATACCTACCTTTACATCAAACATAATGGCTACTTCTACACAAGACATTCCTCCTGTGATCACCAGTCATGGGGGCAATCCTTCTTCTTCAATTAACCCTCTTCCTTCATTTAATCCAACTTCTTCATTCATTCCTTCAATGAGTGTCCCTATTATATCTCCACAAATGAACGTGATGCAAGGGGGCAATTCATTTAACCATTCCATTCCTCCTTGTAGTGTTCCTCTTGTCCAATCATCCCCTGTAATTGACTATCATAGAGTCCCACCACCTTACTCTTTGCCTTCTTTCAATAACATAACACCTCCATCTCAATCTAACACATCTAATATGAATTCTTCGACTGAAGCGACCATTAACAATCTTGCACAAACTGTCTCTTCTTTACAGCAACAAATTGCCTCTATGAATCAATCTAAGTTTAGTGTGCCCACATTTGATGTTGCGAGCCCACTTTCTCTTGACATTGTTCGAGCTATCCCCCCTAAACATGTTGAAATCCCACATTTGGAGCTTTATAATGGTAAGGGTGATCCTCTAACACATGTTAAGACTTTTCAAACAATTTGTACTGATTTTGCTTATGACCCAAGGTTGCTTGCAAAACTGTTCACTAGAACATTAAGAGACAAAGCCCTACAATGGTATTGCTCGTTGCCTTCTTATTCTATTACTTCTTTCGAACAACTTGCAAATGCTTTCATTCAACAATTTCAAAACAATATAAGTCCTAAAGTTACTTTGATTGATTTAATGCATTGTAAACAAGGTGTTAAAGAAAAAGTGACTGATTTCATTGGTAGATATAAGCATTTGTATGCTCAAATTTCTTTTCCAGTGCCTGACAATGATATTCAAAGAATCTTTATTTCTAATTTACAAAAAGATATTCGAGACAAACTTCTGTTTTCTGAGTTTACTTCTTTCCAACAGTTGTGTGCAACTCTTCACAATTATCAACTGACTGTGAGTCAAATGGAACAATCACATCCTATGGCTCCAAGTGATAAGGGTGATAGCAGTCAACAACCATTTGGGAAGTTTAAACCGAACAGAGATTCCATCAAATTCAATGAAAACATCATCAACAACAATGTGAATGCAGCATCAGGTGTGCCTCCTATTTCTAAATTTTTCAAGAAAGAAAGAAAGTATACTCCTTTGAATGAATCATTGCATAGTATTATGAATAAGTTATTGGAACAAAATGTGCTTACTCTTCCTCCTATAAGACAAATTGATCCTGCAAAGATTACTTCACCTTATTTTGATAACAAAGCTTTTTGTCAATTTCATCGTCAGCCTGGGCATGATACTGAAAAATGTTTTTCTTTAAAGGGTAAAATTCAAGATTTGATTGATAATAATACTATTTCTGTTTCTGGAGTGAATGATAAAGGCAATACATCTGTAGCTCCTCCTAACCAAAATCTTTAGATTTTTACTTATCCATTACCTTCTCATTCTTCTCATACTTCTAATGCGATTGAGGCTAATGATTCCTCTCTTTCATCTGATGGTCTTGTGTCTATGATTCCGAATGTGATTAACTTTGTAGAGCAGCAAGAAAACCCTAAAGAACCTTCCATCACATTTGATTCCAGTGAAACCATTAGGGCACCTGATGGTCCTTTATATATAGTTGCAAAAGTCAAGAATACACCTTGCCGTGGAGTGCTTATTGATCCTTCGTGCATGGTTAATGTTATTACTGAAGAATTTCTTTTTACTTTGCAATTGAATCAAGTGATATATGACAAAACAGATGTGATTGTGAAACTATTTGATGCATTTTCTTCTCCTGCAATTGGTTCTATTACATTGCCTATTGAGGTCCATAACAAATCCCTTGATGTGAACTTTGCTATTATTCCATCTTCCGAACAATTTCGTGTGAAGCTTGGCTATCGTTGGCTATCTTCCATGAAAGCTATCGCTTCTCCTATACATAAGTGTTTGAAATTTCCCCATAATGGTGAAGTTGTTACTGTCAATCATAGTCTCTTTAAACCAGCTGAAAGAACTTCTAGCATTCCTATTGATTACTGTTGGCCTAAACAATTCCAATCTCTTCCTTCGCGAAGTGATCATCTTTTCAAATCTTATCAAAAGTGGAAAACAGATATGATCCTATCTCTAAGTGAACCTAGAACACCTAAACTTGATATTCCTATCGTTCTTGAGAAGGAAGTTCTTCCTTTGAAAGATAAAACTAATGTCTTTCCTCAAGAAGATTCCCAACCCATCCCTATGGATGTGACTATGTCTATATCTAATAAACTTCCTAAAAGTAGACCTATCCCTCCTTGTCATGATGGACTTGGTCTTCTTCCTAAACCAAAAATTCCTCCTTTATATGGAGTAGTCCCTCCTCCTTCTTTTTATAGAGAGAAGAGACCTTCTTCTTCTCCTATTATCTAGCCTAAGAGACCACAACCTAAACACCCAAGTGATAAGGATGAGAACATTCCTCCTCCTCAATCTTCGCAACTTCCTACTAAGACTAGACGAAATCGTTCTGCACGTGAACGCCGACGAAAGCATCGTCTTAGGGCTCAAGCAGCTGCTTCTCAAACTTTGCAATCTCCAAAAACATCTTCAACAAGCATTATTCCATTTTCTCCTCAGCCGAGAATTGAGCCAAAATCTCCTAAACATAAGATGCATGATGGTCTTGATCCTGTGCGAGTTAAAGATCCTATTTTTATAAATCTTGATGACGATATAGATGAAAATGTTATGCATGATGAAAATGTTACTTCTCTTGCTTCTGATAGTGAATATGAACTTGTTGATATTGATAACCATTTATCTAATGAATTTTCTAAAGCACTTATCCTAGCTCCTAGACAAGAACAATGTGGCTTGGAACATGAACATAGCCCTTGTTTGGATCTTGTGATAGCTTCATCTGCTGTGTTGGATGTTCCTCCTCTAGCATGTTCCCTGCCTTCCCGAAACATTGATCAGCAAGATCGAGGGGTAGATGACGTGCTAGACTAGTTACATTAGCATAGCAGATTCTCTCCTCCTCTCTTGTGTTACTTCTTCTATGTGTTATTCTCATTCTTCTATTTGTTGTCCTTAGTGTTGTCTACTTGAGGACGATGCAAAGCATTGAGATCTCTCAGTCTCTCTCATGTTGACTCAAAAGACACATGTGTTCCCTTCTTCTAGGTGACCTTCCTTGATTGGGGAATGAAGAACAATTATGCATACATACATATGATATACATGAATTATCATACAACATACTGACCCCGAGGAAAGCGAAGTCACCTCGTGCTTTGTGTTTTGTGTCTATTATCCTTGGGCTTATCTCACACTTGGGGGCTAAATCCTTGTGATAACGTGCTCCTTTTCCTTTCTCATTTCTTATATGTATCACTACCTTAAAGCAATCACCCCCGGTGAGGCGTGTGCGATCGCTTTAACGTAGGGGGGCATACATCCCATTCATATCTTTTCAAGATACTTGAAAATTTCTTGGCGAACTTAGCTTTGCCTTGAAAATTTTTGGTATTCCTTTTGCATGACTCATAGTGAGGGAACCTTACTACTAACAGTCATGGTTCTCCCTCGTGATCTTCCCTTTTACTTTGTCAATCGAAGTCATAAGATCCTTAGTCCACTGGGGGCTTGGTGTATCTTGCCTCCTTGACGTGGTGAAAGTCTTTCAATGATTGTTCCTTGTACTTTACCGGAAGTATGAGCATACATACTCCCGCTAAAGTGGGGGCTAAATGTAACGTCCTAAAATTGCGACACTTGCAACTTCGATTGCATTTCGGTCTTCACGATGGCGACGCAACACGCAACCTGAATGGAGACCCCGAAACCTGATTACGACACTAAAAACTTCATTTTTCAAGCACCCTGGCCTGAACCTCCTTGCACCCTGCTGTCCCAGGAGGTGGGACCAGAGCACCCAGCGCCCTGGTCCCCCAGGACCATGGCGCCCAACGCCCTGGTCCCTGGGTCCTATTTTGGGCCCGGTCTCCTTTGGATTTCGGGTCTTTTTGTTTGCAATTTGGAAAATAAAATTTCCTGGTCGGCCTAAGGTCAGGAAAATAAGTCTATCAGCCCTAAATGACAAGTATATAAACTACATTTTCCTCTTTCATTCGATATGATGGAAAAAGTGTGGAAACTATACTCAAGCATTCAAGCATTCAAGCAATTGATCATTTCAAGTCTCCATTCAAGGCTAAGTGTTGCATTCAAGACAAGGATTCAACCATTGAAGAGGAGATCACATACAACATACAACAACTGTAAGGAAGTTAAGTAGCGGAAACAACTTCCTACACTAACCTTGAGAGGAGGGTAATGCAAAACTTTTTCAGATCATTACAACAGTTACAGAAAATAGAAATAGATATAATAACATTCATACCACAACACAATGATTTACGTGGGGAAAACCCTTTCGGGAGAAAAACCCCACCCTCCAAAAGCAGCTCAATATTTTATTCAGCAATCAAAAACAGATTACAACATACTTGCAGAGCAAGCTCTTCGCAGGAGTACCACTAATCAGAGATTCAGAGGCAACTCAATAGCCATAGGACTCTTACACACAACCTCTATCTCACACACCTCATAAATAGGAGATACAATACAAGAAACTGTCAAACGGTATTACAAAACCATGGGCTAAAACTACCCAATAAGGTGTAGCCGACCTTATCTCCCTTCTAGATGCCCTATGACATGTTAAAGCACACATCAACACGTGTCGCTCCCTTTTTACAGCTCATTTATGTATCTGATACAAATTATTTTTTCCTATTTCAAGAGTACAAACTTCCTGAGGCCATAACTTGAGAACCGGGTGTCCGATTGACGAACCGTTTGAAGCGCCGGAAAGCTCGCGAAGTGCTCTATCACCTCGTAACCCGCTTCGCCAGTTACGGCCACTTTTTAGGGTGTCTCAGAGCCTCTAAAGTCCCCAAAATTAAGTTTAAATATTTTATTGCACCCCTCCAAGATGAAAACTTTAATATCTTCAAAACTAGCTGTGACCTTGCGACGCAACTTTATCGGAATGCTTATCTAACCAACCAAAAGCTTTAGGGAAAGTTTCACACCATTTCGTGCTCAAATGAAAACTTACTATAAATAGTAACCTCGCATAAATGCAAGGTTGAGACACCATTTTTCCCAACAAATCTCCCACTTGTCGAACACCTTGCAAGAGCGGAAGGGAATGTCAACACAATGAATCAATTGCTAGGGGCCATAAGGCCCATAGACTCTGAACACCATCTGAACTTCTCTGTGCTCACAGCCTTAGTTAAAGCATCTGCAACATTCATCAAAGTTTCCACCTTAACCAGCTTCACCCTACCATCTTCGACCATATCTCTAACAAAATGATACTGAACATCAATATGTTTGGTCCGGGCATGAAATGTCGGGTTCTTAGCTAGGCTAATTGCACTCTGACTGTCACAGTAAACTGTCACTGTACCTTGTTTTATTCCAATATCCGAACACATTCTCTTAAGCCAAATGGCCACTTTACAAGCATGAGTAGCTGCCATATACTCTGCTTCAGTAGTGGATAGAGCAACCACAGCCTGTCGCTTACTCATCCAACTAATTGCACCACCAAACAAAGTAAACACATAAGCACTGGTGGATCTTCTGCTATCAATATCACCTGCCCAATCTGAATCCACATAACCATGGATATCAAGGGAAGTCATGTCTCCAACTGAATTACCATGATAACACAAAGAATACTCTGAAGTACCCTTCAAATATCTGAAGACTCTTTTGACTGCATCCCAATGAACTCTACCAGGATTAGACATATATCTAGAAAGTACTCCCACTGCTTGGGCAATGTCTGGTCTAGTACAGACCATAGCATACATCAAGCTTCCAACCGCACTCTGGTAAGGCACTCTGCTCATGTCTTCCATCTCCAATGGGGATGTAGGACAATCTGAAATAGATAGTTTCATTCCAACTGTAAAAGGAACACTCAATGGTCTACAATTCTGCATGTTGAACCTCTGTAACACTGAATTCACATACTTACTCTGGCCTAGCCATAGCTTTCTGTTCACCCTATCTCTTCTAATTTCCATCCCAAGAATGTGCTTTGTTGCACCAAGATCTTTCATTTCAAATTTAGCAGCGAGCTGAGACTTTAGTTCTGAAATCATACCTTTCCCTTTACCAATGAATAACATATCATCAACATACAATGCAATGAATAAGAAATGATCACCATAAGATTTATAATAAACACAGTGATCTGACTTAGAACGTTCAAATCCCAAACTCAACACATATGTATCGAATTTCTGGTACCACATCCTAGGACTTTGTTTGAGGCCATACAAAGATTTCTTCAATTTACAGACCAAATTACTTTTGCCTTTCACCACATAGTGCTCCGGCTGTGTCATATAAATATCTTCCTCCAAATCACCATGAAGGAAAGCAGTTTTCACATCCATTTGTTCAACCTCTAAATCATAAGCAGTAGCAATAGAAAGCAAAAATCTAATGGATGTCATTTTTGCAACAGGAGAAAATATCTCACCGTAATCAACACCCTCAACCTGAGAGTAGCCTTTTGCAACCAACCTTGCTTTATACTTCTCAATGCTTCCATCTGAACCAATCTTTTTCTTGAACACCCATTTACAACCAACAGGTTTTCGTCCTTCAGGCAATGGTACAAGATCCCATGTATCATTCTTTTTCAAAGTTGCCATTTCTTCCTCCATAGCAATCTTCAAGGATTCTGCATCATTCATACCTAATGCCTCTTCTACAGATTTCGGTTCATCCACACTAGTATTCAGAGCAAAAATACATCTCCAATCATCAGGTGAATACCTTTCAGGTGGTTGTCTATGTCTTGTAGACCTTTGAACAAGCTGAGTTGGAGATTCTTCCTCCTCTTCTGAAGATTCAGAGCTAGACGAGCTCTCCTCAAATTCTTGCCTATCTAGGGGTCTCGATTCAACTCTTTCAGGTGTAGAAGGAAGTTGAATCACATCTTTTTTTTTAGTCTGTTATGGCTGCAATGTAACAGAAGGAGACTTAATTTCTCTAAAAATAACACTTCTACTGTGAATTACCTTTTGTGCAACAGGGTCCCAAAGCTTGTATCCTTTCACACCATAACTATACCTGATGAAGATACATTTCACAGCCTTGTTCTCCAACTTTGTTCGCTTCTCCTTTGGCACATGTGCATATGCCTCGCAACCAAAAACTCTAAGATGTCTCAATGAAGGCTTGTGACCTGACCATGCTTCCATAGGCGTTTTATCAACAAGAGCTGATGTAGGAGACCTGTTAATCAGGTAGCAAGCAGTGGCAACAGCTTCAGCCCAAAACTTTTGTTCGAGACCAGCACCACTCAACATACTCCTAGCCTTCTCCATCAGTGTCCTGTTCATTCTTTCTGCAACTCCATTCTGCTGTGGAGAATACGGAGTTGTCTTCTACCTGTTAATTCCACAGTCTTTATAGAATCTATCAAAATCATTAGAGCAAAACTCACCGCCATTATCAATTCTCAAACATTTTATTTTCTTTCCAGTCTGCAACTCAACCATTGCTTTAAATTCTTTAAAACGACTAAAAACTTCAGATTTACTCTTTAGAAAATATACCCATGTCCTTCTACTAAAATCATCAATAAATGAAACATAATATGTGGATTTTCCAATCGAAGAGACATCTACTGGACCAAACACATCAGAATGGATAAGATCCAAAACACCACAAGTTTTATGAGAACTCGAGTAAAACTGAACACGGTTTTGTTTTCCATAAATGCAATGCTCACAGAAATCAAAGTCAAGATTACAATCATTCAAACCTTCAACAAGATTTTTATTTTTCAAGGTTCTTAGACCCTTTTCTCCAATGTGGCCAAGTCTCTGGTGCCATAACATAGTCTTCTCTGTAGGTAACTTTGCTTCAGACGAAAGAGCACCCTTAGGTACCCAAAAACCATTTCCATCTGCTGAAGGTGAAACCTTCAAATCTTCCAGTGAAGTATCCGCAGATTTGCTTTTTACAGAAGTGCTATTACATTCAACAGTGTATGCTTCAAGCTTATACAAAGTGCCAAACCTGACACCTCTAGCAACTACCATAGCACCCTTAATCATCTTACATCCTGCTTCAGAAAAGACTACCTGCACACCTGCATCTATCAATTTGCTCACAGATAATAGGTTTCATTTTAATCCAGGGATATGCAGCACACCATTAATCCTTTTTATTCTACCATCAGAAAACCTGATTCTAACTTTACCTCGACCAACAATGTCTAGATGTGAATCATCACCCAAGTACACCTTACCTCCATTAAATCCTTCATATTCAGAAAACCAATCTCTATTGGAAGTCATATGAAAAGATGCACCTGAGTCAATTAGCCAGGCATCATTACCTGCATGAGTCGCCAAAGCCGCAATAAATGCATCGCCATCTTCCTTGTCGGACTCAGAATCAGAATCGAACTTTTTCTTTTTCTTCTTCTTCTTTTCTTCTTTGCAGTCCTTACGGATGTGACCCGGTTTACCGCAATTCCAGCAAATGACTTTGGACTTTCCAGGAGATTTCGATCTCCCTTTGGATTTGGACTTGTCGCGCTTCTCATTCTTCTTGCCTTTTTCCTTAGGTCTTCCACGAACGGTTAGGACTTCCTTTGAACTGATGGATACCTTCCTTCGCATCTCTTCACCGAGTAGGGCACCCACCACATCTTCAGATTTCAAAACAACAGAAGTACTACCGATAGCCATAACAAGAGAATCCCACGAATCAGGCAAAGAACAAAGCAAGATCTGACATTTCTCCTCCTTGTCCATCTGAACACCGACGGATACTAATTGAGCCACCAACATATTGAATGCTTCCAGGTGGTCTGCAATTCATCCACCCTCTTCCATCTTCAAGGAATACAATTTCTTTCTTAAGAAAATTTGATTTAATAAAGATTTCGCTTGATACATCTCACCAAGCTTAGTCCATAGCTTCTTTGCAGAGTTTTCTTCATGGACATTGATTAGAACAGAGTCTGTTAGGCACAGTCTGATTAGACCCTTGGCTTTCTGGTCCATAACATCATACTGAGCTGTCGTAGTAGGATCTGAGGGCCTTTGGACATTCGCATCAACAGCATCCCAAAGATCTCGATCTATTAGCAGATCTTCCATCTTCAGCTTCCACATCTCAAAATTACTTCCATTAAATTTCTCCACCTCTATTCTCCCTGACGAACTCGCCATCTGAATATTCCTGCAACAAGATCAAAAAGTGTCTTCTGCACAAGCTCCCACTCAAATCTGGATTAGTTCAAAAAACCCAACTGCCCACAATTGAAACCAAAGGTGATCTGGCTCTGATACCACTTGTAAGGAAGTTAAGTAGCAGAAACAACTTCCTACACTAACCTTGAGAGGAGGGTAATGCAAAACTTTTTCAGATCATTACAACAGTTACAGAAAATAGAAATAGATATAATAACATTCATACCACAACACAATGATTTACGTGGGGAAAACCCTTTTGGGAGAAAAACCCCACCCTCCAAAAGCAGCTCAATATTTTATTCAGCAATCAAAAACAGATTACAACATACTTGCAGAGCAAGCTCTTCGCAGGAGTACCACTAATCAGAGATTCAGAGGCAACTCAATAGCCATAGGACTCTTACACACAACCTCTATCTCACACACCTCATAAATAGGAGATACAATACAAGAAACCGTCAAACGGTATTACAAAACCATGGGCTAAAACCACCCAATAAGGTGTAGCCGACCTTATCTCCCTTCTAGATGCCCTATGACATGTTAAAGCACACATCAACACATGTCGCTCCCTTTTTATAGCTCATTTATGTATCCGATACAAATTATTTTTTCCTATTTCAAGAGTACAAACTTCCGGAGGCCATAACTTGAGAACCGGGTGTCCGATTGACGAACCGTTTAAAGCGCCGAAAAGCTCGCGAAGTGCTCTATCACCTTGTAACCCGCTTCGCCGGTTACAGCCACTTTTTAGGGCGTTTCAGAGCCTCTAAAGTCCCCAAAATTAAGTTTAAATATTTTATTGCACCCCTCCAAGACGAAAACTTTAATATCTTCAAAACTAGCTGTGACCTTGCGACGCAACTTTACCAGAATGCTTATCTAACCAACCAAAAGCTTTAGGGAAAGTTTCACACCATTTCGTGCTCAAATGAAAACTTACTATAAATAGTAACCTCGCATAAATGCAAGGTTGAGACACCATTTTTCCCAACAACAACAACATACAACATCTATACCTTCGCACATAAGGATACAAACATCCTTAGAACAAGGTATTAGTACTTGTTTTACAGTCATTTACATTTACAACACTTGCTCATTTCTTGGTTAATTCCAAAACCGGGGTTTGACCTAAAGGCAAACCCCTAATCCCTAACCCCCCAATCGTCTTCGCTTTTCTATGTGTAGGTTGCAGGTACGCGGCTGAAATTGAAGATCTGGAATCCTTGTGCAGAGACGAACAGATTCCCCTTCGTTTCGCGGATTTTTCGGAGGACCGTGGCGCTGGGCGCCATCGTCCTGGCAACTTTTGCTCAAATTTGCAGGACAGCGCTGTATCGACATTTTACTGCTAATTCCAGGTCCGCAGCTTCATACTGTATTCCTATCTCAGTTTATAAGCGAATCTTTCTCACTTTCTATGCATTCCTAGCTTAATTCCTCTATGCACATTCTTTACAAAAGAGGGTAGCCTTGCTTTCTTAACCCTTGAAACTCATTTAGCATCCAATCTTGCATTGCGTGGGATTGGATCTTGTGGGTTTCAACCCCTCTTTTGAATGTAAAGTCTCTCCCCTAAGTGAAAACCATCAACCCTAGCGAATCTCCCTTCTCTCTCCTTGGAGTTGGAAGAGGGGAGAGCAACTAGGGTTCGATCGTGATTTTCCGCTTTACACTCTTGAAAGAAGAAGAATGTTAGATGGAAGAATGGTTAACTTGATGACAGGAATGAGTTTGATTATAGAAAAGAAATGGTTGAAGTGATTTGTAGTTTGATTGAATGATAAGATTGATGGGATTGATCTAATAAAGATAAAGTCTAGTTTCAGGAAGGACACATCTTGTATAAGACAAAAATGATCAAAGCGTTTGGTTTCAGGAAGGATACATCATGTATAAGACTGATGTGTCTGGTTTTGGGAAGGATACATCCTATATAAGACAAAGATAGACGATCATGTCTGGTTTCAGGAAGGACACATCATGTATAAGACAAATGATAGATCAAAATTGGATGGATAATGAAATATGATGAAGGTGAGGATTAATTGATTGATAGATAGAACTGTTGAAATGATATAATTGTAGATGAAAAGATTGAAATTAAGTGATGAGAGAGATGGTATTTAAACAAAATGAATGATTGGAAAGAATTGAAAAGGTTGATTCAAGAAGAAAAATGCTTGATGAGAGAATGATCTGAAGAGACAATCAACATGATGAGATCATAAACAATTGGTATGAATTGAAATGATATGATGATGGTTTGATTTATGGTGAATAGACTTCTTGTCTTTATTCATAGTGCAACAAATTTTCATCATTGAGTCTTATAATATAACAATGAAGCTTTGTACACTAGGGTATAAGGAACCAAGATGCATAGATATCTCATTACAAAGAACAGACACGTAGCAGACAAGGAGTGAACCCTCCATTCTAGGAATAGTGCTAGGGGTCGAGGTATGTGCGGTAGTCACAAGCATAGATATCCCTAACTTCAATTTTTGTATAGAATATTTGCCAAATGAACATACCAATCACAGACACCCACTGGAACTATTACCCCAGAACTTCATTGGTTCATACCACAAACAACAAACAAAGAAAAAGATCATGCCCATCATGACTCCTCTAGTCACTTGTGGACATCCTTGAGTAGAATAGTAACATGATCTATCGCTAAATGATAAAAGATAAAAACTAACTAGGACAAAATCCAACAACCATATTGATCTTTGTCTTCGTGTGATTTATTGATGTGATAACTTTGATAAGGTCTGGTTTCAGAAAGTTGTAAACCCCTTTTAAGACTGATATGTCTGGTTTTGAGTGTATCCTCTTTCGTTTAAGACAAGATAATGATCACATTGATATGGGTAGTTGATACAATTGATAAGACTTGTTCAGTGATGCAGCCATAATCGGTAAAACCCTCAAAGAGAAACAACCGACTTATGTAGCAAGAGTAACACAACGAAAGCAACAAGAAAACATAACAAGACCACATAAACAAATCATATTATTGTTTTATAACTTTCGGTAATCATCCGACAATTATCATATAATCATCAAAGAATATCTGGCAATTAATCAGTTACATGTAGGCTATTAGCCAGATACAATCCAATCCAGAACTCTAAGAATCAACTAGATCACCAAAATGTGAATCTCAATCCTTACTCTCAATTCTACTTCCTCTTCCCTTACAAATGATTACATAACATCATATTTATACCCACCGGAACATATATGGGTCAGCCTCATAAGATTACATTTACCAATGCAAGAAAATGAAACATGTAATCAGGTCGGCCCTAAGAATTAAAAAAATCTTTCCAGAAAATAACAACCAAGAGATGAGGTTCAGCAAGAAGGTTGGCCACATGCCAAAGAACATTGGACAAGACCCAAGATAGATCCACACACCAAGAATCACGTTGGTAATAAAGGAGAACCAATCGGTAAGCACAAAAACTGTCCCGAAACCCAGAAACAGTCAATCGGAAGCGATAAATGACCGGAAAAGAACCCAAATGAATTGGAAATCTAGAATTAAGCACATGAAACCGCCATAAAAACAAAAATAAAATCTGCTATTAAAAGAAAGCAACTACGGGTGCCAACCAATAAAACCACATAAAACTACATAAAAAAACTAGATAAGAACAAAACTAAAAGGAAATATTTTTTGGTTGATACAAGATTGCTCATCGACCGGGGATGCTCCTGCATCAAACAACCCAAGTAGAAAAACATGTTCCATGAGAGGCAACTCATGAACATCTAAAAGGATTCATAATAAAGACCCCATGCTCATTTATGATCCAAACATCTTCTTTATCTGCCAACCTTTGCTTTAGCTCCTTCGGTGCCTCAACTGACTTCTTCAACCTCTGACTCTCTCTATTTCTCTTATGTTGCTTTAGATCTGCACATTGTCTCTATTTATTGCCTTCTTTCTTCTACAACTCTGATTTGGTTCTACCACATGACTTCATCCGGTTTGTCACCATAATCTCTCTGTCCTCTAGTTCCTTTTGTCCATCGGGCTCAACTGTCAGATCCTTCTGCAAAACTCATGTCACCCTCTAGTATAACCTCTGCAACTGGTTCCATCGGATCTTTCTTCAAATAACCTTCCAGTATAACCTCTGCAACCAGTTCTATTAGATTTTTCTACAAATCTTTCGGTATAACCTCCACCACCAGTTTCTCAGTACTGCAACTTTTCTCAAGACTCAGATTCTTCACCTCCTTCTGTTTCTCCTTCAAAGAAATCAATGTGAACTTATGCCCATCCTTTTCAATAGTGACTTGTTTTCTTCTATAGTCATAAATAGCTCCTCTATCATACTGCCAAGGTTTTCCCAACAAGACATGACAAGCACTCATAGATACAACATCACACAAAACTTCATCTCTAAAAGGCCCAATATTCAAATTCACCAAACACTATTCCTTTATCTCTATATTTTGATCATCTTTCAACCAACTCACCTCATAAGGACAAGGATGCTCAAGCCTCTTCAATCCAATCTTCACAACCATCTCCTTAGATACCAAATTGTCATTACTTCCACTATCTACAATAACCTTCCAACACTTACCACCTGATTTACACACAGTCCAGAAAAGACTCTTCCTCTGAGTAGATCCAGTACCCTTTCTCCTAAACATAAGGGATTCTCCTTGCTCTAGTGCACAGTCAAATCCAATACATTCTCTTTTCGGTTCCTCATTTGCCACACAACTTCTTGCCATTCCCTATTTATATTCATAGAATCTATGCCCGGTTTCTCCACACTTGTAACATTTGCCAAGAAACTCTCTACCGATACTGCTACCTTTGTGTCTTCTGCTGCTATTCTTTACTCCACTTAGGTTTGTATTCATCTTCCTCAACCAGTTTCTTTACACTATCACTCATCTGACCTTTGAATTTCTCCTTCCCCCTATTCAGTTGTCTTCTCCTCAGCTTCTCCTCGGCCTTCAAAAAATATTGGTAAGCTTCTTCAACTGTGGAAACCTTCAACATACTCATCTCATCTTGAATGTTAAAAGCAAGTCCATTGATGTACCTTTCCACCTTTTCTCTGTCCATCTCTCTATGTCCAGATCTAATCACTACCTTGTAGAATTCCTCAGTATCTTCCTTCATAGTCATGTTTCAAGTTTTGCAACTTCTTGAATAACTCCAATTCATAGTCTCCCAGTATGAACTTGGCCTTCAATCTTGCAACTATCTGTTTCCATCGGGTGATCTTCATTTTACCATTCTTCACTCTGTCTTTCTGCAAATATTTCCACCATAAGGCAATATGCCCTTTCAACTTGGTTTGTGCCAACCGGACTCTCTATGGGTCCTTGACATCCTCAAACTCTAAATAATCTTCCAACTCTTTGATCCAATCGATCAGATCCTTCGGGTTCGACGTTATGGAAAAGTTGGAAACTTCAACTTTATGAACTTTACTTGCTTGCGCCATTGCTCTCAGGAATCTTTCCTCTCTTTCATCTTTCATTCCTTTAGCTTCCTCAAGCTCTTCATCAAATTCCTCATATTCATCCTCAGAATTAGGGTTTCTCTGTAAACCAGCCAAAGCATTTCGGATTTCGTTCCTCACTTCATTCTTGAAGTATTCCATCATCTGTTCTACCCTCCCAAGGTTTGTCCTTCTCGGCAACATTTCCTCTCCCACTCCGGTGAACTGCCTCAACTCGATGATCTAACTGTCGGTTTCAATTACCTCCCCTCGACGATCTGATTGTCAGTTTCAATTGCCTCCCCTCATTGATCTATTGAACACACGCACAACTTGCTTCCAATCGACAATCTATCCACCCAAAGGAATGCCTCAATGTTCACAAACATTTCTTCCACCAGTTAGTCCATAACCATCTCTGATACCACTTGATGCCGCCAGAACCGGTAAAACCCTCAAAGAGAATCAACCGACTTATGCAGCAAGAGTAACACAACAAAAGCAGCAAGAAAATATAACAAGATCACATAAACAGGTCAAATTATTACTTTAGAATTTTTGGCAATCATCTGACAATTATCATATAATCATCAAAGAACATCCGACAATTAATCAGTTGCATGTAGGCTATCAGTGAGATACAATCCAATTTGGGACTCCAAGAATCAACTAGATCACCAAAATGTGAATCTCGGTCCTTATTCTCAATTCTACTTCCTCCGCCCTTACAAATGATTACATAACATCTTATTTATACCCACCGGAACATATCTGGTTTGGCCTCATAAGATTACATTTACCAATGCAGGAAAATGAAACGTGTAATTAGGTCGACTCTAAGAATTAAAAAAATCTTTCTGAAAAATAACAACCAAGAGATGCGGTTCAGTGGGAAGGTCGGCCACACGCCAAAGAACATTAGACAAGACCCAAGATAGATCCACACACCAAGAATCATGCTGGTAATGAAGGAAAACCAACCAGTAAGCATAAGAACTGTCCCGGAACCCAGAAACAGTCAATCGAAAGCGAACTAACCGAAAAATAACCCAAAAGAATTGGAAATCTGGAATTAAGCACATGAAACCGCCGGGAAATCAAAAATAAGATGTGCCACAAAAAGAAAGCAACTACCGGTGCCAACCGATAAAAACACAGAAAACTGCATAAAGAACTAGACAAGAACAAAACTGAAAGGAAATATTTTTTGGTTGATGCAAGATTGCTCATCGACTGGGGATGCTCCTGCATCATTCAGTTTGATTGCAGATATTTGGTTTAAGATAGTTATATCCTTTGTGAGCTTCATGTGAAATGTTTGTTGGATATCTGTTAGGATATTTGATTCTTGCGAGACATGTCATTGCAAGTTTTTGATGTTTTTCGATTTTTAGTTTGTTTTCGAAGAGTTTTTCGATGTTTAGGGTTTTTGGTATTTTCTCAATGTTTTTTCTTTTTTCAGGATCGTATTTGAATGTTTAGGGTTTTTTTTCAGGAATTTTTATGATTTTTTCATGACTTTATATAATTTTTAGGGTTTTTTCAAGACTTTTTAAGGATTTTTTGAGGACTTTTTATGATTTTTAGGATTTGTTCAGTTATGCCCCCAATTATGCAAACCTATGATGACATGATCATCTACAAAATGTGGAGACAATGAGTTATGCTAATGCAGTATGCGAAATGAAGATGCAGTACCTATTCAAACAAGGATGAATGTGTGTGCCCTTCATTCTAAAATGCACTGAATGAATTGAAGGTGTGGAACGTTTGAGAGGTAGGAGTTCAATCTGTTCTCAAAAGACTTTAGACCATCCAATATAACACACTGTGTAGCCAAGATTTATGAATGGAGGCGAGGAAAACTTCTCCATCAATTCTAGAAACTTTGATCTTCTTTTGCCAATGTGTGTGCATTTGAATTCATTTTGACTCTTATATCCATAAGAGACCCTTGGAATCCTATGTGGCTAGCTACGTGAGTTATTATAACTTCAAAAGCATCTTAGATAGAGCCTTGTTGCCAGCAAGCTTTTAGGGCTCCAATGAGGTTATGCATTGTAATCTCTCAAATATTGCTCCATTGCTAGCATGCGTCCATAGCCCTAATGGAGTTATTTGCATATTCCCATAGTCAAGCTTTTATTGTTGCACTTGTATGTGTGATATTTCAGTAATATATCATTGTTTATTTTGCCTTGAGATTGATATTTGGCATAGTATTTTTCTTTTCTTTTCTTCATTTTCTTGCCTTGACTTGTAAGTAATGAAACCTACTTGGGTATGACAATCACAGCGGCGCTGAAGTGGAATTTGGGATTTTTCACTAGCCACATGACCAACTAGGTATATGTAATGACTTAGAGTATTTGATTAATGCGTGAGATATAGCAATTGATAAATTTTGGGTAACAGGGTTCAATAGTGAAACCTCCACACAACCATAGATAAAGCTCAATGGCAAGGTGACATTAAAAATGAATGACTAAAGGCCTCTAAGGACTTCATGATCAAATATCTAGGAAAAGAGACCGTCCTCTTTCCTTTCGGTACAGACAGGTGAATAATTCAGACAATCATCCTCTATTATTGATGTAACGACATGTTATGAATACAATGTATTTATAAAGGCAACTATATGAGATGCAATGCTTAAGTCTAGAAATTAAATTAAAACCCAACCCTTTAGATGTAATATCTTTTTAGGTGCATGTTGTTAATGGGATTGAGGAGTGGATCTCCCTCCATCGTTTGCAAATGATAAGCATCATTTCCAACTACTTGGGTTATGACAAAAGGACCTAACCAGTTAGGCTTGAACTTTCAAGGTTCTTCGCGTTCAGCGAAATTCATTTGATTTTCTTTAAGAACAATATCTCCTACTTCAAAGCAACGTGGGTTTATTCTTTTGTTGTAGCTTGTTCTCATTCTATTTTGATATCCTTGTAAATGATTTAGAGTGCTTTGTCATTTTTCATCTAGGAATTCTAGTTCTTGCCAACATGCTACTCTGTAGTTTTCTTCTGATATAATGTGTTTCAGAGAGACTCTTAGTGATGGAAATTCTACCTCAATAAGCAAAATAGATTCTAAACCATAAACCAAAGAGTAAGGTGTGGCACCAGTGGTTGTGCGAACACCAGTTCAATAGGCCCAAAGAGATGGGTTCAATTGAAGATGCCAATCTCGTCCAGTGTCGTTGACAACTTTCTTTAAAATTTTCAAAATAATCTTATTTGTTGTCTTTGCTTGACCGTTGCTTTGGGGATAATAGGGCATTGCAAAACATTGTTGGATGTGAAATTAGTCGCAAAGTTCACTCACTTATTGGTTTTTGAAGGGTCACCTGTTGTCAATTACAATGCACAAGGGGACTCCATACCTTCAAATGATGTAATTCAAAATGAACTTAGCTATTTCCTTTCCTGTTGTGAAGGTCATCGAGATTGCTTCAACCCATTTGGTAAAGTACTCAGTAGCTGTGAGTATAAACTTATGTCCATTGGAGGAGGTAGGGTGTACTTTCCTTACAGGATCTAATCCCCATTGTGAAAATGGCCATGGTGATGTTATTGGCTGAAGATCTTGAGCAGGTGCATGGATTAGGATTCCATGTATTTGGCACTGCTTGCATCTTTGAACATACTTGTAAGTGTCCTTTTCCATTGTAGGCCAATAATAACCTGTTCGCAATAGTGTTTTTGCTAGAGCTAGTCCAGAAGAATGTGCCCCACATATGTCGTCATGGACTTCTTTTAGGGTGATTTGTGCTTCCTCAACATTGAGGCATTCGAGCAAAGTGTCATCTACACTCCTTCTGTATAAAGTGTCAGCAATGAGTGAATGCATTGCCGATTGTTGTATGAGCGTTTTTCTTTGATTTCATGAAAGATCAAGAGATATATATTGATCATGAAGGTATGCATATATATCTTTGTACCATGGGGACTCAAGTCCTGCTATCATACATACATATTTAGTGGATGGTATTTCATAAGTTGGCTCAATGAGTTGTTCCACTTGAAAGTCAAAGTGAGTCCCATTGTGAAGCATATCCAAGAGAGAGCCTATTGTTGCCATTGCATCGACTACCTTGTTTTGCACTCTTGGTAATTTTTCAAATGTTACTTTGGTGAAGTGTTGTTTGTATTCATCCACCAATTGTTTGTAGGGTATCAACTTATCATCTTTTGTACTGTAATCATCATTGACTTGGTTAATAATGAGCTGTGAGTCTTTGAAGACTTGTAGTTCCATAATTCTCCATTGTAGTGCACTACAGAGTCTTATCACCAGGGATTCCTATTCATCAATGTTATTGGTGCAAGGGAAGTTGATCCTGAATGCTTTGGGAATGGAATCTCCTTGAGGAGTTACGAATAGAATTCCTGCTCCCATTCCATGATTTGTGTGAGACCCATCAAAGTATAGTTTCCAGTTTGTTTGTACTGATAGTGCAAATACTGATTCATCTGAAAAATCCACCACCATCGGATGACTATCTTATAGGGGTGCCTCTGCAAGTTGATCTGCTATGATCTGTCCCTTGATGGATTTTCTGTCGACATATTCAATGTCGAATTCACTGAGTATCATGACCCACTTGGCAAGCCTTTTGGTTAATGCTGCTCTGTTCATCAAGTACTTGAGTGGATCTGTTGGGAGTATTTAAAACTGAGTCAAGTTTATAGGCCCATTTCAAAAATTTGCCCTGCATTTCCAAATGATTAAAATAAGTCAGTTTGAATGGCCTAGTTAGCTAGGGGGTAAAATGGAGCCGGTTGATTTTCAGAGGGTAAGGCTCGGGATTCATGTCCCACACCTTTCATTTGGCCTATGCAGTGATGTGCAACTTTCAGAATTCAGTTTGGATAAGTTTACTAGGTACCCATTTCGAGGGGTGAGCTGAAAGTGCATTCTAGGCACAAGTGCAACTTTTATTAAGTAGCCTACTTTTGGTGTTTATATCTTTTTCCATGTTTATTATCATGAAGAATTTCAAAATGGATTGAATTTTATGCATAAATGTGAGTCAACATGCAAAATTTCAAGTCCTTATGAATCCGTTTGCTCAGTTTTCAAAGCTCAATCCGTTTGTAGTTTTTGAGGTTTGCACAAGTGTAAAAATGTCTTGGTGAATGTCATATCAAAAAGTTTATTCCGGGTTAATGTTGGTATAAATGACAAGCTATGTTTCAAATTTCAAGCCTCTGCCAATCCGTTTGATTGGTTTTCAAAAGGGTTCATTTAGCCATCGTTTTCAGTTATCCGCACTTCCAGTGTTATATCAGTTAATATAGCCATTTTTGTGAGCGCGTCGTTTGCATCCTGTCAGTTTGGTGATCGAACTGAGAATTCAAAGATTTAATATGTACTTTAAGGTACCTGTGTTCCGAATTTGAGGACCTACAGAGGTCGTTTGGTATTTTTAAGAAAGGCATCATGTGTTGCCAGAACATTGACTTCATCAGGTCCGCAGTGTCAACAAAGCCAGTTGGCCATTTTCAAAAATTAATATCTCTTCACTCGAGACTCGTCTTGAGAAACTGTTTGGTAGATGTCATCCTTGTATATCAAAGTACATGCCTGTCAGATGGCGAGCTCCAGAAAGATGTTTTGACAGGTTTGAAAATTACGTCTTCGCGATTAAATGCGAAAATTGTGGCGTAATTGCCTGAAGGTTGTAAAATGCGGATTAATGATCTGAAAACGATGCCGATCATTTCCGGAGGTATGTTTGAGGTCCGTGAAGCATTCCAGGGGTCAGTTGCATGAAAACAAAAAAAAAAAATTAGTCGGACCCACTTTGGGGCCCGACCTGGCTCATGCCTGTGCCGTATTATTTTATTGGCGACTTTGTTTATTGAGGAATTTTAGAATATTTAAATGTGGATTGTGATGCAATTGGCATGTGAGTGCAAAGTAAATGGGATGTGTTTTGAGAAGGTTTTTTTTGAAACATTCAGCCAAATGTGTTTTGGCGACTAGTGTAGTGTTTAAAAGAGGAAATGAACTCCCAGCAAGTGCACATTGGCAGCAATCTCCCTTTGCGTAGAGTGGTGATTGAAGATAATTAATAAAATCTTTCAAGAAAATAACAATGACATTGTAAAAACATAGCAACTCCAGCAGATGCATAAACCAAAACCAGAAGTTGCCAGCATCCTCTCCTCGTTTGTGGCATGAGATGGGTGGAGAAGGGCATAATAAAATAATTGAAATTGGAGTTCTTCTCCCCACGTGCAGCAGGTAATGTTGATGTTTGGCAGTAGCAGAGACTTTTAAACAAATGGAAATGGTGTGAAATTTTCTACTAAGTGGAAATGGCAAATGCAAACATAGCAAATCCCTCTCTCCATGTGGAAAACAATGTCTGGTGGGCAGCATTGAAGCCTCAGAGAAGATGCAAACAGCAGTTTGGCAGCCTCTGTGTGGAGTGGTGTTTGGCTTGCATGGTGTGAAGTTTTGTGAAAATAGTAGCAAATGCCTCCCTATCCTCCCTTGCGTGGCTGACAAAGGAGGGGTTTAAAACAAGTTCCCAGCATCTTCTCCCCCCATGTGTTGCAGAAATCTTTAAAAAATGAAAAATAAATAAATCCCAAATCCTCACGTGGCTGTTTGGAGAGGCTGCACATGTTTAAAATCAAAATTCATGGGAATTTTAATACCAATGTTCCTCCACTCCACTTTAGCGTGGATCTGCTGCAAATATGGAGAAAGAAATGAATTTCAAACATTAAGAGCAAGAACCAGTTTACCTCCTGCGTGATTTTTTTTGGAAGGAGGGGTTTTCATTTTTTAAAACAAATGCAACTGGCTGTTATAAAGCCATAACCTCTCCATTGGTAGGTGTTTGTTTTTCTCTCTACCAGCATCCTCCTCTATGTGAAAATAGAGGCATTCAAGTTTAAGAAGGAAGGCGGCCATTAAAACCCAGGAAGAAAGCTCCAAAATGCAGTCCCAGGCTTAATGTTTTAATCCCACACTGGCTGGGCGGAGGTCTTTTTTGGTTTTTAAAAGCAAGAACGCACTATAGTAATATGTCAAAGCCTTAAAGGCCTTTGACACAAGGTGCCTATGGGCGCCTAAGGCGGGCCCACGCATGAGCATGCTTCCCGAGGTGACAGAGGAGTTGACTGGATGGTGACTGGATGGTGACCCCACGCATGCACGCTTCCCGAGGCAGACAGGCAAAATTTTGCAGAGAAAGGTCGGTTCGAGATGGATCGACGGTGCGCGCTATTTCGCGAAGGGAAGATGCACGCGAGTTACACCCTACAAAATAGCGAAAGTGAACGAGAGTCGTCCACGTGTCGTGATAGGTGGCAGTCCAGCAGGCGGGTCCCGGTGAGGTGGCACACAGTTGGTGCACAGGTGGTAGTCCAGTGGCGATGACGTGGCGGCCAAGTGGCAGTGACGAAGCAGATGACGTGGCGGTGATGAGGTGTCATCCCAGGTGGCGTCCGATCAACCCCATCGACCAATTAGAGGCCACCACGTGGCAAGGCGTCAGAGCACAAATGGAGGCAAAAATAAAAATTAAAATGAATAAATGATATAGTTCTGACTATATTAAAATTCAAAATATTTAAATGACTGAGCACAAATGGGAATTAATTCGCCCAGGGTCTAAATTTTGGCCAAAATATAAAGTATTATATATCGCCGGAAAGCTCTCGGAGTGAGGAATCTGATTATAAGGTTAATTTTGACAAATGTGGGATATTTTGGAGGCAGTTTCCATGGGAACAAAATTCAGTTAGAGAGGAGACACTTGGCAATTCAGTTGCAGATTTGATTTGGTTCCCTCTCCCTTTTTATTCCCAATTCTTCTCAATTGTAAGGGTTCCAGAAATTTGGAAAATGCTCCAGATTTGATGGCTTCCACTTTCTAAATATCATAACCCAGATTTGTGAATGCTTCTGTTTGGTTTCAGGGTACAGAGATTGCAGTGCATTGTTGTAAATATGATTTTAGTTGCAGGTCTTGCTTGTGTCGGGCATGAGTAAATTCCTCACAGTATTGTCTCTAGGTATGAATTTCATTGTCATAAATTGAATCCTCAAGGAGGATGAAGATTTGTCAATTTTAAGGAAATTGTGTGACTGTTTGTAGGTATCCTTCAAGGAAGGTTTTAAATTCTATAGTCAGTCATAAATGATGAAATGTATTTCCAGATCTGATAAATTTGTGAATGAATCAAATAGTGCATTAATATCAGGTATTGGTGCATGGATATCTTGTTTAAGGAAAACAAATTTGCATCTATGATTCATATTTGTAGTTATGTCTGTGACTCTGTTGCCCAATGAACAAGGCACTGTTCTTGCAGGTTTGGGGATGGTTTCAGATATGCATTTAAAAGATAAATCTATTTCCCTTTATGTTTAGGGGTTAATGTTCTATCCTTCCAAAGCTCTATTTCACCTATTATTTGTATAAGATCCAGCCTATCTGTACATGTTACCTAATTTGGTGAGCTTGTGGAATGGTTTGTCTGCTCATTGTTGATGCAGTCTTATGTTTGTGATTGTTGTATTCAATGCATCAAAAGGGTGTCCCCCCTAGGTCTAGCAGAACCTGAAGTGCAGGAGGATCATTAGGATCCTATGTTATGTTGTCCCAGCCCTGAAGTGTTTCATTGATTGAGATTGGCTATCTCATAGATAGATTTACAGGTGTCTTGGGCTATCACTTTTGGTGAACAACAAAAATGGCGACTCTGCTGGGGAGATGAGAATGGAAATTGCCAAAATTCATCCAGTTAGTCTGTCCATTGTGTATGCACAGAGTGTGAAAGTGAATTTATGAGTTAGAAAGTGTTCCTTGTTCTGGATCTGTAGAGTGATATGGGGTACATGTCATATTTTATGAAGGAGTAATAGCGAATGCATTGTTGAGAGTTGTAAGAAGTTCTTGCAGCTGTATGCAAATTTTTCCCCAATGTCATAATTGGGTGGTGACTCTAGTCTCTGTACCAGTGCTTGAAGGAAGATTGTATTCCAGGACTTTCACAAGATTGGTTGATAATCTTATGAATCATATTAAGATGCAGATGGATCTAAGTAGCAGATGCTCAGACATGGTGCTTTCATCATAAAAGTGTTATAAAGTAGATGCAGTAAAAGATTTCAGTCACACATAACTCTGTGGTTCATACCAGTATTAAGAAGCCTGGAAGAGTGTTGATTGTAGTGAGATCAAAGGAGTAACAGAGAATTAAATTTGTGATTGAATGGTGTTCTACTGTTCAAAATATCCTCTGTGTAAGAGGTGGCGACTCTGTGATAAAAGACCATGCTAAAGTGTGAAGTAAATCTCCAGATCTACAAGAGTTTACAGCTGCAAATCTCCAGGTATTTTTAGAGGTTTCAAATGCAAAGATGTTTGTTCTGAAAATTAGAATGCGTAATGTCATTTTCCCATTTAGTGAACAGCACTAGTCTAGAGGGAAAGAGAGGATCTCAAAATTGATTTGCATATCTATTTTTCTAAAATATTCAGTGTATGTGATCTTCCGTAGTATGCAAATTTAGGAAAGATTTGTGTCAAGCAGTGTTATGAATAGATCAGTATAAGGATACTTGCTTGAGGTTTTTTATTCTAGATTGTATAATCATTTGTGGGAGTAGGAAAAATGAGCAGTAAAGATTTTCAATCTTGTGTATTTCCACATAGAGCCATGCCTGGTGAAGTGTCACAACCGTATAATAGGAGAAGTTTCATCATGAACCATTATGCTGCTATAAATTTTAGAGATATTCCGGGTTACCCAAATCCCATACCCACAGAAATTAGAAATTATTTGCCCATATTCAGTGGGAAGAAATCAGAATCAGCATGTCAACATGTTACGAGATTTTCAGATTCGATAGGAGAATTCGAAATTTGCCAAGAAGATGTATGCATGAAGTTGTTTATTCAGTCATTAAAAGAAGATGCAAGAGATTGGTTCTCTTTTTTGCCAGAGAATTATACTACCTCATGGGAAGAATTAGTTTCAGATTTCATGGATCAATTCGATGAGAAGGTGAGTGATTCTGACTTGCTGAAAGAATTCACCTATATACAAATCAGGGAAGATGAATTGGTACCAATGTTTAATATCAGATTTTCACAAGCTTTGTCCAAAATTTCCAGAAAGTATAAATTTGATGATAAAGTATGTCTGGATGTTTCTATGAGTGCATTTGATGAGAAGATGGGTTTCCTATTGAGAAACAAAGAACCCAAAACCTTGTATGAAACCTTTAACACAACTAGGGATATGGAAAATAACTTGAAGTTTGGAATCTCGAAGAGATTCGTGTCTTCTATTGTTCCTTATCAAAATGCCTTCGATGGTGAAATACAATGTGAGACTCAGCAATTCATTCTGTGTCCAAGTGCGTCAAGCTCTGCAGTTCTGAATGGTTTTGTTGATGCATGTGTTTCAGAGTTAAATGAGAGTCAAGAACCTTTGTTGTTAATGCCGATTGTCTCTCGCAATAGTGATGGAATGATCAGTGGGAAGTGTTGTGAAAATATTGATACGGAGATTGATATATACAAGGGATATGTACCATTTGATTTGTATGCCGGTTATGTTGATTATGTGGCTGCTAATTACCAAGTGAATCATGCATCTCTTCAGGATAATATTAATAAAAATAATGATGGTGATGACCATCAATCTTTACATGCTGCTGATGTATTTGATGTTGAAATTCCAAATACAAAGGGATTACTAAGTGTTGTTGTTTGTGCAAGCGAAAATGTGCCATATGATGAAAATCAGAATTGTTTAGTGCAAACAATAGTTGATCCTCACTTAGATATTGATAATCTTAATTGTGTTGAGGATGAAGTAAATCTATTTTCAGATTTCACTTCTTGTAATCATGATGATGATCTTTCTATTTTGAAAGTTATGCACAAAGTAAATTCAGAAAATTGTGATGGTATGCGTGATTGCAATGAAGATATAACACACACGGATGGACAAATTTCTACGGAATCTCACATGGAACAGCAAAGTGCAATGCAAGTCCAGAAGATTGCAGAACTTTAGAAAGCTCTTGAAGTTGTGGATAAGAAAGTTCAGATATTGGAGAGCCTTCAAGCTGTTGATGAAGACCTTCTGCAATATAGTGAAGGGAATTCTTCGGAAAAGGACTGTGAATTGAAAGCTTGTATATTTGATGAACATGCTGATCTAACAGATGGTTTTATGACAGAAAATTTTAATGAACATGCTGAAAACTCATCTGATGAAGTAAATGGCAGCGATGTTCATGTTCATTCTTTGGCTAATGACGAGTGTTCAATTGGTGAAGAAGATCAGTTGTGGCAAGATAAGTTTGATTATCTTGATTTTCAGAATGATGGTCATAGAAAAAAATCTCATGAATGTGAAACATGGAACACTGAGGATTGTTCCAGCCAAGTTTCAATTTCTTCTTTGTCTGATGAAGATGATTATGATGATCAAATGGATGGTGTCTTTAGCAATTTTACTAATGCTTTATTCAATGCTGATATGGATACGGACCAACCACTTCAGTGTCATAATGTTCATGAGGGGATTCTTCATTTTGTTTCTAACCCTTTGTATGAAGAGATAACTGATCAGCCAGATGTTATAGATGATGAACTAGTCCAAAATACTAATGAAACTCTGAACAACAATAGCATGGGTTGTAAAAAATTATTTCATGATGAAGGTAAGAGGCATGGATTATGTGATGATCGTTTAAAACCACAAATGAAAGTGTTTCAGGTGGATATAAGTTTGGATGAAAAAGATTCAGCTGAGGATTTCCTTCAGCCAGAGGTATGCATTCTTTTCCATGAATGGGATGTTGAGAATGCAGAGGTTTTCAGTTTGATGAGCAAGGATGGTATGAGGTGTGATCAGCGTAGTGAAGTAGCACATCTGGATGGTAATGTTCATGTTCCTTGTTTGCATCAGTTGGTTAGTAGTGTCCCTCATTCTATTGATTTAAATGATAATAAGGTATCTACTGATAGGAACTGCAATGTTGAAAATGAGTGTTTTATTTTTCAAGTTCAGCATGATGATGTCCTTGCAAATGATAGAATTGACTGGGACAGTGAAAGGTATGTTAGCTTGTGGGAAAGCCTCTATGGTGATTTGTCTCATGATTTTACTTGTGTTGAAGTAGTGCATGGTTACAAAGTTCAGAATCAGACAAGAGGTAAGCACACTAGCTGTTTCAGTAATGAGACAAAAGAGGTGGATTTTAAAAGCTATGCTCAGTTGTTACTGGAAGGTGCCTTTGTTTGGATCATGGTATTAAGTGATGAGAATCAGATTTTTGACAGAGGTAAATACTAAAGATTGTTTGAGCAGCTTGTATTCAGTTTTAAGCATGTTGTATATTGTACAGTCGCTTTGCTTTCTGTTGTGTGGTTTTCAATAAAGTGCCCTGCTGTTTGGGTAGAATAAGGAAGCCCTGTTTTTGAAATAAGATGAGAAGAGAAGAATTGAGAGAAGAAAGATCCGTTTTTGGGTGGTCTGCTTAACCAAAGATATCTGGATTCTTGTGTTGATCTTGCAATCAACCATCCCCAGTTAGAGCCACTGTTGGGAGTATTTAAAACTGAGTCAAGTTTATAGGCCCATTTCAAAATTTTGCCCTGCATTTCCAAATGATTAAAATAAGTCAGTTTGAATGGCCTAGTTAGCAAGGGGGTAAAATGGAGCCAGTTGATTTTCAGAGGGTAAGGCTCGGGATTCATGTCCCACACCTTTCATTTGGCCTATGCAGTGATGTGCAACTTTTAGAATTCAGTTTGGATAAGTTTACTAGGTACCCATTTCGAGGGGTGAGCTGAAAGTGCATTCTAGGCACAAGTGCAAATTTTATTAAGTAGCCTACTTTTGGTGTTTATATCTTTTGCCATGTTTATTATCATGAAGAATTTCAAAATGGATTGAATTTTATGCATAAATGTGAGTCAACATGCAAAATTTCAAGTCCTTATGAATTCGTTTGCTCACTTTTCAAAGCTCAATCCGTTTGTAGTTTGTGAGGTTTGCACAAGTGTAAAAATGTCCTGGTGAATGTCATATCAAAAAGTTTATTCCGGGTTAATGTTGGTATAAATGACAAACTATGTTTCAAATTTCAAGCCTCTGCCAATCTGTTTGATTGGTTTTCAAAAGGGTTCATTTAGCCATCGTTTTCAGTTATCCGCACTTCCAGTGTTATATCAGTTAATATAGCCATTTTTGTGAGCGCGCCGTTTGCATCCTGTCAGTCTGGTGATCGAACTGAGAATTCGAAGATTTAATATGTACTTTAAGGTACCTATGTTCTGAATTTGAGGACCTACAGAGGTCGTTTGGTATTTTTAAGAAAGGCATCATGTGTTGCCAGAACATTGACTTCATCAGGTCCGCAATGTCGACAAAGCCAGTTGGCCATTTTCGGAAATTAATATCTCTTCGCTCGGGACTCGTCTTGAGAAACCGTTTGGTAGATGTCATCCTTGTATATCAAAGTACATGCCTGTCAGATGGCGAGCTCCAGAAAGATGTTTTGACAGGTTTGAAAATTACGTCTTCGCGATTAAATGCGAAAATTGTGGCATAATTGCCTGAAGGTTGTAAAATGCGGATTAATGATCCGAAAATGATGTCGATCATTTCCGGAGGTATGTTTGAGGTCCGTGAAGCATTCCACGGGTCAGTTGCATGAAAAAAAAAAAAAAATTAGTCGGACCCACTTTGGGGCCCGACCTGGCTCACGCCTGTGCCGTATTATTTTATTGGCGACTTTGTTTATTGAGGAATTTTAGAATATTTAAATGTGGATTGTGATGCAATTGGCATGTGAGTGCAAAGTAAATGGGATGTGTTTTGAGAAGGTTTTTTTTGAAACATTCAGCCAAATGTGTTTTGGCGACTGGTGTAGTGTTTAAAAGAGGAAATGAACTCCCAGCAAGTGCACATTGACAGCAATCTCCCTTTGCATAGAGTGGTGATTGAAGATAATTAATTAAATCTTTCAAGCAAATAGTAATGACATTGTAAAAACATAGCAACTCCAGCAGATGCATAAACCAAAACCAGAAGTTGCCAGCATCCTCTCCTCCTTGTCTGTGGCACGAGATGGCTGGAGAAGGGCATAATAAAATAATTGAAATTGGAGTTCTTCTCCCCACGTGCAGCAGGTAATGTTGATGTTTGGCAGTAGCAGAGACTTTTAAACAAATGGAAATGGTGTGAAATTTTCTACTAAGTGAAAATGGCAAATGCAAACATAGCAAATCCCTCTCTCCATGTGGAAAACAATGTCTGGTGGGCAGCATTGAAGCCTCAGAGAAGATGCAAACAACAGTTTGGCAGCCCCTGTGTGGAGTGGTGTTTGGCTTGCATGGTGTGAAGTTTTGTGAAAATAGTAGCAAATGCCTCCCTATCCTCCCTTGCATGGCTGACAAAGGAGGGGTTTAAAACAAGTTCCCAGCATCTTCTCCCCCCATGTGTTGCAGAAATCTTTAAAAAATGAAAAATAAATAAATCCCAAATCCTCACGTGGCTGTTTGGAGAGGCTGCACATGTTTAAAATCAAAATTCATGGGAATTTTAATACCAATGTTCCTCCACTCCACTTTGGTGTGGATCTGCTGCAAATATGGAGAAAGAAATGAATTTCAAACATTAAGAGCAAGAACCAGTTTACCTCCTGCATGATTTTTTTTGGAAGGAGGGGTTTTCATTTTTTAAAACAAATGCAACTGGCTGTTATAAAGCCATAACCTCTCCATTGGTAGGTGTTTGTTTTTCTCTCTACCAGCATCCTCCTCTACGTGAAAATAGAGGCATTCAAGTTTAAGAAGGAAGGCGGCCATTAAAACCCAGGAAGAAAGCTCCAAAATGCAGTCCCAGGCTTAATGTTTTAATCGCACATTGGCTGGGCGGAGGTCTTTTTTGGTTTTTAAAAGCAAGAACGCACTATAGTAATATGTCAAAGCCTTAAAGGCTTTTGACACAAGGTGCCTATGGGCGCCCAAGGCGGGCCCACGCGCGAGCACGCTTCCTGAGGTGACAGAGGAGTTGACTGGATGGTGACTAGGTGGACCCCACGCATGCACGCTTCCCGAGGCAGACAAGCAAAATTTTGCAGAGAAAGGTCGGGTTAACGAGTGAGCAAGTTCGAGATGGATCGACGGTGCGCGCTATTTCGCGAAGGGAAGATGCACGTGAGTTACACCCTGCGAAATAGCGAAAGTGAACGAGAGCCGTCCACGTGTCGTGATAGGTGGCAGTCCAGCAGGCGGGTCCCAGTGAGGTGGCACACAGTTGGTGCACAGGTGGTAGTCCAGTGGCGATGATGTGGCGACCAAGTGGCAGTGACGAAGCAGATGACGTGGCGATGATGAGGTGTCATCTCAGGTGGCGTCCGATCAACCCCATCGACCAATTAGAGGCCGCCACGTGGCAAGGCGTCAGAGCACAAATGGAGGCAAAAATAAAAATTAAAATGAATAAATGATATAGTTCTGACTATATTAAAATTCAAAATATTTAAATGACTGAGCACAAATGGGAATTAATTCGCCCAGGGTCCAAATTTTGGCCAAAATATAAAGTATTATATATCGCCGGAAAGCTCTCAGAGTGAGGAATCTGTTTATGAGGTTAATTTTGACAAATGTGGGATATTTTGGAGGCAGTTTCCATGGGAAAAAAATTCAGTTAGAGAGGAGACACTTGGCAATTCAGTTGCAGATTTGATTTGGTTCCCTCTCCCTTTTTATTCCCAATTCTTCTCAGTTGTAAGGGTTCCATAAATTTGGAAAATGCTCCAGATTTGATGGCTTCCACTTTCTAAATATCATAACCCAGATTTGTGAATGCTTCTGTTTGGTTTCAGGGTGCAGAGATTGCAGTGCATTGTTGTAAATATGATTTTAGTTGCAGGTCTTGCTTGTGTCAGGCATGAGTGAATTCCTCACAGTATTGTCTCTAGGTATGCATTTCATTGTCATAAATTGAATCTTCAAGGAGGATGAAAATTTGTCAATTTTAAGGAAATTGTGTGACTGTTTGTAGGTATCCTTCAAGGAAGGTTTTAAATTCTATAGTCAGTCATAAATGATGAAATGTATTTCCAGATCTGATAAATATGTGAATGAATCAAATAGTGCATTAATATTAGGTATTGGTGCATGGATATCTTGTTTAAGGAAAACAAATTTGCATCTATGATTCATATTTGTAGTTCTGTCTGTGACTCTGTTGCCCAATGAACAAGGCATTAGTCTTGTAGGTTTGGGGATGGTTTCAAATATGCATTTAAAAGATAAATCTATTTCCCTTTATGTTTAGGGGTTAATGTTCTATCCTTCCAAAGCTCTATTTCACCTATTATTTGTATAAGATCCAGCCTATCTATACATGTTACCTAATTTGGTGAGCTTGTGGAATGGTTTATCTGCTCATTGTTGATGCAGTCTTATGTTTGTGATTGTTGTATTCAATGCATCAAAAGGGTGTCCCCCCCTAGGTCTAGCAGAACCTGAAGTGAAGGAGGATCATTAGGATCCTATGTTATGTTGTCCCAGCCCTGAAGTGTTTCATTGATTGAGATTGGCTATCTCATAGATAGATTTACAGGTGTCTTGGGCTATCACTTTTGGTGAACAACAGGATCGAAGTGTGCAATGAGTTGAACTTTATGACTCAACATACAGTGCCTCAGTTTTTGTGATGCAAAAACTACTGCAAGACATGCTTTTTCTATTGGTGTGTAATTGAGTTCATATCCAATGAGCATTCTACTGATGTAGTAGAAATCTATTTCTTTCCCTTGTTCATCATGCTATTCTAGAAGAGCACCTAAGGAGGAATTTGTTGCAACTATATACATGAGTAATGGTTTCTTGTGTATGGGTGGAACCAAGACTGGTGTAGACAAAAGATATTCTTTGAGTGTCTGGAATGCCTCTTGGCATTGTTGTTTCCATTTGAATATAACACATTTCTTTAAAAGATGTTGAAATGGTTGGCACTTTTCTGCCAATTGGGCGATGAAGTGCCTTATAGATTGTAATCTTCCCTGCAAGATTTCGAGTTGCTTGAGTGTAGTGGGTGACGACATGTCTAGAATGGCTTTCACTTTCTTTGGATCTCTTTCAATGCCATGATTGGATACAATGAATCCCAAGAGTTTGTTTGAATGTTAATCCGAAAACACATTTTTTTGGATTGAGTCATAGATTGTATTGCTCAAGTCTATCAAATATTTTAGCCAATATGTTTAGATGATCATCTCTTGTGTTGGATTTTTCTAGAAAATCATCTACACACTCTTCCATGATTGTGTGTATTGTGTCATGGAATAAATTGGTCATTGCCCTTTGATAAGTAGCGTCTGCATTTTTAAGGTCGAACGACATCACATTCTAGCAATATGTTCCCCATGGACAAGTGAATGTTGTCTAAGCTCGGTCTTCTGGTGCAATTTTAATTTGATTATAACCAAAAAAACCATCCATGAGTTGTAGCATTTCATTTCTAGTTGTCAAGTCTACTATCATGTCTATATTAGGGAGTGGAAAATCATCCTTTGGGCAAGCCATGTTGAGATCTCTAAAGTCGGTGCAAATCCTGATACCTCCAGTATGCTTGGTTACTAGGACTAGATTTGAAATCCACTCAGCATAATCTATGGGTCTAATGAAACTCACTTTCAATAATTTTTGTAGCTCTATTTTGACCAACAAAGCTATGTGAGGGTGCATCTTCCTGAGTTTCTGCTTATATTGTTTTGCTCCTGACAGTAATGGTAAAGGATGTAAGACCAATTCAAGATCTAAGCTTAGCATATCTTCATAAGACCATGCAAAATTGTTTGGTCTTTGTTTAAAGAATTGGATAAACTTCTCTTTTTCATTGGATTCAGGGACTTTGCTAGGTGTATATTACGAACATTTTTAGCATCATCGATGTTGATTTCTTCAGTTTATTCTACCAACAGTGTTGATTTTTCTTTATCAATAGGAAGAGTGTCCATTCTATTATGAGTAATGTGTTCTACTTCATTATCATTGGAAGAGGGGCTTGCTTCTCCAAAATACGCAGTTATGTCCAAATCTATTGCAAAGTCAACCTTGTGATCATCATAAGGGAGTCTATCCCTTGCACCCAAGAATTCATCTATGGCTTCATCATTTTGAAACTAGTCTAATTGTGGTTTTTCCTTTTTCCCCCAATCTATTAAGTGAGGATACATAAGACAAAGATCTCATTCTTCTGTTGGAGGAGATATTGTCGAGAGCATACAAAATCTATTGTTGTTGTAGACATATTTGATGGATGGTGGATAGATTGGTATATCTTCATATTCAATGCCATCATCTCTGTCTAGTTGATTATCATAAGTTTTGAAGACTGAATATGTGCTACAATCATGGGTAGATAGGAATTCATAATCATATGAATCAGTAGTTAAACTTTCTGCATAGGTTTCTCTGTCGAATTCCTCTTCATCAATTTCCTCAATTGGAGATAGAGGAGTTTCATTTGTGTTGATGATATATGGGAGAGTAGTCTGATTTGTATCTTCCTCTTCCATGATAGAGACTTCATTAAGTGCCTGAATGAGAGATAGGGGCAATATGGACTTACCATCCCTTGTTGGTTTTATATCTATTTCTATTGAGGCTCTTGTTTGTATTGATGATGATGTAGATATATCTGATGTTGGTGTAATCTTTGTTTCCATTACTATATTTACATGGGAAGCTGGCTAAATTTTTTTTTGCAATGTGTTGCTAGATGATTCAGGATTCTGATTTCCTCTTTTTGTTGTCAAACTTTGAATTGTTGGGGAATCTGGTTGGGATATTTTTCTCCACCTTGTAGCTCCAGTGTATCTCAAACCCAAATTCTTAGGATTTTCTATAGGCAACATGGGCTTAAAGATGCCTTGTGCATGTGCCCCCAAGCCTGTGGTTCCATCATAACCATGGAATTTTAACATTTTGAAACCATGACCATATTGTTCTAAGGGGAGTTGGAAATTTGTAGTATCACTTTCTTCTCTATACAACCATCCATTTATATCTTCTTCTAAAGATTCTTCATTGAGTCCTCCCCATCAGATGAAGGAGCGGTCATCAGAAAACTAGATGATTTATTTTCCTTTGTCTTTGCCCGTTGATTGCGATAGTTCTCTCCTGAAGGATCAGGGAGATATTTTCCTAATTGGTAATGTCCCAGAACATGAGTACTCACCACACCCTTCATCCTTGATTTGAAGAGGAGGTGATGTGGGTGTTCAAGGTGTTGATGTTGGTGTTTCTGCAACCTTTAGGGATTCCATTTGTAAGTGAAGTGGAGCTTCCTAATTATTTGATACTTGATTATCTGAGCTCGCCCTTAAATAATTGCAGTGTTGAAAAGGGTTTGGGTTGCCATGAATAGTGATCTCAATGCCATTGTATGGGAACTTAACACATTGGTGAAAAATCGATGGTACTACCTGCATGGTATGTATCCATGGGCGGCCTAACAACATGTTGTATCCCAACTCTCTGTTTAGGACCTGAAAGGTGATATCTATTGTAATTGGTCCCACTTGTACTAGCAAAATCACCACACCCTTAGAAGGGGGTTCCTCATCATCATAAGATTTGATATTGATTCTCTCGGTAGGATCAATATGATGTTCAGAATATCCTAAAACTTTAATCAAATGCAATGTGCATATGTTAAGGCCAACTCCACCATCTATAAGTACTCTTCGAACCTTCTTTTGGTGAATCAAAGCTTCTAAGTGTAAGGGATAATTATTCATGGGTCGGTCTGTAGGTGCATCTTGTTTAGTGAATGCAACCTTTAAAGCTGCCAAGTTTCCAACCATGGACTGGAATGTGTTCTCATCAATATCTCTGGCAACAACTGAATCTTGTAATGCTTTTTCAAGGACTGCCTTATGAGCCAGCGAGCTGCACAATAACTCAAATAATGAAATTTGAGCTAGAGTTCGTTTCAACTAATCCACCACATTGTAATTGCTAGTTGTTGGGGGTGTATTTGATGGTACCCCTTCTAATGTGACCTTTGATCTTCTAGTGATGGCAATGCAATCTCTTCTTTTGGGATTTATTGTGATTGTAGCCACTATTACATCTCCTACACTAAGTGTGTTTATGGCATAATCAAATGCGACATTGATATAATTGGTAGTGTTGTTTTGTGCATCGAAACTAGAAGCCTTTCCTTTGTCATGCTTGACAAAAGGATCCTTGAAGATGGTATGATCTGTATTTGGTGTTTTATTGGCATCCACAATAATGTCACCTTGATCAATGATGTCTTGTACGAGGTTCTTCAGCTTGTAGCAACTTCTTGTCTTGTGACCTTTATTGTGGTGGTATTCACAGAAATCATTTTCATTCCACCAAGAAGGATTGAATGGACCTAGTTCATATGACCTAGCTTCTGGTCGAGTTATGGCATTAATTTGTATTAAATTTTTGAGTCCTGATTCAATAGGTTCACCAAGGGGTGTAAAGTTTCTTATGGGTGCACCTACCCTTGGTGGTCTTGGATTGCTTGACTGAATTGCATTGGCGTTGTTTATTTGAGTTTTATTCTTATTGGTAGTGTATATGGTGAAAATGGATAACAATAATAACAATATTGAAAGGCTAAATGAATTCAACCACCAAACCCTAGCCTAACAACAACAAAGATCCACCATAACATATGAAGATTACCTAAGACAATGCAAATCAAATGAAATCACAAAGATTATACCATTACATGTCCAATAGGGTTTTGATCTCCATTCTTCCTATCTCCATTGATCTTGCTTGATATATTTGCTCTCAGATTTTATGTGCACAAGAGCTCAACAAAGAACGGAATGTGGTTGCAAGTAGGATCGTAATATAGTCAAGTCCTTAAGATCAATGATTAGCATGCATAGAATGATTAGGATGATTGATTAGAATGCATAGAATGATTAGGGTTTGATTGATTAGGATGATTAATTAGAATGCATAGAATGATTAGGGTTTGATAATGAAGAAAGCATCTCCTTAAATAGAAGACACAATATGAAATGGAGGGATAAGATTGAGAGGTGTAAAAAGGAGGTCGGCTAGGATTAGAGGGTAGGTAAAAGAAATAATAAAATAATGAAAGGGGTAGATAGTGTATGAATTAAGAGATGAATGACATGTGTCATAGGTAGAAAAGGCTAATGAATTAATTAAATAAATAAAGATTTATTTAATTAATAGAAGAAGTGGGATCAATTAAATAAATAAGATATTTATTTAATTTAGGAAAAGGATAATTTAAATAAATAAATGTATTTATTTAAATGAGAAATAAGGCTAGAAGAGGATAAATGAATTAATTAAATAAATAAGGATTTATTTAATTAATAGAAGAATTAGGCTTAGATAATTAAATAAATAAAATATTTATTTAATTAGACATGACAATTTTAGGTGTCTACATTTTGCCCCTCTTTGAGACAATGCGGCTTGTCGCGTTGTTTCAAAGAAGATAAGATGAACTGATACAGAGTTGCCCCAGAATGGGAATGATATGCCCCCTCGAGAGATTGGATGAAAATGTCTGAAAAGATTGCAGACAATCTCTCGATAAGAAAGAGAGGCTAGAATGGACTGACCGGATAAAATGACAAAGTCACGGGATAAAGAAGACTGACTCGGGAAACGAAGGCTAGGGGTAGTCTATAAGATAGACCACAGGGGAAAATACATCCTCATTGTCATCTGTACATCCATGAGAGCAGAGTGCAGAGCGAAAATAGAGCAGCAGCAGTCAGCAGCGATGGCCTTTGTCCACAGTTTCGATCACGTTCGTCGATTCCAGAGGCCAGCAGAGGCAGGAGAGCCAGTAAGTACCACAAAACCTCCTTGTACTTTGATGCATTTATTGTTGTCATTAATGCATGCTAGGTAATGTAATAAATGCACGTTTATGTCATGTAAGCATGTTTGTGTCTAAAAATGTGAATTTTTGTCTTCTAGGTCAAATCGACAGTTCTGTGATGAACATATGTTGTCGATTGGATAAGCTACTGAGGGGATACACTCAAGCAGGTCCTCTAGGAAGACTAGGATAGATCAAGGCACTTTGTGATGAACAGTGAGTACCAAGATAGAGTACTTTGTGATGAACAGGGAGTACTGAAATATGAGCAGCACTTTGTGATGAACAGGGAGTGCAAATGTGAGTAACACTTTGTGATGAACAGGGAGTGTCACACACGTAGTACTTTGTGATGAACAGTGAGTACCACTAGGATAAATAGCAACACTTTGTGATGAACAGTGAGTGTCACTAGGGTAGATAGCCATATGCATTTAGATAGCAAGTAGCATTTTGTGATAAACAGTGAATGCCACTATAACTAACATGATTGAGTTGTTTGACTGCAGGAGTATTTGTCGATGCTAGAGTCACGGGAGAGATTCCCGTCGACGCAGAGGTTGCGACCTGAGTTGTCGCTCGAGGACAGAGCTGCCATCAAGGAGATGGGTTTGAGACATGTGCTGTATGTGCCTGAGTTTCGGGCAAACATGGGTTTGCTGACTGCGCTGGCTGAGAGATGGCACTCTGAGACATGCACGTTTCATCTACCGATGGGTGAGATGACAGTCACCCTGGAAGATGTATATAGAATTATGCGGATACTGATTGATGGGGAGTTGATTTCGTACGATCGAGACGGAGACAGGGATGCCCTTAGATGAGTGTTCTAGGATGCAAGACTGGAGATGAGGGTGGGACACGTGGCATGGGATACCATGACATGGATAGGATTAGCACTACCAATAGTGTTGGCAGGAGTGATCAGTGAGTTTCTCTATATCAGTTTTGTACCATTTTGTATAATGATGTAGACACCTGCGGGTGATTGTAACCATATGATTTTGACATCATTGTATCATGACACTTTATATATATATATGAGATGATGCATCTTTGCGGTAGCTATATGCATGTGTACCTATGTGATGAGATGTTCTTATGTGATGCTTATGATATGGATGCAAATATGTATATGATGCAATGCAATATTTTTTTTTTTGTTCTTTTATGTTTTATATGTGTATGCATGATGCAAATGTGAATGTAAGTAATGCAAATGAATATGATAATGCAAATGTAAATTGTGCTAACAGGTGTTGTGTGCAGGATGTGATGCAGTTGTGATATCTATATGTATGTATGAAATGCTTATATGTGGTAATGTAGGTGCAGCTACATGAAATGTAAATGTTTTTGGTATGTCATTATACTCAGTCATGTGATAGCAGGCTACGCGGACTCGAGAAGGATGATGCAAGTCAATCAAGAAAGGGGGGATGAAAGACAGAAGATATGAAAGTGAAAGAGCTTCTTGTGCGTTATCATCATTGAGCTTTATTATGGCAAGTAGGTTATGACAATCGAGGCATATGTTCGACCCAATAAGTCATTGTACCTATTTGCATGGAGATAAGACAGTCACAAACAAGGAATGCCCCAGTTCACACTAGACTCACAGTGTCCTCATATCCTTGGACAAGTCATAGCATTACTAAGAGACAATCCACAGACAGCAAATACAAATAGGTGACGATACCCCATCCTCGCCTTTCTAGTCAAAGACATCCTGGAGATAGAAGCTCTAGTTAGAGACATCCCAGAAAAGCTAAAAGACATGTCACCAAAAAAGATGAAACCAAAAGAAAACCAAGACTCGACACCAACATCCACTGTAGTCCTCAAGTTTAGTGTCTCTTGTCACTTGTATAAGTCTTATTTGATTGTGGTCACAATGTTTACTTTCACAGAAAGAATAGATAGCACTGAACCATAATGTTGTCTGAGTCTATTGAAAGATTTGATTTGTTGAAGCCCATTGTTGCTGCTGTGTCTCATCTAAAACTGACTGAATCCATGAAACTGATACTTTATTGCGGAGAAGATGAAACTTTATTGTGGATCTGTGATGCAAATGTTGCTTTATTACGGATTGTGTGTGGATAGACTGAAGGAAGCTGGAAGAAACTGTACTCCTTGAAACATGTGATGTTCTCAGTTCCACACCCATCACTAGACGTAGGATTTTGCCTTAGCCACAGATAAGATCTAATTTATTATGGATGGAAAGGGAGGTTTATTATGAATGGCTAACCAATCTTGGGTAGATCAATAACAAGCCATGATGGGAATGGGTAAGTTTGTTATGAACGAATAGGTTGTGAGTGTGTGCAAAGTGAAATGATGAAAGAGAATCCTGAAGGAGGGAGGAACAATGTCTCTACGCATGGCGCTGGTGACCCAGTTTTCACCATGGTACTTGCCCAGGGCGCCACCGAAGTGGTTTTCACCATTGGACGAAATTATTTCTCTTTACTTTTTTCAATTTTTCAATGTTTTTTGTGTCACAAGGCGCCTGTTTGCCAGGTTTTCACCAAGTAACAATTTTTTTGTTTTATAATTTTTTTTTTGTATTTTTGAATTTTTTGATTTTTTTTTTTTTGTATTTTTTAATTTTTTGGATATTCTGAAGAGCTATGTGTAGAACCTGCGAAGGTGCATGCTGTTGATAGGATCCTCCAAAGGTTCACCTTCTGTAGTTGAGAGCTGATATGCCCCAGATCCATATGCTATTGTAATGATGTAAGGACCAAGCCAATTTGGTTCGAACTTGCCCTTCTTCTCTCTGTCTTGCTGATTTTTGGGATTTTCTCTGAGAACCAAGTCACCTACCTCAAATGTGTGAGGCTTAACCTTATGATTGTAACTGCAACATTCCTTGACTGCATGATGTGTAGCTTGAGTGTCTGTCTTCCTTGATAAAGGAAATGAGATAGAATTACTAGTGTGTGGACTACACAAGCCCGTATGCGTGTCACCTGAAGAAGTTTGGGCAACACTGATAGCAAAGTCCTTCGAGGAAGCTCCATTAAAGGTCCGTGATGTATCACCAAAAGGGGATGGATGTGTGGAACAAGTGGATGAGTGATGAAGGCTTATGATTGTGAAAAGAAGTGAAAGTAGGATAGCATGATGGAGACTTAAGATCAACAAGTGTGCTTTTTGACTTGAAATTTTAGAACTTTTGCCCCCAATTATTTTGATATTAGGGGAGATCAACTCTTTCTCTTTTTGCTTCATAGGATTTTTATCCTTGACCTTGTTTTTTTCAGAGTCCAATAGCTTTTGATTTTGATTTGGACTAAAGGACTTTTCTTTATTATTGACTTTTAGATTTTTCTTTTCAACGCTTGATTTTTGATCCCCAATGAGTAAGGGCTTTTGTAATTCTTGTTGATCCAAGTCTAGAAGTGGAGTGGAAATGGAAGAAGTGGATGAAATGGTAAGGCTATGTGAGTTCTCCAGAGGGTTGGCGATACACTCAATAGATTCTTCGCTGGAACCACTCTTAGGACTATTGATATCAAGAGATGCTTGCACCACTAGAGGAGATTTGCATTCAAACTTAGTAGCCACAACACTAGGTGGTTCACACCCAATTCCTTGGCATTGCAAATTGCTTGTAGATTGTTCCTGTTGACAAAATGTGTTAGGATATAGTGGGAGTTGATTAACATGAAAGATATACTCACCACATCCCATGTCTTTAATCTTGAATTTTTCTTTTAGCTCTGTTTGTTTTGATGTAGAAGCTGTTAATGATTCTGGATCCACATATGTTGAAGATGGAACAACTTCTCGATTGGCTGGAATTGTTATTTCTGATCTAGGTTGCAAATTATTGCAATATATAAATGGATTTGGATCTGCTTTGATGGTCACTTCAACTCCATTGTGTGGAAACTTGATACATCGATGATATGTAGATGGGACTGCACTCATCTCATGAATCCATGGACGTCCCAAGAGTATGTTGTATGTGAGATCCAGATCAAGTACTTGACAAACCACATCCTTTGTAACTGGCCCAACTCTGAGAGGTAAGGTGACTGTGCCCTTGGATGAACGCTCTTCATCATCATATGCCTTGATGGTGATTTTGTTTGTAGAATTCACAGCTTTATCAGAATATCCCAATTGTTTAATTGTGCTCAATGTACAAATGTTTAGACCAGCTCCTCCATCTATCAGGACTCGTTTGATTCTATGTTTGTGTATGAAGGCTTCAATGTGTAATGGTGCATTATGTGGCTGACTTACGGAGGCGTCATTGGCTTTTGTGAAAGTAAGGGAGTGTGGAATGGAAAGGTATCCCACAATGGCTTGAAACTGGTCCATGTTCAGATCAGTAGGAACGGCGGTGTCTCTCAAGATTTTGTCAAGAATAGCTTTATGTGCGGGGGATATGCGTAAGAGCTCAAGGATTGAGATAAGCGTGGGTGTCTTCCCTAATTGTTCTACAAGGTCATACTCAGGTTTGGTTGATGAAGAAGCGGTGTTTTTAGTTGAAGCACTTGGCAAATTAATTTTACCTCGACGGGTTGTAACATGACACTCAGAGGTAGGTTCGGAAGAAGATCCAACACCTCTTAGGACAATCTTGGGTCACTGAGGAGGATTCTCAGGATTTTTGTTCTTGATGGTAATAGTAGAGATATGATTGTCCATCGAGATATGATTGATAGTTGAATCATAGTTGTAAGGTGCTCTAGTATAGTTGGCTTGATCATCTGTGACTTTAGCTTTTCCATTGTCGTGCTTTGGGAATGGTTCCTTAAACATCTCATGTTCTTGATTGGATGAGTGTCCCTCAATCTCAATGTCACCTCTATCAATGAGATCTTGTACGATGTTCTTCAGTCGATGACAATTTCCTGTCTTATGACCCTTGCTCTTATGAAATTCACAATATTCATCATCATTCCACCAATTCGGCTTAACCTTTGGTTCATATGGAGGAAAATCTAGAACTGTGATTACCTTGTTTGCCACAAGCTTTTTGAAAACCGACTCAAGTGGTTCTCCCAATGGAGTGTACTTCCTTCGTGATCTGGAAGTTGTTTGAGTATTTACTTGATTGTTTGTAGAACTTGATCCTGAAAAGATGAATTTAGGTCGCACTGTGTTGGCATCAACAACACCATCATTGATTGTATTCTTGTTTTTATTCCAAAATCTTGGCTTGTCTTTTCCTTTAAAGTCATCTTTGTTTTCCTTAAATATATTAATGACTCCTTGTTCAATTAGGACCTTTTATGTTGCTAAGCCTTTTTCGATAACATCCTTGAAGGTAGACAAACAAGCTTTCCTTAAGTCATAACCAATCTCTTTGTTAACATTTTGGGTGAACATCTCTACCATTTGTTTTTGTGGAATCTCACAAGAGCATCTACTGGCTAGATTTCTCCATCTTTGTAAAAATGATGCAAAAGATTCTCCCTCTTTTTGCTTGGTGTTGCACAAAGTAGTGACTGATATGTCTATCTCTATATTGTAGGAGAAATGTTGAATAAATGCTTCTGCTAGGTCACCCCATGACTTAATACCAGGTGGAAGTTGGGAGAACCATTCCATAGCTTGATCACCTAAGCTTTGTGGGAATAATCTCATCAAATATGTCTCTTCTGCTGCTACCTCAATGCAAGCTGTGAAAAACGGTTTTATATGTGCCTTGGGGTCCCCTTTTCCTCTATACTTGTCAAATTTAGGCGTCACAAAGTGTGTAGGAAAAGGAGGCATTGGAATGCTCTTGTCAAATGGATAAGGACATATGTCTCTCATTGTGTATGTTGGCTTCGGTGTATTTATGTCCTCCATTTTCTTTCGTAAGTCCCTGATTTGTTGTTCCAAACTGCTCTTAGGTGGAGATCGACTTCTTGGACCATATCCTATGTTTGAGGTACCCATTGGAGGAGGTGCATGTTGCATATATGGATGATATTGATCATACACATGTTCATATGGAGGAGGTCTGTAATGATGTTGTGTATATGGACCACTTGGTATAGATTCATGTTGAGGAACACCATATCTATTTTGTGCATGTATACCATATTCTACAGGCATGTCATGTTCTATTGTGTTGCCCCCAAATTTGACATGAGGTTTCCTTGTGTCCAAATTTTGAGCATGCCTTTGAATATCCAATTGCTTTGGTGGTTGTTCCTTAGCATTGGTATGTGATTGAGCATATCTGTCTGCATAAGACTTCCATAATGGTCTACGAAAGTGAGTATCATATGCTTGACCATGTGTATGTGGGACCTCTGGTTTTTGAGGCAAAGCTGATGGTGATTTAGGTACCAAGTGTGGTCCTCTATTTCCTCCACTATTAGGTCTCCTTTGATCCATATTGGGGTGAGGTTGTTGCAAAGGTCAATTTTCCATTATTTGAGACATGTCAAAATCATGAGGTATCTTGGCTCCACTTTGTGTCATCATGTGTAAGAAGTATTGTCTATCTCTCCTCATTATTTCCTCAACCAATCGATTGAAATGGGGATTCATAATGGATTCTTCCACATCTGCTGAATGTACTGAAAATTTGTCCACATTGTCATTTTGTGTAGCATTGTTGTTTATAGTGTCCATGTTCTCAACATTTGGATTGTTTCTATAGGCATCCATGTCAGGTAATGTAGTATGATCAGAATTGAAAAAGATCTCATTGTCATACTCATAAGAACTCATGTTTGCGGACTCTTGAGCCTCTTTAGTTTCTCTCCTAGATTTTTGAAGACGGGTTTCAACCATGAACTAGGTATTGACCAAGATGTGTAAGACTAGATGAAAAATGGAAAGAGTATGGAAGACCAAGAGTTGGATGAAATGTAAATGAGTCTGAAGTGTACTTGTAATGTCCAAAGTGTAAGACCAAGTATGTATGTAGTAGAGTAGGTGTGACTTCCAAAGAGAGGATAGTTTCTCTTGATGAGGTAAGTTGACCTTGACTCTAAGTAAAACCAAATGAGACCCAAAGGTAAGAAACCTTGATGGGGGACCACTTAGCAAAGTGTTGTTGTATGTAGTATGTTGACAAAGTATGATGAGGACAAGCAAGTGACCTTTTGACCCAAGTTTAGACAAGTATGAATGTAAAATGAGATGTGAAGCGATGATGGACTTTGTGAGACCCAAAGACAGGTTGAATGCTAGATGAAAACCTGGAGAAACAACCTAGGAAGCTCAAGAATTCCGAAACTGATTGCTCTTGTTTGCTGGACTGTAAAATTTTTCCAATTTGTGAAGTTGTTGGTTGTGACCAAATCT